>NC_064628.1:520198258-520506953 GCF_023864275.1 Schistocerca cancellata | reverse complement strand
GAATGACGCTGTGGCCAATATCTTAACTATCTCAGACCCACGGCCAGAAGATAATTCAATATTAGCTCCGCCGGAAAAATTCAAGATACACAAATTTCGGATGTTGCTCAGGGATATTTTCTAAGTATTTAGGCATCAGGGACCCTTAGTTTTCAGTGCTTCGTTACACAGTAATTTTCTAATTGTGTTGACAGTTTTCAATGGGAAGCTGAAGGCTTATTGTATCTATATATACTGCGAAGAAATTATAACAACGTAAATGCAGCACTATATTGTAACTGTGAATAATTTGAAATGATCAGAAGCAGATTTACTAATCTTGGTCGTAGTGAAAACTGTGCTTTCGAAAATAATTTGAACTTAGAAAAGAATTTTGTTGTTTCTGACAAAAACTGATAAAGAATGTTACTGTCTTTCCACTACAATACTCTGAATCAAAGAAGTAATGTTCAGTTAACAAGTCTTGAATCACTTTATCAAGACGAAATTCTGCCTTTTCGTAAGTGAGAGACAAGAAATTCTGTCATTTCTGTATCAGAAAGGCCAATGAATTTTTTTCTGTAAATTCCAGATTTAAATGAATACTGTTAACCTGAAAATACTTCGTCCACCAGCTCTGCATATCTACATTACACAAAGGCTAAAACTGCGCTAAGATTGTTAGCGAAGTGCTTACCTTTGGATTTAATTTCTTTGTCTTGATAAAGATTCAGAGAGTCCGCACATCTGTGCCAGTACCCAGCACTGCGTGGATGGCGAACCGGTTTTAATCATGTTGTACCACAACATGCAATTACTTTCGTTAGAAAATCACTAAAAGTAGCAAGAACCGTGGAACAGAATTCGAGTGACCCGTTATCCTTCACACGTACCTGTAATTTACGTCGCGAACATTCGTTATGCACCAAATACGGTATCAAGGAAGTATAAGAAAAAGTTGTTAGACATACTCTGAACATCAGAAATATATACTGTTGTTTGAAAGTTCACAACCCCTATAATTTCCTTCAGAGTCGTTGCCGAAGACGCGTTCACATTGCACGCACGAGGGGAGTGCAATAAGTAATCCCGACGCATTTTTTTCTCGGCCAGTTTCGGTTAACAAAATGCGGATTTTGTTGTGGGACATTGTGGAATATTCTCGTTTCAGTCCCTATAGCAGTGCGGGGTACCCGTGCGGCATAGGGCGCCGTGCCACGGTTTGCGCGGCTCCCCCCTTTCCCCCCGTCGGAGGTTCGAGTCCTCCCTCGGGCATGGGCGTGTGTGTTGTCCTTAGTGTAAGTTAGTTTAAGTAGTGTGTAAGCCTAGGGACAGATGACCTGAGCAGTTTGGTCCCATAGTACTCACCACAAATTTCCAAATTTTCAGTCCCTATAGTTTCAAGAAGTTCCGATAGATGGCAGTGCTACACGTAGCCTTCAAAATGGCGTCTGTAACGAGCTGGTTTCCAAGCAGAGGGCTGTCGTAGAGTTTCTTTTGGTCAAAAGCGAGATTATAGCAGATATTCATAACCGCTTGCAGAATGTGTAATGAGACCTGGTAGTGAGCAAAAGCACGGTGAGTCGTTGGGTGAAGCGCCTGTCATCACCGCAACAAGGTCGCGCAAACCTTTCAGATCCCTCGCTTGCCGACCGGCCGTAGTGTTGGAACTGCAGTGTTGGAACGTGAGATGATCGACGGATCTGAATCAAGCACCTAGTTAGGAAAGTGGACGTCTATGTTGGTAGTGCTGACATACTCATACATCAGTTGGAGTATTCAGGTACATGTACCCGTTAAGTCCTCGCCGCCCAACAGAAGACCATAAAGAGCTACGAGATTGGCCCAATGAAGCATGCACTCCGCAGGAAGCAGTACGTGGGTGGTGGGGAGGTTATCGATGCAGCAAGACGATGGTTCCGACGTCAACCAGTAGAGTAGTACCATGCGGGCTCCCACAAGGCGGTGTAGGGTTTTGTAGCGAAAAGAGTAGGGAGTAAGACGGTGATTGGAATCCTGAATAAAAACAACCTGCTTTCAGAAATAAATGAGTTGCATTACTTATTGAACGGCCCTTCTATTTCATTAAGTTAAATTTGTTGCAGAATGGTGGCCAACAATACAGTGCAGTACTAATATGAACTTTATAGTTCGTCTTGCACTGAAGCTGAAAAAGAAGTCCCACGAGTCACGTCTTTCATATTCACATAATGCACTCCAAACAGTAACTGTCATTCATTGCCCTGAGAACATACAGGTAACCTTCCAAAGTCAGTGTTATTAAGTGGATAAACGCACTCTATCGTGCAGCGTAAATTTACGTAAGATATGGAAAATGAAATGTCCTGAATAAAGCTACAGTTTCTACATACCTCGCTTCAGGCATATAATCTGATACATATGAAATAAAGTTTACTAGGAGATGGAGATAGGACAGACATCATCATTGGCAAAATCTATAAACACTGCCCTGTATATGTGCTTGCCTTAGTGGGTTTGTCATTATACGAGTAACATTACATGCAGCTGAGGGCGACAGGCCAACAACATTTTCAAGCGTAACTATGAATTACTTTGTTTGTTTCCTCTAACATTACTGTTTCTGGAAAAATATCTCCAGACCAATGAAAAACCGTGTAATATGCAATTACCGAAACATACAATACAAAACACAAAGTAATACAACAGACAGCCCGCCCGGTTGGCCGTGCGGTGTGACGCACTGCTTTCCGGGCGGGAAGGAGCGCCTGGTCCCCGGCACGAATCCGCCCGGCGGATTTGTGTCAAGGTCCGGTGCACCGGCCAGTCTGTGGATGGTTTTTAGGCGGTTTTCCATCTGCCTCGGCGAATGAGGGCTGGTTCCCCTTATTCCGCCTCAGTTACACTATGTCGGCGATTGCTGCGCAACCAAGTTCTCCCCGTACACGTACACCACCATTACTCTAACACGCAAACATAGGGTTATACTCGTCTGGTGTGAGACGTTCCCTGGCGGTCCACCGGGGGCCGAACCGCACAATAACCCTGGGTTCGGTGTGGGGCGGCGGAGGGGTGAAGTGGACTGCGGTAGTCGTCGTGGGGTTGTGGACCACTGCAGCTGCGGCAGGGACGGAGTCTCTCCGTCGTTTCTAGGTCCTCAGTTAACATACAATACAATACAATACAATACAATACAACAGACAGATGTAAAAGCACATTAATGTACTCGTTGATTCTGAATCTGCAGGAACAGCTTATTAGAGCTTCGTTGTACCGCGCTTCCATTGCATTCAGTGAGCCTTTGCACAAAAAACTAGCCGGGTAACTCTTCATCAGTATACATGTCCATACTACTACGTATCACTGATATCGCACAACTAATACTGCTTTAAAAACAAACCCGCGATAGGGACGAGCAGTACTGAACGTCAGCTTGAGGACGGATAGTAAAATGGGCATTAGTGTTATCAACAGCACGTACCGTTAACGAATGAAACAAGTATGTTTCCGAACGATACCAACAGCACATACCATCGACATCGACACTGTTGCAGATATTGTCAGTGCGGTAAAGACGTATATGGGGATGAGAAATCAAATTAAGTATTCCCTAAGACAAAGAAACAAAGCATCACGAAGGAATTATCCGAATGGGACGGAAATCGTTAGATGTCATGCCCATGTACAAAAAGAAACGATAAAATGATTGCAGCTTTAAAAAAATGCCTGATCGACTTCAAGGGAAAGAGCTTCTCTTATTGAGCAACTCAATTACACGTTGGTCTACCACAGGCCCTCATGCAAACAGTTATTCGTCTTGATATTGACTGATTACTGGTTATCTTACTGAGGGACATCGTGCCAAATTCTGTCCAGCTGGAGCGTTAGATCGTCAAAATCCCGAGATGGTTTCAGGAACCTGCCCACAATGCCCCAAAAGTTCTCAATTGGGGATATATCCGGCGACCTGGTGCCAAGGTATTTGGCAAGCACGAAGACGAGCGGTAGAGACTCACGTGGAGTGCGGGCTAACATTATCTTGCTGAAATGTAATCTTGAGATGGCTTGTCATGAAGGGCAACAAAAAGGGGCTCATAATATCATCGAAGTACCGCTGTGCTGTAAAGGAGCCGCCGATGACGAAGGAGTGCTTCTATAACTTGTACGACGGGCCTTAGTGGCATCGTGTGGAGGGCGAGAGTGAGGTTGTTACCCCATCGCTATCTGGGGCGTCTCCAGACACGTCTTCGGCCTGGATTCTCATTGTTTGGAGTAGATCTGTCTACAGTGATGAGTCCTGCTTCGGAATGAGACCCAATAACCAGCGAGGAAGTGTCTAGAGAATCTCTGGAAAGCGGTGGGATATCAGCCTGACTATCACCAACCATGCGGTCTGACGTCCAGGAAGAGATGTCATTTCTTTTCACACAACGCCCGCTTTGGTTGTTATTCGTGGCATCCTTACAGCACGACGGCCCGTCGACGGCATTCTACGCCCCGTTTTGTTGTCCCTCACGGCAAGCAATCCTGCGCTTACATTTCAGCAAGAACATGTGTGACCGCACACCGCGAGAGTTTCTGCTGCTTGTTTTCGTGCTCGCCAAATCCTTCCTTGGCCCCGAGGTTGCCGGATGTCTCCCCAGTTGAGAACGTTTGGAACGTTATGGGCAGTCCCTCCAACCATCTTGGCGATCTAACACTCCAACTGGAGAAAATTTGCACGATATCCTTTATAAGGACATCCAACAACTCTGTCAATCAATGCCAACCTGAATAACTACTTGCATAAGGACCAGAGGTGGACCAACTTGCTGATTTTGTGAAGCTCCTTGTTATGAATAAATCATCCTTTCTTTCAAAAAGATTGAAAATATTTGTATTTCTCAATATGTACATCACAAACCCAAAAATTCTGATAGTCTGCCTGTGGTCATTTTATAGGGCCGTAATCCCTGAGCCAGTTATCGTTGTCATCCTTATAGCGTTCGTGGCCGAGGAGAAGAAACATTCCACTATCGAAGTGCCCAGGTAGCAAAAAAACTGTATGGAACGCCAGCCCGCACTACTTGGTTCACGGTGACACTGTCACTTACGTTCCTCTGGCCGTCGTCGGCGGAGACCAGTAGACTGCTCAAGGACGACTGAAGATAGAACGCAGCAAGACATTAACTTGGGGGCATCTGAGACGAAGTCCATCTGGTGCGAGCTCGAAGACGGTTGAAATTTTTGGCCACTGTTTTGACTCGATGATCTGAACTTCGATTGATGAGATGCTAGACACAAACGGTGTATGCCCGGAGTGCGAACTGGCGACTGATCGGTAACGTGGTAACATAAATACTCACACAGCGGAAAGATATTAGTGATGGCGGCGCCCTTTGCGGTGACGCATATGCCTCTGGCGGCTAGATGGCGCGACACGGTAGCGTGATGGTTGCTGGAAATTCAACTGAAAATATTCGGGATTTGTCTGTTGATGTGGACAGTTTTCTTTTGATCTCCAGAGTAGGTGGTGCTAGAGAGTCAGAATTGCGGCAAGCCGCGGTACATGACCGTATGGTTGGTTGCTATGTTGCAGGTGGTAGCCAGGGAGGACAGCATTCCAGATGTGGTGCTGTAGAAAGATGTTGAAATGTAGGGGTAATGATAAGGAATCGGATGGTTGTCAGCACAATCAGCGAGGAGAGGAACATGTGGAAAATAATGACAGAAAGATGGGACTGGGTGGTAGTACCTGTGAGGCGTCTACTACCGAAACCGGCCAAGTCACCAAACTTACGAAAATTAGTTTTCAGTTTAAAGAAGATCATTATCAGGTAATACAAGAATGTACCTTAAAATCAGCCATTGTCTTCCAGTTACAGAGCACTGGATTCTTAACTGCGCTACAGAATGGCACAAGTCTCGTAGGCAGTGAATTCACAACCATGCGCAGTATTCTTGTCTCGATTATTGCGTTGTTAGTTTAGGCAACATTGTGACCATATCAACAGGCAAAACGTATTCCTTATTTTTATATTCTTTGATGTCATAATATTTCAGTCTAGCTGCAGACCGTACTATTGGGAGAACTGTAAAGGCGTTAAGAGGCGTGACATCCTTATAGACCCTGATGAATACGGATGCTATCTAGTCATGAAACTGGTTTTCATCTGAGTGTGGCTTGTGAGTTGAATGATTAGAAATCACAGGCTGACGAATTGGAGCCCCCTTCTCAGTAGCGTTTTCCAGTAGATGAGACCAAAGGAATTGTTATTAAGAAATCACAGCAGACACGAAATTCTGTCCGTGTAAAAGATGGGGTGTTAGTTAATAATGACATTTCGAAGTACCGCAGTCTATGCAGAAGAGAAAAATCTCTGGCTGAAATGACACGTCATACAGTGCTCAAAGGTAGTGTTCTTCTTGTCTATAAAACAAAAGACAAAAATATCTCCTGTAGAAACATATTGGCCCAACAGGATCATTGCAGGTTTTTAAAACAATAATGTCAGCTAGTGAAACTAACTGTACTGGTAATGCGAGCTCGAGGACAGTGTCTGAGGTTTTTGTCAATGATTCACGTGACATACCTGAGACTGTAACTTAAATGAGAGCAAACTGAAAACTTAGAACAACAATATTATTTATTATGTTTGAACAGTGTCTTCCATAATAATGATGCTGTTAACACGCTTGATTATTTGCAGATCGTTTTCTTTTTATTGTGTTCACGATCTAAATGAACTACAAATTTCAAGTGAGAAATTTCCTATTTTGTATTATCCTCAATTTTATGACTTCCTTGGTATATTATTATCCAATTTATTTTGAAATGTTTCCTTTAGTGCTATAAAGAAAGGTAATTGCAGTGGCGCTTTAACTACACTTAACTGACTTTTTAAAAGAATTTAGAATTTTAAAAGAAGGACAGTTATATAAAAAAGAGTAAACTTATATAAAATTGAAACAAAAACGGTAAAGTCAGAATTAAAATTCACAAAATAATGGGTTCACTATTAGTCAGACTTCACAATACAATAGAACTTCAGTATCAAGCAATTGAGAATGTAAGTATAAAAGAAAAGCGTTTGTGATCATCATTGTTTTGTCTGTAAAAGTTTTTCGTTCATCATAAAAAAATATGCCCTTAGTTTGGATACCAAATGCCTCCTGCGTTAAGATACAAGGAACAACGAGAGGGTGCCGTAGAGGACAGATCAGTATACACCTAACAAGTAATTTAGGATTTACGGTTCAAGTATTACTGTGAGATGAAGTTATTGGCATAAGACATGAAAGACTGACGACCCAAACAAATTTCAATAATGTTTTTTATTAGCAATATGGATACATGAAATTAACTAACATAGTACCTTTAAACGATATGTTCAGTACAGTAAAGGCAGTTCTAGATTAAAAACTCTATCATCATTCCTTTCCTTTTACTGTGGTTGAAGGTAGACGTAATCCTACTCCGTCAGAGGAAATCTGCCGAAAACGAAGGCCTGTCAAAAACCCACGTTCTCGACAGATACTCCCTCATCTTCTTGTGACGCCTCAGGAAATGGGAAGTTTCAACACAAGGCAACGCAACCGTCACAGAACTCGCACAGACGAAGCCCTTGAAGATATTGTTCTCTCTTCTGTCACAATGCGTCACACATCAGTACATGACAGCCTGAACCGGAGATTGGAATTCCTAAAACGTATGTACGTCGTATTCTAACACATCACCAGTTCCATCCTTACGACATTCTCCACACATATCATTTCTGTCTTTTCTTCGTTGGTGTACATTGTACTCTGACAAACTTAGAACTGAAGACTACCGGCTGAATGACGGACGTACATTTTCCTTGCGTTTCTATTTCACTGTCATCTTGAGCAAGTGGACGAGTAGCATTACGCCATGCAACTACACTGTGCGTTAGTACAAGATATTGAAAGTCATCTTTGTGTACACTTTTAATGTCATTATGATTACGTGTATGGTACACTTTCACACGTTTTTGAACAGGTCTTGAGGAGAGGAAGTCGACTGCCGAAAAGAAAAAACAGGGTGCTATTTAAAAAAATCGTACGAATTTAATTATGTACGTACACGATCCAGTAACATTAATGTGGCCACGGCCTATGTTCGACGTCAACGTGCAATAACCACTCGTAGACGGCAGATGACAGCACAAGCAGTGAGGGGTGTATAAAGCATGTCAAGGGTGGAGGGGGGGGGGGGGACGCAAGGAACAACGGAGTCTTTGTCGTAATGAGGAAATGATGTGATTTATTTGACGTCCAAAAGTGTATGATTTTTTTTGTAAATTTGTGATAAGGTCTTATGGAACCAAACTGCTGAGGTCATCGGTCCCTAAGCTTACTCACTTTTTAATCTAACTTAAATTGACTTGCGTTAAGGACAACACAAAGACCATGCCCGAGGGAGGACACGAGCCTTCGACGTGGTGTGCAGCGCGAACCGTGACAAGGCACCGTAGACCGCAAGGCTACCCCGCGCGGAAAAGTGTATGATCATTGGCTCTCGGGGCAAGGGTGGAAACATTTCCGAAACGGGTAAGTTAGTAAACTGCTCACGTCGTGTGTATGGCGTGAAATGTCTGAAAGGAAAGGGTCCTGGCCAGAAGAGAGAAGGTTATCGTCTGGCGGATGTTTTCGTGGCACTACCTGGGTGATACCGACGTGCTGAAAGGCACAATGGATCAACACAAGTATGCACATCTACCAGCAGGACACTGCAATGTGTCACACAGCTCGTAGTGTACTTGCGTGTTTCGAAGACCACCAGGGTATGTTCACCGCACTCGTCTGGCCACCAGACTCCCCGGAATTAAACCAAAACGAGACACTGTGGGACCACCTCAATGGGACTGTTCGCGTCGCGGATCCTCACCGAGAAACCCAGTGCGGCAGGCCAGGGCACTGGAGTCAGCATGGCTCCACACCCCTGTAGGTACCTTCCAGAACCTCACTGGCTGACGTCCTGCACGTCTAGCAGCGCTCCGTGCTGCAAAAGGTGGTTATTCAGGCTACTGACACCTGGCCACGTTAATGTGACTGAACAGTGTAGATAGTTCATCCGTCGCGGGTATCGAAAACCTCGGGGACTTTTTGCCTATTATCGATAACGACATCGGTACCGACTGGAAATCTGGAGACTTCCGAAACTATTTTAATTGCAAGTTTAAATTTATTGTATAATTTCGCAGCTACTATTTTAATTTTTTTGTTTATATTAAGTTTTATTAACATACTATTCTAACTGGCAATTGTAGATGAGTTGACCTCGTGTGCTCTAGTCCCGACGGATGTCTGCAGAGAAGAAAACGGCACAACCAGTCTAAGGCTATTATTATTACGCCAGTTATTCTGTGGAACGCTTCAGTGGATATTTCATGGCATATCGGAACCTCATACAAAACAACGGAAATTCAATCCTGCATCAGTTACTATTATTACATTGCTTACAGATGCTGGACATGTCCTTGTCATAGAGTGTCAGCGCTGCAGTCGACGGCCTTGCGTTTATCACCGCTAGATGGCTAAGGTATCGTTCTCACAGCTATAGGGGACTTCATTTCATCGTAGCTCAGCCAATCAAAACGACATATTTTCAAAATTATGTACATATACCTTCCTGGTGAACCACTCAACTCGTTTCCCGACAAAAATCAATGCAGTAAATTCTCAATTTTTTGTCAGATTGCTGATACAATGTAAGTTTGTAACGGCAGGTATATATCTTTATATATATTCTAATATTCGCCATCTTAAGGACCGGATTTTGCGTTTGTTATGGCATTCATCATAAATCATAAATATTTTAGCATACAACAACTATTATTACGAACATAATACACAGTAATGCATTTCGGGAATCAAGTTCCCGTCATCCGGTTGTCTAACTTAATCTCCATAAAATGCGCCTTGAGTGCTTTTGAAGTACATTTTTATGTAGAATTAACTTACACAGTCAGATAATGGGAGCTTGACTCAGGAAACACGTTGCAGTAAATTATGTTCCTAATATTAGTGGGTGTATGCTAAAATATTTATAACGATTTTTTATTTGATATAATTACAAATTAACGATTTTCGGATTTTTTTTCGTTTACTTATTCTGTGAAACCTTCGTTCTCGCCATATTTCATGATTCTAGGTCAAGGCAAAGCACCATATAAGTTTTGATGAGTGAGTTTGCCCCAGCTTTTGCTTGTATTTACTTGGAAGCTTGAATTTTGTACACATCGAATGGACTGTAGACCTTAGTATGTGACATAAATCTCATTTTGATACCTATACCCATTCCTGAGAAACAGCGATCTTAATAGTCGGACAGACCGACAGACAGACAGAGGAGAACTAAGTGATCCTGTAAGATTTCCGTTCTTACTGACTAAGGTAAAGACCTACTGCTGTCCACATGTTCGTAACGAGTAAAGTTGCAAGAAAGACATTTTTTGCGTTGATTATGTCCCCCTGGTAGGTAAACAAAATTTTCATGATACGTTTTTAGGGTTCCGTACCTCAGTCCGTAAAATCGGAACACTAACAGGATCCTTTTGTTGTCCGTCTGTCTTTCTATCTGTCGGTCTGTCTGCCTGTCTGTCTATCCAACTATTATGACCCATTTATCCTGAGGAATGGGTAGATTATTCAAGTAGAAACTTATGCCATATACTAAGGCCCAAGGTTCCTTCAGGCGTAAAAACTTTAAACCTTCTAAGTCAATGCAATCAATGGGGCCATTTACGTGACATATTTCGATACCCGGAAACTCACTCATCAAAACCTATAGAGTACTCCTCGTTGACCTAGATTGTTGAAATTTCAGAAGAAGCAATTCTTCACACTAAAAATATAGGAAAAATATCAGAAAATAGTTAATTTGTAGTTATATCACAGAAAACAAGACCCCGGGAGTAGACAACATTCCGTTAGAGCTACTTATAGCCTTGGGAGAGCCAGTCATAACAAAACTCTTCCATCTGGTGAGCAAGATGTATGAGACACGCAAAATACCTTCAGACTTCAGGAAGAATTTAATAATTAGGATCCCAAAAAAGCAGGTGTTGACAGGTGTGAAAAATACTAAACTATCAGTTTAACAAGTCACGGTTGGAAAATACTAACGCAAATTCTTTACAGAAGAATTAAAAAAAACTGGTAGAAGCCGACATCTGGGAAGATGAGTTTGGATTCTGGAGAAATATGGGAAAATCCAAGGCAATACTGACCCTGCGACTTGTCACAGACGATAGGTTAAGGAAAGACAAACCTAGGTTCATAACATATGTAGACTTAGAGAAAGGTTTCGAAAATGTTGACTGAACATTCTCTTTAAAATTCTAACGGTAAAAGGGGTAAAATACAGGAAGCAAGGGTTATTTACAATTTGTATGGAAACCAAATGGCAGTTGTAAGAGTTGAAGGAAGCAGTGGTTGAGAAGGGAGGAAGACAAGGTTGAGGCTTTACCCGATGTAATTCAATCTGCATGTTGAGCAAGCAGCAAAGGAAACAAACGAAAAATTTGATGTAGGAATTAAAATCCATGGAGAAAAAATACAAACTTTCAGGTCTGCTGATGACATTGTAACTCTGTCAGAGACAGCAAAAGACTTGGAAGAGCAGTTGACGGAGTGGGCAGTGTTTTGAAAGGAAGATGTAAGATAAACATCAACAAAAGCAAAACTAGGATAATGGAATGTACTCGAAGTAAATCAGGTGATGCTGAGGGGATTAGATTAGGAACTGAGGCACTTAAAGTAGAAAATGAGTTTTGCTATTTGGGGAGCAAAATAAACTGATGATGGTCGAAGTAGAGAGGATATAAAATGTATACTGGCGATGGCAAGAAAAGCGTTTCTGAAGAAGAGGAATTTGTTAACACCGAGTAAAGATTTGTGTCAGGAGGTCTTTTCTGAAAGTATATGTGAAGCCACATATGGAACAGAAACAGCGACGATAAACAGTGTAAATAAGAAGAGAATAGAATCTTTTGAAATGTGGTTTTACAGAAGAATGCTGAAGATTAGATGGATAGGCCACGTAACTAATAAGGAGGCACTGAATAGAATTGGTGAGAGGAGAAATTTGTGGTACAACCCGACTAAAAGAGGGAGTTAAGGTCGTAGAGGGAGACCAAGGGATGAATACAGTAAGCAGATTTAGAGAAATGTAGGTTGCAATAGGTACTCGGAGATGAGGAGGCTTGCACAGGATAGGGTAGGGTAGCATGGAGAGCTGCATCAAACCAGTCTTTGGACTGAAGACCGCAACAACAAGAACATCACAGGAAAAATTCTTTTCTCACATTTGTTTCGCAATGCTCTGTCTGTCCCTCTGTTGAGATCACTTTTTCTCAGAAACAGATACCAAGTTCAGATGTATGTCAGATACTAAGATTTACGGTCCCTTGGCAGTGTCATTAACCGTGTTCGGATTTTTTCTTAACTTGTACTGTGAGACCTTGCTTTCTGCCAAATTTCGTGTTTGCAAGTCAACGGCTAGTACCCTATAGGTTTCGATGAATGATTTTGCTAGTGTCAAAATATGAGAGATCAGTGCAATTGCCAGTTAGCATAGTAAGTTAATATAACACCAAAATTAATTGAATGAATAAAAAATAACAATAGCAAATGCGAAATAACGCACAGTACCCGCTTAAAATTTAAAGTTAAAACATTCTCGAAAGTCTTGGATTTCCCTGGACCGATATCGTGCCAGTACAGATATCGATAACAGGCAAAAATCTTCGAGATTCCCGATGAATTATCTATATAGGTAATTTGTACGGAACCCCCTGTGCATAAGTCACACTTAACCGGTTTATTTTTAATTTGCCTCTGGGTAAAATATTACTTGCGGTGGTCAAGGAAAATAGGACAGCCAGTGTTGTTGTAACTGACGAGGTGCGCCTCTCGGTCGCCTGTAGGGGGTACAAAGGGCGCACATCAGAGGCCGCGCCGCGCCGCGCCGCGCCTCGGCGTGCAGTGCAGCGCAGCGGCGGTGCAGCTGCACGCTCCCCGCACCCAGTGCTGTGCGCTCACCCGCCGCCGCGCCACAAAGCCTTTTAGCCGGCAGATAACGCGCAACACATACCCAGCGCTCTCGTCTCGCTGATGCCAGCCAGCCACCTGCTAATAACACAGAGCTCCAACTGCGATAACGGATCCGTCAACGAGCTCCGTCTCAGGTGTGAACAAAATTGAATCGGAAATGTTGAAGGAATTGCAGTACTTGTTAGCCAAGTACGAGGTAGTGCTGGTCAGCCCGATACCCGAAAGCTAAGAAATTCACTATTATAACGTGTTTTCCAGGACAACATCGAATTTTCGAAGACTACATCAGAGAATTATACTGAAGAGCCAAAGAAACTTGTACATCTGGACGCAGAAGCGCCTTAACACGACTAGGCATGGACTAGACTAATGTCTGAAGAAGTGCTGGAGGCAATTGACACCATGAATCCTGCAGGGCTGTCCATAACTTCGTAAGACTACGATGGGGTGGAGATCTCTTCTGAACAGCACTTGCAAGGCATCCCATATATGTTCAATTATGTTCATGTGTGGGGAGCTTGGAGTTTGGTGATCAGTGGAAGTGTTTAAACTCACAAGGAGGTTCCTGGAGACACTGTGTAGCAATTCTGGACGTCTGGGGTGTCGCATTGTCTTGCTGAAATTGCCCAAGTCCGTCGTAATGCCAACGGACATAAATGCATACAGGTGATCAGACAGGTTGCTCACGTACGTGTCAGCTGTCAGAGTCGTATCTAGATATCCCAAATCACTCCAACTGCACACGCCCCACCCCATTGCAAAGCCTCCAGCATCTTGAAGAGTCCCCTGCTTACATGTTGGGCCCATGGATTCATGAGGCTGTCTCCACACCCGTACACGTCCATCCACTCGAAACAATCTCAAACGATACTCGTCCGGCCAGGCAGTGTGTTTCCGGTCATGAAGAGTCCAATGTCGATGTTGATGGGCCCTGGCAAGTCAAAAAGCCTTGTGTCGTACAGTCATCAAGGATACAAGTTGGGCCTTCAGCTCCAAAAGCCCATATTCTTGATGTTTCGTTGAATGGTTCACACGCTGACAATTGTTGATGGCTCAGCATTGAAATCTGCAGCAATTGCGGAAAAGTAGCACTTCCGTCATGTTGGACTATTCTCTTCAGTCGTCGTTGGTGCCGTTCTTGCAGGATCTTTTTCCGGCGTCAGCGATGTCAGGGATTTGATACTATACCGGATTCCTGATATTCACAGTACACTCGTCAAATGGTCGTACGGGAAAATCTGCACTTCATCGCTACTTGGGAAATGCTGTGTCCCATCGCCCGTGCTTCGACTATAACACCGCGTTCAATCTCATTTAAATCTTGATAACCTGTCACTGTAGCAGCAGTAACCGATTTGACAACTGCACCAGACCCTTGTTTTGTATAGGCGTTGCTGACCACAGCGCCGTATTCTGCCTGATTGCTGCAGAATTATTGACAATGTTTGAGCCGTGGAGGTCTCGTAATCGTTCCCGCGTGTCTTTATTTCGGTCATTATTCACTGGCTCTGCTACTGGTAGCGTGAATCGATTGTAGCTTGGCGCTGATTATTTCTAGCAGAGCGAATCCTGAAGTAAGTCTTGAGCAGCGTTGGTAGGGCGTTAAGAGCGAGGCAGCGAGTGACAGCTGACAGAGGGCATCACGGGCTGAGTTCCGCACATGGTGGGTCAGTCGGCCCTTAGCCCTGTCCTTGTCAAGACTTGCTGTAACTGGTGTAGTTGGAGGTACGATATTGAGCTGAGTACGGCATCCTGTCCACACCCCATCATTTGTCCAGCTTTGATATTTCGTGTCGTGCAGGACTATGTGCTGGGAGCCACACTGGATATTTACAGGAATATCAAATATCTGCCATATCGTGCATTTGTGGTCAGTATTTATCTTTCTACGGTACGCCCACCTCGACTGCCCGGGCTTGGTAGCTTACTGAAACATTTGTTTGACCATAATTGTCTGAGCCAAGGTTCTGTTGTTTCAGATTATTTATATTTCTGGTCAGCCGAATATTTTGCTGCATATGTAATTGTGCCTGTACTGGGGATTATTCTGTACCACTGACAGATTCATTGCAGTCTATTTGTGTTGTCTATGCGTAGTGTCAAAGACTAAATTCAGTAGTGAACCTTAATGTCAGATTTTCCCATTAATATGGGCGTCGGTTTTCTTGTGCCGTCGTGTTCTGTTATGGCAATAAGCTGCGGCAAAAAGTTTTCTCCTTAAATTGTGATTTTAAGTGTTTTGTGGATTTTTCATTTTATCTTTTATATTATATTTCGTTTGCCGTAACGGAAATTTCCTGTGTTTTATATATGTGTTAGATTGCGTTGTATATATCCATGTCTAAATACCACGGAAGCAAACACTGGTTGAAGACCTAATTATGAGAGGCAAGCTTGCCATTTTCCTTGCACAACTGTTTGGTGCACACAAGATTCCTTGCTATGTGGTTTGCCTAAATAACTGTCATATCTTGTTCTCTGGGCATTTATTAAGTTTTACTGTACCAAATTTTATTCACCTAAATGGTTAAGAGACGTTACCTTCGCGACTACTACACATTCTTGGTGTTTTATACATTTGGTTAAAGACAAATTTTTGAAATTTGGGGGCGTAGAAAGAGGCCTTAAACTGATCACTTCTCGAGAAGTTGGCCGTTAATATGTACTTAAACTGTTTGTTTGTCCCATGTCTCACCTAAGTGGTGTTTGTTAACAATCCTACTTAGTCTTTTGAGCTTCACGGCCAGTATCTTAGCGGCTGGTGGCGGCAAGGGGCTTGGTGTTTATTGGCTGCCTTCAAGGTGCGTCTGCGATTATCTTAGCGCGCTGGTTCACACTGCCTGTTAATAAATTTTAAATAGTGACTATATTAGTTAATGTTCTGAATTATGGAACCATATTTAAAGTTTTAGTTAAAATTGAACATCTCGTCTGGAATATGCTTTTATTTCCACGCTATGAATTTCGGGTAGCTAAGTTTTTTTTTCTAAACTTGCTTAAGCGCAAGATACTGTCTTGATTATTATGTTACTTGATTCTTCCCAAATCATTTAACCATAATCACTGGTCTGAGCCTCAATTTGGATTGTAGTTGGCTCACGTGAGGAAAACCTTATTCTATTTTGCTGTTTTGGCACTTGATAAAATTTTCAGTAGATTTTATGCTGCTTTTAGCAGTGTATTTGCCCTCTTTTGTGTTAAATGCATGTCTGATAAAATAAATTAATTAGTTTTCCGAAAAAAATATTGGAGGCCTTAAGTGACCTTTTCTTAAAATGTCCTAAAGTTTCTCAATTATGTGAGTGGCACGAAGATTTCTTAAGTAACAGAACCTAGTGCGTTGTCTTGGTTGGCTATCGTTCATCGGAGACAAAGGTATCGGCAGGAGTGCCTCAGAGAAGCGTGACAGAGTAGTTTGACAGCAGCATTAGTGGCAGAACAACTGAGAGAAAATTTGGAATACATTTCACATAAATTTTCTCAGCATGTTATGGTCTTAGGTGGAGATTTCAATTTACCAGATATAGACTGGGACACTCAGATGTTTAGGACGGGTGGTAGGGACAGAGCATCGAGTGACATTATACTGAGTGCACTATCCGAAAATTACCTCGAGCAATTAAACAGAGAACCGACTCGTGGAGATAACATCTTGGACCTACTGATAACAAACAGACCCGAACTTTTCGACTCTGTAAGTGCAGAACAGGGAATCAGTGATCATAAGGCCGTTGCAGCATCCCTGAATATGGAAGTTAATAGGAATATAAAAAAAGGGAGGAAGGTTTATCTGTTTAGCAAGAGTAATAGAAGGCAGATTTCAGACTACCTAACAGATCAAAACGAAAATTTCTGTTCCGACACTGACAATGTTGAGTGTTTATGGAAAAAGTTCAAGGCAATCGTAAAATGCGTTTTAGACAGGTACGTGCCGAGCAAAACTGTGAGGGACGGGAAAAACCCACCGTGGTACAACAACAAAGTTAGGAAACTATTGCGAAAGCAAAGAGAGCTTCACTCCAAGTTTAAACGCAGCCAAAACCTCTCAGACAAACAGAAGCTAAACGATGTCAAAGTTAGCGTAAGGAGGGCTATGCGTGAAGCGTTCAGTGAATTCGAAAGTAAAATACTAGGTACCGACTTGACAGAAAATCCTAGGAAGTTCTGGTCTTACGTTAAATCAGTAAGTGGCTCGAAACATCATGTCCAGACACTCCGGGATGATGATGGCATTGAAACAGAGGATGACAAGCGTAAAGCTGAAATACTAAACACCTTTTTCCAAAGCTGTTTCACAGAGGAAGACCGCACTGCAGTTCCTTCTCTAAATCCTCGCACCAACGAAAAAATGGCTGACATTGAAATAAGTGTCCAAGGAATAGAAAAGCAACTGGAATCACTCAACAGAGGAAAGTCCACTGGACCTGACGGGATACCAATTCGATTCTACACAGAGTACGCGAAAGAACTTGCCCCCCTTCTAACAGCCGTGTACCGCAAGTCTCTAGAGGAACAGAAGGTTCCAAATGATTGGAAAAGAGCACAGGTAGTCCCAGTCTTCAAGAAGGGTCGTCGAGCAGATGCGCAAAACTATAGACCTATCTCTCTGACGTCGATCTGTTGTAGAATTTTAGAACATGTCTTTTGCTCGAGTATCATGTCGTTTTTGGAAACTCAGAATCTACTATGTAGGAATCAACATGGATTCCGGAAACAGCGATCGTGTGAAACCCAACTCGCTTTATTTGTTCATGAGACCCAGAAAATATTAGATACAGGCTCCCAGGTAGATGCCATTTTCCTTGACTTCCGGAAGGCGTTCGATACAGTTCCGCACTGTCGCCTGATAAACAAAGTAAGAGCCTACGGAATATCAGACCAGCTGTGTGGCTGGATTGAAGAGTTTTTAGCAAACAGAACACAGCATGTTGTTCTCAATGGAGAGACATCTACAGACGTTAAAGTAACCTCTGGCGTGCCACAGGGGAGTGTTATGGGACCATTGCTTTTCACAATATATATAAATGACCTAGTAGATAGTGTCGGAAGTTCCATGCGGCTTTTCGCGGATGATGCTGTAGTATACAGAGAAGTTGCAGCATTAGAAAATTGTAGCGAAATGCAGGAAGATCTGCAGCGGATAGGCACTTGGTGCAGGGAGTGGCAACTGACCCTTAACATAGACAAATGTAATGTATTGCGAATACATAGAAAGAAGGATCCTTTATTGTATGATTATATGATAGCGGAACAAACACTGGTAGCAGTTACTTCTGTAAAATATCTGGGAGTATGCGTGCGGAACGATTTGAAGTGGAATGATCATATAAAATTAATTGTTGGTAAGGCGGGTACCAGGTTGAGATTCATTGGGAGAGTCCTTAGAAAATGTAGTCCATCAACAAAGGAGGTGGCTTACAAAACACTCGTTCGACCTATACTTGAGTATTGCTCATCAGTGTGGGATCCGTACCAGATCGGGTTGACGGAGGAGATAGAGAAGATCCAAAGAAGAGCGGCGCGTTTCGTCACAGGGTTATTTGGTAACCGTGATAGCGTTACGGAGATGTTTAACAAACTCAAGTGGCAGACCCTGCAAGAGAGGCGCTCTGCATCGCGGTGTAGCTTGCTCGCCAGGTTTCGAGAGGGTGCGTTTCTGGATGAGGTATCGAATATATTGCTTCCCCCTACTTATACCTCCCGAGGAGATCACGAATGTAAAATTAGAGAGATTAGAGCGCCCACAGAGGCTTTCAGACAGTCGTTCTTCCCGCGAACCATACGCGACTGGAACAGGAAAGGGAGATAATGACAGTGGCACGTAAAGTGCCCTCCGCCACACACCGTTGGGTGGCTTGCGGAGTATAAATGTAGATGTAGATGTAGATGTAGATCGCTCTTGTTCTCTGTAACAGAAACTGTATTACGGATAGGGTGGGCCGCGCGGGGTAGCAGCGTGGTCAAAGGGACCTTGCAATAGAATGTGAGACTCCCCCCGACGGAGGTTCGAGTCCTACCTCGGGCGTGGGTGTGTGTGTTGTCCTTAGAGTAAGACAGTTTAAGTTGGATTAAATAGTGTGTAAGCCTAACGACCGATCACCTCAGCAGTTGTCCGCCCCGTTAACTGAGTGGTCAGCGTGACGGATTGCCGTCCCACGGGCCCGGGTTCGATTCGCGGCTGGGTCGGGGATTTTCTCCGCTCTGGGACTGGGTGTTGTATTGTCTTCATCATCATTTCATCCCCAACCGGCGCGCAGGTCGTCCAATGTGGCGTCGAATGTAATAAGAGCTGCACACCAAGGCAGCCGGACCTGCCCCGCAAGGGGCCTCCCGGCCATTGACGCCAAACGCTCATTTCCATTTATCTCAGCAGTTTGGTCCCATAGGATTTTACTACCACTACAAAATGGCTAAGGTGAGCAACGATCTGCGATTGTCTGCTGATGAAGCTCTAATCTACGGGAAAGTACCGTATTCGAGTGAGTCTAGCAACATATAGGATGACTTGCATAGAATTTCTAATTGCAAGTCTGTTCATCGAGACATGGAGGTAAATGTTACATGCCGAGGCGGGTAAAGGACGATGACGTCAAGATGTCTATTCTTCTAGTCTCATTCTCACGGGTGGGGGAATACAGAGTATAGCTGCGAGCATTTTGTGATGAATATAGGAAATATGGTATAGGGTTGTAGACAGTGTGACGAAATGGACATTTTTGTTCGTCTGGAAGGCGTGAAAGCATAACCTCATGGTTAATGTATAAAATGTATGTTTGACCATCACCTGCTTTTTTAATTAAAAGCCAAATATCGACCGTTTCAGCCACAGACTATATCCACGGATTAAGGTTAAAACAGTTTAAGTCACAACATCACATCTGTCATTACTTAAATAATGGCCTAATGGTTAAGGCGCGACCGCTAGCAATAAGTATGAAATCCAGATTCTAGTCCCGGACCAGCACAAATTTTCTTATGTTACCAGTAGGTAGTACATCTATACGTAACACATCTGAAGCCACGTTATTCGCATTCATAGAATTTATTTTGTCACATAAAATATCTGTTTGATGTGAACAGTGGCAGCTTGCTCGAAATGCAGGAAAATGTAAATCAGTGCAGGTGGGTATAAAAAACTATCGTGTAACGTTCGTACGAAGCACTGGCCGAGTGCTACCTGACACACGTCGATTAAGATGTAAGCATACAAAGTGACGTGAAATGGAACGAGTGCATAGGTTCACTTGTATGGCAGGTGAATGGTCGACTTCGATTGATAGGAAGATTTCTAGAGAAACTGTACCTCATTTATAGAGACAGCTAAGGAAATGTATCCGCGACTCATTCTTGAATACTGTTGCAATTTTTGGGATCCCCTACAGAATTGGATTAAACGATGATATCGAAGGAATTCAGAAGCGTGCTGCTAGAAGCAATACTTCACACCAGAACGAGAACAGTGATTGATTGTTTCTGTAAAAGTATTCGGTACTCAGCTGCATAATCGTTTCCTTTTGTTTCCAGCAGCCTTTTAATATGGGTAATCGAGGATCGGCTATCCCATGTTCAACGTAAAGGACGTTGCACTAAATGAACATCCTTTTCGTTTGGAAAAAAATATTAAAAGTATACAGAATTTCGTTAAGAATTGTAGAGTTGATTTCCAAAACGATTGTAATATTACAAGAGCATAAAAAACAGAATGATTATTATTAACGTTTAGAAACCTCTTAAGCGATATAGATGAAGCTGAGATAGGTAATTTAATATAAGACACGTGGGGCCGCAAATGTCAGGAAATGCCTAAAAAATGTGTGACAAATGCTGAACGGGGCCACGAGATATACGGGCCCTGCAACGAACTTTTGACGTCACACCAGTAGGCTTGTCTGTCATACTTAGGGCTCCATGCAGGACACACGGGAAATCAGTATTTAATTGATAAAGTACCAGATAAAGATCTTAATTTTGTTGTGTGCCATCGAGAACTTGTATGTATTTAAACGCACAGTCGAGAATTATAAAATTTTTCGGAGATAGTTACTCGTTCCCCGCTAGAAGCGGCTACTGACACACGTGAGACATGCTTTGTCACGTCCTGTGATGTGTGTGGCACGGCCTGTCTTTCTTTGAACACGTGACGTCACCATATGACGTACCTCGTCGTGGAGCTTATTGGCCTGTCTCACCTGATCATCCCAACCCTAGTCAAATATTCACCTCAGTGTGGCTCGGGGCCTACGTGCGATACTTCACCGTGTGCGGCTCAGAGCAGGCAATATTCTTTTGCATTGCGTTCCACAGTTATTTTTACAATGAAGAAATATTTACTAATTTGTTTACTGGTCTCGCGGTCTCCGCTGATTAACTGCAAAGTATAGTACAACAAAAACCTACCATATTGCATCACAAGCAAGTGAGTATAAACTTCCGAACTGCATCACTACCAGTAAATGACCAACGTGCTCTTTACTAAATGAAGGCTGTAAACAGAGAAAGAAGGGACAAAAGGAAAGAAACACAAAACAAGAACACCTTTTGCTTTTTACAGCGATGACTATAATTTTGTAACTTCATCTGCTGAGACAGATCACAATTACAGAAGGTACTCGGAAACAGAGTAGCCTAGAAGAGCAATGTCTAAGACTGCCCCCTACTGGCAAGGTACGTCATCTGGAGGCGTCACATGTTCCACATTTGTCATCCAATTTTGTGTTATTTCCGTACATTTGCGGGCCCAAGTGTCTTGCATTAAATTACTTGTCTCATTCTCATCTACGTCGCTTCGGGGGTTTTTAAACGTTATGAGTCCCAGTGTATTTTGAAAAACGTTCTAATGAAATTACTGAAGTTCTTTAGATATTCTCCAAGAGGTAGACGAGTAATATCTTCGTTACGGATCTACGTTTCGACACATTTATTTTCTGACTTAGTCACATGAAAATTAATAAACATGTCGTAACGTCGCCCCGAAACGAACTCTGCTAAGTTCCCGAGAATTCATCGGTGTCATTCGTCGATAAAGGCTGCATTCACGTACATGAAGTTGTGGGATATTCAGTTCATTCAATTTCTTTCCGTTCCCGATAACAGATTTACCGACTCTGCCGTTAATATTAGTGGGTCAATGATCAAAGTCTTTCTTTTTCACATCAAAGTAAACCATCCGTGAACCCTGACGATCTCTCAACACTCTCGCACTACTGGTGTAACATATGGATCATTCAAATCAGTCGCACATAAACGTGAGTAATGATAACAGGACACCGTCACCAATGTGCTTCGTCTGCCTCGTCTCCATGACTTTGTGCCTTACTATACGTAGCCACCATATGAATCTTAGTAACACGCTACAATACGAAAATCTCGTTTTTGCTGTTTATGATGTTCCCTTAGGTATGCTGTGTTTTTTTTTTTTTGTCTTTTACTGCATGACGTTTTGAATTCATAACTATTCGTCATAACTATATACTCATTGACGTACTGCGTACCCTGTGGCACTTTATACACTGCCCGAAAATAAAAGTGAAGCAGGCAGGAGTTGAGAAGAAACGGAATGAAACTTAACGGGCGAGGAGGTATGTGAGATATTTTAGTGATTACAAAATCGAGTCAAATTTGTAAAGACCTTGACAGTATAAGCCCACTTAGCAGTATGAAGTTCCTCCCATTCTGGCCTGGATACACGCAGTGATTCGGTTGGGAAGGGTGTCGTACAGCTGTTACATCCTCTGTGGGGTCAGCTGGCCCCAAACTCTTGTACCTGGTCTTTGATACCCTAGATAACGGCACCGGGATAGAGTTCGTGTTGAGTCCGCCCCACACATGTTCTATCGGCGACATATCTGTGGTCTTTTTTGACCGACGCAATACCTCAGTATCGCCCATACATGCAACTGCAGGATGTCCATGACGTACGTCTCTGCTGTCAGAGTTCTCTAAGTAACTACCAGCCGTGTCTTGGAGTCATAACCAATGGCTCCCCAACACGTTGACGCCGTGAGTGACAACTCCGTCCCTCTCCACCTCTCCAAAAGCTTGGAAAAAAGGGACCTCTCCTAAGCTCGCCATCATACTCGCCGAAGGTGGTTATCAGGGTAGCGGATAACAGCTAATCATTGCTGAACATGATGCGAGCCGTTCATCAGCAGTCCATGCCTCGCTATAACAGGACCATTCCTAATGCAGCCATTTGTGTCGTGGTGTTAATGGCAGCATACCATGGGATGGTAATTTTCTAGTATGGCTGCTGCGAGCTTCTGACTGATGGCACGGGACGGCTAGAATGTTGCAGCGAGTCCATTACTTATACTCGGATTTGTGGCGTAGATGTGAAGGGGTTACAATGTGCTCTGGGCACAATATGGCGATCCACCTTTGTGGTGGTCGACCATAACATTGAGGACGATTATGCCTGCCCTCATAAAGACCAGTACCAAAACACTGTCACTTCCGAATACATAAAAAAATCTGGATATTGCCAGATTCGGCCAGATGGTTAAATGGAGGTCCCTTTCGAGCGTGCTGATAACGTTCCTCACACGAGTGCACGCCATCTCTGTGTCCCTCACAGCGGTCATTCAATATGTGACACTATTCACGCCCATTGTGTTCCCTACTTGTCCTGGTAATGACACTGAACACGAACTACACTAATGCAGTCTGGTGGGCAACTCTGTCACAGAGAACTGCAACTGTAATCATGTACACTCCGCAGATGGTGTATACGTGTAGAACCTCTGCTATGATTCGCCGGAAAACGGCACAGTGAATGTGAGACCCTGCTCGACAGGGCTGTTGATGTATTTCCGCCACTATGGAGAGTGCGCTAACCATTAAGCAGGTGATCACAGAGCCACAACGAGACGATGAACGGACAAAAGTAACGGAAGGAAACAGTCTGCTGTGTTTCAGCGGATCGGCCACAGTTTGACGCCAGCGCCAGGATATTTGGGACCCAAGTGACTTCATGATCTGCGTCCGACGCACAGATGCCACTCCTCCGCTGTTGTTTTCAGAGTTGTCTTTGCCCGGGAGTGGCTGGATCCTGAGGTGTCAGTGTGTCGGCGGGCAGCGGGAACACGTGGCCTCGGATCAGTCGATGGTTGACAGCACAAGCGTGCGGCCCAGTATGTAAGGAGAATGGCCCTATAGCTGCTGTTTTGCTCTGTGGCAGTATGTTGGGCAGTGACAGAGCCACGGATTCATGGACCGTGTGCCTCAGGAGACGAGTAGCAGTTGGTTGCTGGAAACTTGTGTTTGCACCCTCTTATGTGTGGAGGACGGGGCTACCGCGGCTCTCTTCGCTCTGAAGTGAGACAGTTGTGGAGGAATGCAACAGTACGGGCTGGAAAAGTTATTGGGAGCCGAGTGGCGGTTGGCGGCTGATAATAAGACCGAGCTGTGCCGAAGGCAGGACGTACGGGCCAGCCGGTGTTGTCTCGGTCTTCGGATTTGCCGTTTCCGGAGAGCAGGACTAGGCCGGTAACTGGCTGTGTGTGTGTCTTCCATGTAGCGGTTCCAAAGGACCAGTGCGAGTTGTCCTTAAGTCTGCCCGCCATACGACCGACTGTGTACTTACAGTTAACGTAAACACATAGGCAGTGATTCTGACCTAGAATGGTTTTGTGTGCGGTTCGTTACGCCTGGTTGAGTCTCCTACCCAACATTATTTCATACAGTCCTTGGAGTACATTGCAGTAAAGCAAATTTGTATCGCAGTTTCATGGTGCACATGTATATAGAAATTGAAATTCCTTTGGGATAAATTGATATAATACGATGGTATAATTAATGCAGATATTAATGTCACTGTTTATTTTGGGGCTTCGAACACGACAAACTAGAGCCATTTATTGTGTTTTTAGGTCGTCGAATAACTTTTTTGGTATCACTAATACTGTTTTTTTCACATTTGGTCTTGTTTCGATCATTGTGGATTCTTTAAGAAAACCTTAATTACTGTATATTCATTGAGTGCAATCAGAGGTCGTGTTCTGTGTAATTTATATTCTTTAAGAAAGTTTTATTACTGTTTATCGTTGTGTACATATTTGGGAAGCTTTAAGTTGTCTTGGAATGGTAGCCATTAATAGAAGGTTGTCTGTAATGTTTATGAGTTCTGTGTATATTTTTATACATTTGTCTGTTTAGAATTATTCGGTGTATTTACGTTATCAGTTAATTATTTTCATAAGAAATGTATACGCCCCCACAACCCCCAGTAATTACCACCCGCTCCTCAGCCTACGCTATTTCCAATACTGCCGTATCATATCTTCTGGAGGTGTAATTTCTTATTTTATTACTTTTTTTTTATTTTCACAGGCAATGTATGTTACGATAGCTCCTTACCTTGGGAGACTGTTCACTCATAAGTGCTTCTAGTCCGCCACAGCTTTCTCTCCCGTCCAGTCCGGTCATCTACGAGTAGCAGCTACTCATGAAATAATTTGTTGTGTGTATTCTAATTTCTTCCTTCCCCTACAGTTTTTGCCTCTACATCTCCCTGTAGTACCATGCAAGCTATTCTCTGCTTCCTTAACAATTGTGCTATCATCCTGTTCCTTCTTCCAGAACTATTTTTCAAACATTCCCTTCTTCGTTGCCCTATGGATAACATTCCCATTTGTTATCTTATCATTCCAATAAATTTTTATCATCCCTCTATAATGAAACCACGTTGGCTCTCTCTCTCTCTCTCTCTCTCTCTCTCTCTCTCTCTCTCCTGTCCATATTTCTATTCCACAGAACGATGCGCTACAAGCGTAAATTCTGGTAAATATTTTTCTCCAGTTAAAGTCTATGTTTCATATCAGAAGACTTTACTTCCTTAGGTCAGAAACGCGCTCTTTTCCCGTGCTAGTTTGTATTTTATGCCTGTGCTCCGTCAGTAATGCATTACCTCGCTTCCATTGTAGCAGAATTCTTTCACTTCGCCTCCTGTATAATACCTAATTTCTATACCGAACGAGGTGGCGGAGTGGTTAGCATACTGGACTCGCATTCGGGACGACGACGGTTCAATCCTGCGTCCGGCCATCCTGATTTTGGTTTTCCGTGATTTCCCTAAATCGCTTCAAGCAAATGAGGGGATGGTTCCTTTGGAAGGGCACGGCTGACTTCTTTCCCCATCCTTCCTTAGTCTGATGAGACCGATGACCTCGCAGTTTGGGCTCTTCCCCCCTAACCCAACCCCTAATTTTGATACTAAGTATGTCATTAGTCATTTCTTGATCTCCTTAATGCTTTCGCCTTTCTTTGTTTCACTCTCATTACATTCAGTAGGTTACGTAACTCTTCCTCTCTCTCTTACAGGATAGAAATGCCGTCAGCGGAACTTTCCATTTTAAATTTAATCCTGCTTTTAAGCCTTCCTATTATTTGCTTCATCAGCACAAAGTTTGAAAAGTACTAAAAAAAAAATGGTTCAAATGACTCTGAGCACTATGCGACTTAACTTCTGAGGTCATCAGTCTCCTAGAACTTAGAACTAATTAAACCTAACTAACCTAAGGACATCACACACATCCATGCCCGAGGCAGGATTCGAACCTGCGACCGTAGCGGTCACGCGGTTCCAGACTGAAGTGCCTTTAACCGCACGGCCACACCGGCCGGCGAAAAGTACTAAAGAAAGGTTGTAAAACTATCTTACGCATTTTAACCCGTGCACATTTATTTTGATTTTCAGTTTCTATTGCTCCCGTTGGATTATTTTATATGTTGCGAATCATTTAACTATTATTAGCGTACACGTATTCATATGTTTCTTTTCTTTTTTTAAATTTTCAACAACTTCTCACGGTCGACAAAACCTAAGAAACTGTTTTAATATTTTTTAGTTCCGAGATTCTAATGCATATTCGATAGTGTGTCTCCAGTCTGATATATTCCATATTATAACTAGAATAATCGTATGACTGCCTCTTTTCCAGATGATTTTAGAAATCCCGCTGGAATGCCCTCTATCCATTCTGCCTTGTTTGCTCACAGTGTTCCAAAGCTCTATCGAACCGTGACGTTAATATTGGATCCCCTCTTCCCACTAAATCAGTACACATTTTATCTTTTATCGCCTTATCAGACACTTCCTCCCCTTCACAGGGTCCCTCAGTGTTCTCTTTCCACTTGTCCGCTCTAATTTGTGGATGACAGTGAAATGACTTTTATATTCTTATAAGGGTTGAAGGCTACAGTGCCAGATTCTTAGAAAGTTATTTTCATTTTCTTTACATTTCTAACTGAAATTTATTGTATGTTCAAGAATTATTTCACCTCTGTCATTCCTACTATCGAACCTTGTTCTCGCATAATTCTTCTTCCCTTGCTACAATATTCTAATATAACTGATTTTCGTCTCCTTTTATAAAATGAATTACTAGTCCTCTTTCCTCGCGTATTAATTATATATTGTCATCTTCTACATGTGATGTTGTGATTTGTCTCTGAACTATAGTTATGGAGTTTGTTTAGTTTCGAGTCTTATGAGAATAATTCTTGAATTAAACTTCTCTCAAAGAGTATTACTGTTTGCACTTCAATCTTTTTCATAACGATCTTACTCCTGTTACACAATTCTCTGTTACTATTGATGTCGTCCTGCATTCGTCTGATCAGAAATAATTCACTTTGCTGACCCCTGTTATATCTAGATTCGGTCCCTGCCTTTCGCTTTCCAGATTTTATAGCTTACATAGTTCATACATACACCTAAAAATTCAACCTTCGTCTCGTACAACTGGATTTTTGGGTTCGTTTTCCAATTTTTTTCTCATAACTGCTTACCTTCTTAGTGCCCTTTCAGAGATGAAAATAGGAGACTAATCCAGAAGCCTTAGTTAGTAGAGACATCACCATTTATTCAATTACAGGCCTCATTTACCTGTAGATACGCATTTTTTTAAATGTAGTAGTTTCCATTGCCTTCTGCATCCCCAAGCTGTTGATTAATTATGATTCCTCCAGTTTTAAGAGCAGTTTCCCTCCCGAAGGACCACAGGAGGCCCTGAAGCTCTATCTACAATACAGACATCTTCTGACCAAGCTATGTGCCCAATAACTATGTTTATTTATATCACGTGGTCATCAGCTTTTTATTTTATATCCAAGCTGTCATCGACATCCAGTCTGGAACCATGGAGTGTGATGGTTAGTTCCATGGAACATATTTTCGGTTTTCCAGGAATCTACTTAGTATTCCATGTTGTATGGCCACATGACAATATTATCATCAACAGAGCGAAAGGAAAAGGTAGGATGACATGTGAATTACTGGAAACGTTTTTCTTCCGTCTTGTACACCAAGTCAGTTGATTTCAATATTTATCTAAACACGTCCATCACTGTAGAATTAATCCATTCACAAATTTGTTCCACTGTAGAATTAATGCATTCACAAATTTGTTCCATTAAGTTTTTCGATTACATCCATTTGTAAAAGGAAAGAATGTCATAGAAAGGGGTTATGTAAATGTTTGTAATCTATAGTTCGTTTATACATTCCATGAAAGAGTGGAAGCAAAATCATGTGGGATCAGAAAAAAATTTAGCTTACACGATAAACGCTTTTCGGAGAAATAGACCTCTCATCCGTCAGAAAAAGTGAAGAAAAGCCATTACAGACATATACTTGTGGAAGTATAATATTTTTGAAAAGATAAATCAGTATCTCAAACATTGGCACAAATTTGCTCACTTACCATCTGTGAGCATTCTTTTTACTGTTGAGCCGCCAAAGTACATCTGAGGAACTGTCTCAGTGCTTCACGACACGTCTCATCTGTATATGGAAAATAGTTATGTTCTTCCAATCATTTAAAACAAATTAAACATGCATTACTGAATTATATCACCTGGTATGTTACTGTGCGCTCGCAACAACAAGAAAAATTATTGTGCAGATGAACTCAGCAGTTCTTTGTAATAAAGGTGCATAGCACGTGTAATATTAATAACTGTAAATACTTATACTGAGTGGTACTTCGTAACTACTTCTACAATATCACCAAATTTGTCGTACTGTTCACAGAATATTTTCGTTTTATAGCCTCCCATACGATGGAAGTTATTACAAAACATAATGTGCAAAACAATGCAATGTTTATTTTATTTTTAAATCGAGACATATGTAGGTCCATATTATGGCCAACCCTTGCGATGTTTGAAATAATTCCCCAATTATACAAAGACATGAAGATAATGTGAAGATTAGCTTCAAATTTTGAATTTTACTTCTATTTTGTATGCACCATTGAGAGAAAAATAAGACTTCATCATGTTAACATCAACACATTTCGTTCCACTTAGTATAAATTATAAGAAAAACCAATGTTGATTTTTCCCATTGCTTTACATATCACATAGTAGTAACTAGTAGCAGGATTTCATTTTGTTGTATTGTAATATTTTCTTAATGATATATATATATATATATATATATATATATGGAGATACAGGAAAAAATGTGTTTTTTCCGTCCCCTGGCTTGCAGACTGTCCTACATGGCAGGAATGTTTTGTGGGAACAGTAGCAGCCTGTCAAACTGACCTGCTTTGCAGGTTAGCCTACATGTTAGGGGCAAGAAACAGTTAAACAGTTCCCTGGGCCATGACATGTAGACATGTAGACTTTATTGTGATGGAATAGTATTGAACTGCATTATCAGCTTGCGTTGCATGGGGGCCTACACAACAGGGGAAATAAATAATTTTTCAGGCCCTTGCTATTATCCGTGCAAAAGGTGGATATACTAGCTATTGGGTAGGTGGTCGCAATGTCCAAGCGAGTCAGTGAATGATTAATACGCTCACGAGCTGCCCATTTAAATGTTTGTAATTGAGTAGTAGTTTGCATTCAGAAATTTGTTGTGAGAGAACAACTACCGTTTGCATATAAAAGGTGTGCTTCTGTCTTCCAACTGAAATAAAATGTCTGGCAGACAGTCAAAGCCTGACTTGTGTCTGTGTACATCTTGTGTCCACTAGAGAGAATAGCATGTCAATCTCATTTCAGTAATGTAATGGCGATGATGATGATTTATGACTGACGGCGCTCAACATTAAGATTATCAGCGTAATGTAATGGAATTATAGCATAAGTGCAGTGTCATCCAACACTTAATATTCCTAACTGCTTGACAAATGCCATCACGCGATGACCCGCCTGTTGTTCTTTATGAAGAATGGAGTGCCCATAAAAGATAACTTTGCACGTTATATAGTAACGGCATTTCTCCTGAATACGATGAATGAGAAACTCGACGAAATTTTTCTGCAGCAGCAAACGTGTTAGTGGGGTGATAACCCGAAAAATTGGTTAATGAATTTTGTCAAGACAAGATGAATTCACATACAGAGAGGGAAGAGACATCTTTGAATGTCTCATATGTAATTTTAAGCACATCCTTGTAAACGATGGATACCTTACCTCAGAAGGTACCCAAAAACTGAATGAACGAAAATATCCCACATTTGATAAATAGTATAAAAATAAAATAAACGTGAGTCCAAAATGATGCACAACTGGCTGTCTCCATCAGCAATATATAACGCACTTTTGATTTATGCTTCACGTTTTGTAATGTCATGTTTTGAGACAAGAACTTTCGTACAGGCAGATGAGCAGCTTCCAACACAAGGGGCGAATGCTGGTCAGCTACTGTTGAAACTAAACCGTGTAAGGAAATTAAATGTCGACGTTTCAAGTGAAACGAAATTGAGAACTTCTTCCAGCACTGTAGTGAATAAAATTTATCATCTTAAGGTAGCTAAACACGTAATGAATGGTTCAAGAAAACTAGTTCTCACCTGCAAGTGTTCATCAAGACGGGACGAGTAAGCAGCGTATAAGAGCAGACAACGCCTCGATTTTAACAACGCGGGGCTCCAAGGCAACCGCACCACCTTCTCAGTAGAGTGTGCGAAACCGCGTAGATAACCTTGAGGCGTCCTCAGTGTCATAGGAGAGCTGGCGTCAGGCTGCTTACGTTACCGTGGCTTCTCGCTGTCGACCGAGCAATGAGGCATTCACCTTCTTATTATCTTCGAAATTAAGGTATTCTTCTTAGCGGGGAAATCTTTCCTTGAAATTTCAATGAGCAATCAACAATCCTGCGAATGGGAAAATATTGTACTGCCTCTCACTGACATCGGAGGAATGACAATTCCAATAAAGTCAAACGAATCAAAGCTCCAGCAAAAGTATTCAAGCATTAATTTTTCCCTCGTTTTTTTTTGGGACTGGAGCGATAAGGGTATAATTAAACGCGTCACCTCGCACACAAAAAAATACTGATGTGTAAGTTGAAGAGTAACGAGGCATTCACCTTCGTACGTATTTTACCAATGTAAGTCCAATACACAGGATTTGCCTTTGATCACCTGTTGTCTTACAGTAGCAACAAATGACGAGCGGAGAAACATGTTTAAACCACGAGCTTGGGACATTTACTGTTCATAACCTTCAACCAAAATTGAAATCCATCAAGCCGATAGTACACAGAACGACTACTATGATTGTCTGCAACAGGCACAACGAGTTCGTCAGTTATAGTGAACCTATAATGATTTCATCCGACCTGCAGATTAACATGACACATTCTTCGATTCCTTTAATATCATCATGTTATTACGTGTTCTCGTTCTCGAGTTTGTTCTGCCATCTTCATATAGTTTACTAAGTGCGATATCCAACACACACATCTTACGGGCGAGTTTCTAAATATGGTGCTCTCTTTCTTTTTCAGTCATTTCAGTCAGTCAAGAAAACAATATCGATGAAATTAAACGACTTTTTTTCATACATAAGTTTCCACATTTGGAATACGTAATTGAATTTATTATTCAATGGTAATAAATTATAACAAAAACATCCCTCCTCGCTAATGAAACCAGGGAGTTTAATGTATTTTTCTGCAGGAAACTATTCTTAACAAAAACTTTATAGTTGATTAGACAAAATGTTCCTAGACGACGAAATAACACAAATATCTGAAGCCGATTACGATATAGTATTCCAGCTGGAAATTATTGATTTCAAATGGTTCAAATGGTTCTGAGCACTATGGGACTTAACATCTATGGTCATCAGTCCCCTAGAACTTAGAACTACTTAAACCTAACTAACCTGAAGACATCACACAACACACAGTCATCACGAGGCAGAAAAAATCCCTAACCCCGCCGGGAATCGAACCCGGGAACCCGGGCGCGGGAAGCGAGAACGCTACCGCACGACCACGAGCTGCGGACAATTATACATTTGCCGTGGAGCAAAGTCTGCGGATTGCATCCGTAAATTATAGTCCGGAACAGGTTGACATCTTAAAACTTAATTCCACAGCGTGAAGCGATATAGGTACCTAATACACAGGTTAGATAGCTTTTGTACATTTGGTACAAAAGTGAAACCAACATTTACTTAACGAATTTAGACACTATTTGAACATTGTATTGTAAGCGCCGTACGTAAGCTATACTAGTACATCTGAAAAAAATCAGTTAACTACGAAGTATAAAACAATGTGAAAGTTTACAACAAGCCCCATCATGAAATAACGTAAAATGTATCTATGAATAATATAATTCACGAAATCAAATAACTGGCCTTGTTACCCTTATAATTTAAAAACAGAATAAACAGTACAATAATTCAACAACTATTGGATCGATTCCCGTCGTGTGTATGAAAGAAATTTTAATCTATAAGTCGACACTCTGCTTAGTGCCTCCCTTTGTAAATCTTTATGTGGTGTGTTCATATGCCTTTCCCGTGCAAGGTTTAGCTTCACTTTAGATTTTAACTTTCCATACACATTCATTTTTATAAATACACCTGAGCCAAACATGTACTATCGGTGTCACGTCTGGGGAGTGAAGAGGACGAGGGAGACGTATCTGGTGTATTGTCAAAAAGTCGTGAATATGCTAAGTATGTGATGCTCGACAATTTTCGGAGTTAACTGTCAACAGTATGCTCACGGAAGGAAATGACTGTAGTGTCTTTTCTCCCTAAGACACTGGTTGCTATTAGGACTATCCACTATGCGTGATAGTGGAAAGCGTCCATGATACCTCACAGCAGTCAAAGAGATAAGTAATAAATTACCAAGGAACACTGTTTGCGGTTCGTACTCTTGCTCCGCAACAATTCCCAGTCTCTGTGGCCAAAAGTGCTCAAAAATTCTATTACATAGATTCCTTATAGAGTCTGTCCATACGAGAGTACGTAAATAAAGTACGGCAAGTCGAAAAAGAGTGTGAGAGTGTGATATGTTCGTATGCATGATAAATCCCTTCCCTCGAAAGTATTTCTTTCCTTCATACCTCCTCCAAGTCACCACAGAAGACATGTCACTGATCTCGTTTGTACTAAGACTGCAGTACACGCGAGGTGCCTATTTACCTCCGTCGCCCAAAGTGGAATGCGTAAGTTCTATTAAAAGTTCATCAACCTGCAGTATTCTATAGTTGTTGTCCCCTGAGCAGAAAACAGCACGTAGGTCGTAAATCCGTAATTTTTAGGACGTAAGAAACCCTTAGTGAGGAACTCTTGTTTCAGAAATGATTAAATTTCCGCTAAGTTTGTTTTTAAGGGATCGCGCTCGCTTTACGTTGGCAGAACTCGAGAAACTGCACAGTTACATTCCCCTTTATATTTTATTACATATACTTTCCATTCTTGAACAAAATAATTAACCACTTACTTCTGTAATTACAATCACACTGTTCTTAAACAGACATTGCAAGCTAAGTCTTAACTGGTACCGCGACAAACGTGTCTCTCCTCCAAGGCTTCCCAACCAGCTCTCATATTGACAAATTAGACATTGAAAATTAAGTCCTAACTGATACAGTGGTGGACAACGAGCTCTGATCTTACAGCCGAACCACTTCACCCGCCATCCACTTTAGGCGCGATCCGAAGATCTCCGAAGTGCTTCGCCTGTCTTTTCATTTCGCATTTGTTTATTATTCTGTTGATTACTAATACTTGTGAAATAATGGAATAATAGCACGCTATCGAGAGACGCTTTAATTTGAAATTCAAGTAAATACACTGTTGAATTTGTGTAATATTAATAATAGAAGATTGTCATTTTGGCGTGCAACTTCCGAATGCAGCAGCCAATCGCGGAGAAGGACCAGAGTTTAAGCGCTCTTTCTCACTATACCCGTACCGAACAAACCATCTCTAATGGATACCTCACACCACATTACGTCATCTTGCCACAGCTTCCTTCCCAACTGCTCTAAAAAGAGATCCTTGTAGCAGAATATGACGGCTGCAAAGCCAGCAATATTACAAAAGCTTTAACGTAATATATTTCATTTACATAGACATAACAGAGAGAATTCAGTAAACCTAAGGAAGGCATTGTTATAGAGGATATCAAGTACTGGAGTTCCGTCTCGAGATTTAGCGCTCAGTGACACCACTGGAGATGAGATTGTCGAATGCAACAGTTACGGAAATTCTAAGCGAAGTCACTAGTCTCGTATGCATTTGAGACTTAAATATTAACTATTGTTGGGATCTAAAGCAATTCGTACTAACAATTCGTCAGACACTTCTCATCTGTTCCAAGAGACTTCAGTGACAAATATTGCATCAACACGCAGCACGATCGTTTCCATTTCGTACGACAGCAGAAAAGGCAGCTGGCACAAGAAATAATGTCTGTGGTCCTTGTGGATGCCTCGCGGACAGTTTGTTGTGGCGACAGCGGATTCCGTTGGGGATTGTACAAGGTGGTTATAATTTAACTTTCCCTGTTTAACATGTTATAACAAGAAAACTAATTACTGTACGAGTACCACATTTGGTAGCATTAATGTGAAGGCCATGAGGAAGAGGAATAATGGAGAGTCAGTTCAACTGAAACACTTCTAATGTGCTGCTACGCTACACCATACCATTACATGCTGGAGCCATTACTGCTACACAAGGGGCTCAATATGGCGCTAATCAGTATCCAAAAGTGTCTGATAGCGCAGGATTGCATTCTGCACGGCAGAGTGGAGCTTGTTCGTAGGTATGCTGGCTATCACTCTTGATATGCTGCGCTTCAGATCAGCATATGTGTGACTGTTTCTCTGGTAAACCCTGTCCTTTAGGTTGCCCCACAAATCACAGGGAGTAAGATCAAGTGATCATGCTGGCCAAGCATTTGGGAACGATAGGCCAATAATTCGATCGTTTGCAAATGTGTTTCGGAGAAGCAGGTGAACTTAAAGACCGATGTGCAGTTGAGCCACATCTTGCATGTCTCTCTCCTCTAGTGTGGGTATTAAACGCTGGCGAAGTATATCGCAGTTATGCTGGCCAGTCACACTGCACGACTTTGGTCCTTGAGCACCAACCTGTTCAAAAAGGAATTGGCCATTGAAGAGCGTAGCCGCGAAGCCACACCATACGGTGACACGTTCACCACACAGGGGAACTTCATGCACAGTGATTGGAGGTGAAATCCCTACACTCGGCAATTCTGTGTATCCACCTCACCCGTCAGAGGAAAATGAGCTTCGTCTGTCCATAGGATCGTCCAGGGCCAGGCCCCGTCAACTTCAATCCTTTTGAGAAAGTGGAAAGTCAACACGTCGTTGTGCGTTTGTGGTGGAAGCTGCTGGAAGGTATGAATCTTGTACGGATTCCATTTGAGAATGGTTCGAAGCACCTTCCGTACAAAGGACCAACTGTTGTGAGGCCGCATGCGCACTGCCTCGATTTCATCAACCACCTGTGGTGCAACCGGTCGTCGACCTCTTCCCGGAGCGTCGCCCAGTTCAGTTGATTCCAAGAGGTGGAGAAAGAGGACCCTTCCGTAATACTTTCAGATGGCGATATTCTCGAAGTGCAACTGCAGCATTACTGTTGTCTTGATTATAGAGCTTCACCAATAATGCCCTGTTCCTTCTGTCCAAGCTCATACTGACACGTCAGCAAGTGCTCAGCGACTGGTCAGGTGTGAGAGACTATGAATCACGATGACTGGTCACGGCACCTGGTGGCCATAGTTGGAACTGCACGGTGGCGCTGTGACGCAAGGAAATTGTGCACCCCATGCTCTGGACATTAACAGTGCCGAGTTTGGTAGTAGTAAAGTAATTAGTTTACGTGTCATAGAGTATTAAATAGGGAAGTTTAATTACAACCACCCGGTGTAATGCTCGTGAACTGCGCAAAAACGTAACTCTTCGTAAACCATTTCACTCAGTGGTAAGCTTCTCCCACGATAACAGTTTGGAGTCCTTCTGTATCAGCGTCAGAATCCGCCTGTTCGTTGAGCAAGCAGCGTTCCCTGTTTCACAGAAAACTAAAGATACTTGCTGGACAGACCAGACGACATTTCCTCATCGCCTTTCCAGTGAACTTTCTTTTCTACAATACATGCTATATACATTCATTACAATTTTTTTAGAAAGGTCAGCTTACAACTATTCTTCATGTTTCAGGGAGAATAAAAAGACCGTGCGAGTTTCCCCTACCTGAAAGTTGTTGAATCTCATCCCCGCTGTTAAACATGCTAATAGCTGCAAAAAAAGGGTTCATATACGCTATTATTTAAATGAGTGGCTTGGTTAGAATGAACTGCAGTGAATTTTTACAGACATCTGGCCACATAGTGTATACAGTAGCTGCTGCTTCTACTCTTTACGGTATAGTAGATGCATGAATGCAACTATTGACGTGCATTATGCTATTGACAAAAGTGTTATCCGTCGTCAAGGCGATCTGGACTATATCGTGAAATGGTTAATGTATTTGTGAATACGTCTGGGAGTGTTGTATGCTACTCGTATTATCCAGTGCTTTTAACGTATACCAAATGATGCAGACAATTCGACAATAGTTTACACCTGGGACTCTGCAATGATTACGCCTCATGCTCATTACTTCGCTCGGAATCCCAGAAAAGGTAGAATCACTTTTTTCCGTATCCTATCAGTTTCTTGAAAGGAGGGTATAAGATGAACATCAACAAAAGCAAAACGAGGACAGTGGAATGAAGTGGAATTAAGTCGGGTGATGCTGAGGGAATTAGATTAGGAAATGAGACACTTAAAGTAGTAAAAGAGTTTTGCTATTTGGGGAGGAAAAAAACTGATGATGGTCGAAGTAGAGAGGATATAAAATGTAGACTGGCAATGGCAAGGAATGCGCTTCTGACGAAGAAAAATTTGTTAACATCGAGTATAGATTTAAATGTCCGGAAGTCGTTTCTGAAAGTATTTATATGGAGTGTAGCCATGTATGGAAGTGAAACGTGGACGATAAATAGATTAGACAAGAAGAGAATAGAAGCTTTCGAAATGTGGTGCTACAGAAGAATGCTGAAGATTAGATGGGTAGATCACATAATTAATGAGGAGGTATTGAATAGACTTGGGGAGAAGAGGAGCTTGTGGCACAACTTGACTAGAAGAAGGGATCGGTTGGTAGGACATGTTCTGAGACATCGAGGGATCACCAATTTAGTATTGGAGGGCAGCGTGGAGGGTAAAAATCGTAGAGGGAGACCAAGAGATGAATACACTAAGCAGATTCAGAAGGATGTAGGCTGCAGTACGTACTAGGAGATAAAGAAGCTTACACAGGATAGAGTAGCATGGAGAGCTGCATCAAACCAGTCTCAGGACTGAAGACCACAACAACAACAACAACATCGCATTCTTTCGAGAACGCCGTAAACCACGTCGACTGACGAATACATGCGGTGCCATGGCAAACACCTGATGTTTACTGCTTACACCTCCAACCTGACTCGCCTCCATAGCCCACGTCGCGAAGCGTACAACAGCTGCCACCGTCAATATCTTACCAAGAACCCTAGAATATTCTGGTCCTACTACAACAGCCAAGCGAAGCGAAAGTTACCATTGAGTCACTCGTCGACCAGCCTGATGTGGTATTTGAAGACCACAAAAGAAAGCTGAAGTTCAACGCCACTACAAGAGAACTATTAATTGAGTGTGAGGGGCGGGGGGGATGTGTGTCAAAAGTGACATTGAGGGATCGGGATGCCACAAAAATGGATTAAAATTTGTAAATAACTAAATGGTAAAAGTTCACCGTATATATATATATATATATATATATATATATATATATATATATATATATATATATATATATATATATATATATATATATGGTATCTGTTCTTGCGGACATGCCCGAAAGAACAGATACCATCTTCAAATATACATATAGTTAAGGTTCACCGGCCATTTGACCATCTTCTTCTGTGCGGACGCACAAACAGTGCCAGAACTCTTACGGGGATCGGCAAAAAGCCACGAGTAGTGAGTATAATGGACAGGGGCACTATTCATAGTGCGCGACAAAAAGTTGGGAATGTAGGTCTCACGGGAGGCGTGCCAGAGATAAGTCCCTGGAGTCGCACTATCCTCTGTGTCCTCGGTGGCTCAGATTTCCGACACGGTAGCTCAGCGTGATCTGTCAGAGAGCTGGTTGGCCTCTGTGATAAAAAAATGAGTGAAAGGATCAACAACGAACTTGAACGGATGTTATGCGACGTCCGCAACGACCAAACACAACGATCAACAACGAACAAAATGGAAAAAAAGATGGATAGAGCGTCTGCCATGTAAGCAGGAGATCCTGCGTTCGAGTCCCGGTCGGGGCACACATTTTCAACTGCCCCCGTTGACTTATATCAACGCCTGTATGCAGCTAGGGGTATTCATTTCATTGTAATCAATTTACTGATGCGCTTAATCTTTCAAAATTGTACATGACTTCAACATCATGCAGGAGTCCGTCAATCGCGGTTCGTGAATCTTGCTGAGATATGAAAATTACGACAATATCTACTACTCTGCTGGTTTTACATTTAGTGTAATGAGACACAGTGACCACCAAAGTCGTTGCATCAGTTAACTAATGGAGGTGCTGACGGAGGAGCTGAGGAAACGTCGTCAGATCTTGACGAGACACAAAGCACAGTTACAAGTGCACACATTACGCCTGATTTTAAATTAAATAATTCGGAGTTTAAGCGAAAACTTATCCTACCACGTAATGGAACTGAGTGGACTTGTTTCCTAATCAGTTGTAGCAGTTATGCTTTGAAAATAATATCCACAATTACATCAACCTATGTTCCGAGGAACAGTAGTAGCTGTAGCTTGGAAGCAGGAGACAGTGTCCAGATAGCCGGTGAATGAAATGACTTATTTAGTAACTGTTTCGGCACCCATAGCTCTTTCCATATAAGCCGCATCTTCCGTATAACAACGGGAAATTCCGTGTAAGACAGCGATCGGTTTCATGTTCAAACCAGTTCAAACTTCAGTTCTAAATATTTTAATTTCTCCGAAGATATTAAATGGGTTTGAAGAAGAAAACGCCGTTAGATCTACGATACTAGCAATAGAAATTACGGAAGATGTATTTGAAAAAACGAAGTTGACATTAGCAGGTCTGTTCATAAATATAGCTATGAAAACACACTGTATGGGAGACGGGCACGTTTACACAGGGCAACACAGCACTTTTCTCAGGAGTCATTCTTGCTAGAGAGCTACGACAATGTAAGATGAGTACTGCCATCTACTGACCGTTGTCACAAACTTCGCTTCAGTGAAAGTCCTAGTGCGAAGAACGTATTTGTGCTGTTGTGCAATGTGAGTAAAGTTTGATACTCAAACATCAAAGTTCCTTGAAGCATACCTTTTAGAGTTCAGAATAGATAAATATATGTTCGTTTACAAAAGATTATTCTACTGTACAAGATACATTTTATAATTTGAAAACCTGGGCGTTACTGTAATTTCGGAAATAATTCAAACGTAAGGATGGGGCACGTTTACATAGCTCTGTTGGACACATTTTAGCGCTATTTTGCATTGCTATCCTGGTGGAATAAAATGTATAAATCGTATAAAAAAGCTGTTTGAACCTAATCAATCTCAACCGGAAAGAATGAATTCTGTGAGAGCCACAACTGACATGGATAAGAAGTTGCTAAAAGCAAGAACAATGAGTGTATAAGCATACTTCTGCCGCCTCTGCATAAAGGCAGGTGTTAACATAGTAACTATCCTCTTCAGGTCCACGTAATTTCCGCTTCACTTTATTTCCTCTGTCACCTTGTATCGCCTCTTTCCTCTCAATCTCCTCTCAGTAAATAGTCCTTCCAAAGGGACTGTTAGCAAGCATCCCCGCCTCAAAGAATATCCCATCCAGTTTTTCTTCCTTTCACTGATGACCTGTAATAGTCTGACGAAGAGGATGAAAATTGCCTTTGTATTTACTGCTTGAAACGATACTATCAATCAAAGAGAAATCCAGTACCTTAGAAATAATAGGTTACGTCACAAATCCTGTCACAGGAAACACATTTTGTGTCCACAAATTGCTACTCGGAGAATGATGACGAAGTACTTAAATTAACTCTGAAACTTGTAAGTAGGCCATATCGGGTGCAAGGTCACTAATTAAAAATTTTACTGGCGTGTTTTGTTTACTCTTTTTTGTGTCCCATAATGAGTGTGAACGCACCGCCGTAGGTGTGTAAACCTGCCTCATCCCCTGTGCACGTTTACGCACTCGACTTGAGCCTATTCAAAATTATTATACATTCTTAAATTTAAATGCTGAGTTAGAAGTACACGTACGAAGCTATACTTTGATAAGCCTGTTAAAAGACTAAACAGTTTTAAACACGACAAAACTAACGACAGAAATTTGAAAAATTCCGAAAAGAAATCTGCGTACATTTGTCTCCGTCAGCTCTTGGTGACTGAGTGAGGACTTTTTCACAGTTCATTTACGCGAGAACAGAAATGTAATATCTTACACGGTTCAGGAAGTATCTGTGTTACATACTATGTTACATAAAATACAGGAGGACATTGGCTACCACCAGCGTCAACTTTCGCGTTTCTTTATAAATGAGGAAACGTGAACTCCACAGTTTTATATGACAGTACGGCAGAGAGTTGCACTTCCATACCGATAGTATGGTAGTTCCGAATCATTATGTACTTATGCATCCTGTGTTATTGGTATATTTATTACAAGTACTGAAATATAGATAAAAAGTTTTTAATTACAGCAATTTAAAAATTGCTTATGAGAACTATCTGAAATGTTTGTCTTCAATGAAACGTTAAATAAATTCCTTGATTTGAGTGTAATAAAAACATTCTAATGTCACACAATTAAATAGAAAATTTAAAAAATTCTGACTCTACCTTGTATATCGACATGAGTCGATGTCTACGTATTTGACATGCTTGATGTGTAGGACTTGTTTGCAGCTGAACAGCCTCCCAGGCGTTGGGTTCATCTGTGGCTTTGCCGATGACGCGGAAACGTCCTCCCATGTCGCTCGCTGCCAACAGGGCGATGCTCAAAATGGGTAGAACTCGCCGTTATCAGCACTATTTTTTCTAAAAGTAGTAAGATAATTACTACCATTAAAGAGACAGTCTGTTCGTTGAGCGTTGATTGTAGTTTGTTCTTCATATTTGTGTAAATTTAAACAGACTTAAAAAGCTGCCCCTTTCTGGATTTTGCTTCGACGGGGTATTTGTGTTTCAGTATATTCCTCGTTAGGTCAATACATCTTGTTGAAAATTCTCCAAAAAATGTTCCAATGTGTGTGAAATCTTATGGGACTTAACTGCTAAAGTCACCAGTCCCTAAGCTTACACACTACTTAACCTAAATTATCCTAATGACAAACACACACAGACCAATGCCCGAGGGAGGACTCGAACGTCCGCCGAAGCCAGCCGCACAGTCTATGACTACAGCGCCTAACACCGCTCGCTAATACCGCGCGGCGAACATTCTCCCACTGAGTAACCTTAAAACATAAATCGCGTTTTTGGAAGTTCTACAGTTGGGTGGTATTGTTTGTTTAACTGCTACTAAAACATATTTCCTTGTAACAGATTTAACATCTCATGAATACGGTGAATGTTAAAACAACAAGTATTTCAGACACCTCTGTTTCTCCATTGCCAAATCATCACTGAGAGAAGGTGCATTGTCGTGAGGATCGTTTTTATTTTTTGCCCATACTATGCCTTTATTGACATAATTCTCCACTCGCGGCGTCCATTCAACCTGTTTAGTATTCATTAACTATTATTTTTGTGCCTTCCAATGTAATAATTCAGAACAGCTCCCTTTACATTTAAACAGCAGTGGCCATTACTTTCAAATGAAATCGAGTTCGTTTTTTCCATGTAGCGGTAAAGGACGGATCACCCACTGTGCCAAACCTAAACAAAAAACAACTGAATCATTTTTAAAACAGTCCAGGCATTCTTGATAAATTGGTTCTCAAAGTTTCTTTTGGTCAGTCTTCAAAAAAATCTGGCACCGACAGCCATCTTGTACGTAGCTAACAGTTACTTATTGCAATTGGCACCGTATTCTTATTTTTCGATGTATCTCCAGTGTACACTCTTAAAAGTTGATAGCCCCTTGTTACACTCTACACTTGGTACATTTTTGTCTTTTAGGCTTCAGTCATCTCCATTTCCTTTTACATCCACAAGTCACCCTACGGTCCATGTCGGAAAGTACGTTGTACCACTTCTAAAGGCTTCGTTTACTCTTACACTTGCAAATGGAGCGAGGGAAAAACGAGCGTCTGTATACCTCCGCACGAGCCCTTATTTGTCTTTTATTCGTGCTCCTTGAGCGAATGTACTTTGGCAGCAGCAGAATCGTTCTGCAGTTTGCCTCAAATGGCGGTTCCCTAAATTTTATCCATAGCGCCTCGCGATAAGATTGTCGTCTTCCCTTCAGGGATTTGTATTTGTGTTCACGAAGCATCCACGTAATACTTACGTGCTGATAGAACCTACAGGTGACAAATCTAGCACCACTCTTTTGAATTACTTCCAGGCCTTCCTTTAATCCGACCTGGTGGGGACCCCACACACTCTAGCAGTACTCAAGAATGAGTGGCAATAGTGTTCTATACCTGTTTCCTTTACTACTTGCTCAATATACAGATCGAATAACATCTGGGAGAGGCTACAACCCTGTCTCACTCCCTTACCAACCACTGCTTCCCCTTCATGCCCCTCGACTCTTAAAACTACCATCTGGATTTCTGTACAAATTGTAAATAGTCTTTCGCTCTCTGTATTTTACGCCTGTACCATCAGAATTTGAAACACAGTATTCCAGTCAACAATGTCAAAAGATTTCTCAAAGTCTACAAATGCTAGAAACGTAGGTTTGCATTTCCTTTATCTGTCGTCTAAGATAAGTCGTAGGGTCAGTTTTGCCTCATGTGTTCCAACATTTCTACGGAATCCAAACTGATCTACCCCGAGGTCGGCGTCTACCAGTTTTTCCATTCGTCTTTAAGGAATTCGTGTTAGTATTTTGCAGCCGTGACTTATTAAACTGATAGTTCGGTAATTTTCACACCTCTCAAGATCTGCTTTGTTTGGGATTGGAATTATTATATTGTTCTTGAGGTTTGAGGATATTTCACCTGTCTCATACATCTTGATCACCAGAGGCTAGAGTTTTGTCAGGGCTGGTTCTCCCGAGGCTATCAGTAGTTAAATGGAATGCTGTCTACTCCTGGGGCCTGGGTTCAACTTAGGTCATTCAGTGCTCTGTCAAACTCCTCACGCAGTATCATATCTCCCATTTCATCTTCATCTCCCTCCTCTGCCATTTCCATAATATTGTCCTCAAGTACATAGCCCTTGTATAGCCCCTCTATATACTCCTACCTTTCTGCTTTCCCTTCTTTCCTTAGAACTGGGTTTCCATATGAGCTCTTGACATTCATAGAAGTGCTCCTCTTTTCTCCAAAGGTCTCTTTAATTTTCCTGTAGGCAGTATCAATCTTACCCCTAGTGAGATATGCCTCTACATCCTTACATTTGTCCTCTAGCCATCCCTGCTTAGCAGTTTTGCACTTCCTGTCGATCTCATTTTTGAGACGTTTGTATTCTTTTTTGCCTGTTTCATTTACTGCACTTTTATAATCTCTCCTTCCATTAATTAAATTCAATATATCTTCTGTTAGCCAAGGATTTCTATCACTCCTCGTCTTTTTACTTACTTGATCCTCTGCTGCCTTCACTATTTCATCTCTCAAAGCTACCCATTCTTCTTCAATTGTATTTCTTTTCCCCATTCTTGTCAATCGTTCCCTAATGCTGTGCCTGAAACTCTCTATAACCTCTGGTTCTGTCACTTTACTCAGGTCCCATCTCCTTAAATTTCCACCTTTTAGTAGTTTTTTTCAGCTTCAATCTATAGTTCATAACCAATAGATTGTGGTCAGGGTTCACATCTGCCCCTGGAAATGTCTTACAATTTGAAACCTGGTTCCTAAATCTCTGTCTTACCATTATATAATCTACCTGAAACCTTCCAGTATCTCCATGATTCTTCCATGTATACAACCTCCTTTCGTGGTTCTTGAACCAAGTGCTATCTATGATTAAGATACGCTCTGTTCAAAATTCTACCAGGCGGCTTCCTCTTTCATTCCTTACCCCCACTCCATATTCACCTACTACGTTACCTTCTCTTCCTTTCCTACTATAGTAGAGTAAAGGAAGCAAAAGAATAATTCGGAGTAAGAATTAAAATCCATGGAGAAGAAATAAAAACTTCGAGGTTCGCTGATGACATTGTAATTCTGTCAGAGACAGCAAATGACCTGGAAGAGCAGTTGAACAGGATGAAGCCGGCCGGAGTGGCCGTGTGGTTCTAGGCGCTACAGTCTGGAGCCGCGTGACCGCTACGGTCGCAGGTTCGAATCCTGCCTCATGCATGGATGTCTGTGATGCCCTTAGGTTAGTTAGGTTTAAGTAGTTCTAAGTTCTAGGGGACTGATGACCTCAGCAGTTAAGTCCCATAGTGCTCAGAGCCATTTGAACCATTTTTGAACAGGATGGAGCTCAACAAAAGCAAAACGAGGATAATGGAATGTAGTCGAATGAAATCGGCTGATGGTGAGGGAATCAGATTAGTAAATAAGACGCAAAGTAACTGATCATAGTAGGATATAAAATGTAGACTGGAAGTGGCTAGGAAAGGCATTCTGAAGGAGAGAAATTTGTTAACATCGAGTACAGATTTAAGTGTCAGGAAGTCGTTTGTGAAAGTATTTGTATGGACTGTAGCCATGTATGGAAGTGAGACGTGGACGATAAATAGTTTGGACAATAAGAGAATAGAAGCTTTCGAAATGTGATGCACAGAAGAATGGTGAAGATAGATGGGTAGATCACATAACTAATGAGGAGGTATAGAACAGAATTGTGGAGAAGAGAAATTAGTGGCACAACTTGACTAGAAGGGATCGGTTGGTAGGACATGTTCTGAGGCATCAAGGGATCACCAATTTAGTATTGGAGGGCAGCGCGGAGGGTAAAAATCGTAGATGGAGATCAAGAGATGAATACACGAAGCAGATTCAGAAAGATGTAGGTTTGCAGTAGGTATTGGGAGATGAAGGAGCTTGCACAGTACACAGTAGCATGGAGAGCTGTAGCAAACCAGTCTCTGGACTGAAGACCACAACAACAACAACAACAACAACAACAACAATTCTGTTTCTTTAATAGATAAGCTAAACTTTCCTAAAATTCTCCAAAAAAACCAACGTTGACCATTTACCTTCCATACTAACGTCTTTAGATGATCGTTCCATTTCATAGTCGCTACAGGCGCGGTCTAAGGCACTTTGTCACGGTCTGCGTGGCTCCCCCCGTCGGATGTTCGAGTCCCCCCTCGTGTGTGTGTGTGTGTGTGTGTGTGTGTGTGTGTGTGTGTGTGTGTGTGGTCATTAGGGTGAGTTGATTTAAGTTAGATTAAGTAGTATGTAAGCTTAGGGACCGATTACCTCAGCAGTCTGGTCCCACACCACAGGATCTTAAGACAAATTTCAAATTTTCCATTTCATATCGCATTGCAACGTTACGATATTTAATCGGCGCAGCACACTACTAATGATATATTCGAACGTCAATTGATTGTTTTTCCTACTCATCTGCATTAACATACTGTTTTCTACAGTTACAGCAAGTTGCCACTCTTCACAGCAACTATAAATTTTGTCTAAGTTATCATGTGCGCTGCCACTCTCACTGAACGACGATACCTTCGCGTGCACCACAGCATCACCAGCAAGCAGCCGCAGATCGCTGTTCACCCCGTCCATGGAACGAAAGTGTTGACGCGTTTCAATTTGTCCATCAGTTTATTGCGGAATGCATGTTATTAATATTTAGTGAAGCCATTGGATAGTCTACCGTAGTCTCTTGAAGAGTGATAGTTTTTGGAAGTGTCCCTTGTGAGTGCCAATTGATATGCCTACTATGTGAGTCCAAAGTTCAGCTTTTATACGGAACAAGTTTTATCAAAGAATCGCTGACCGAGGAAATCACTGATATTCTTGACAACTGATTGGCTGTGCGAATGGATCAACTAGCACACAAAATGCTACCGCTAAGAGGATCGCAATGTTATTGCCTATGGAAGGAGGTAAAATCGAGGTTGCAAAAGCAGAGTAGATAGCGAAAGGAATGCGAGCATCTGAACGTCTTTCAAAGCGTAAAAGAATTTTACTTTGAGAATGACGTTGTATGGCATTTCAAAATTTACCTGTACTGTTTTACCTATGCTTACGTGGCAGTTGCCAGTCGTACTGAGAATGCAGTACACGCGAGGTGACTAGCTGCTTTTCACTCGTATTTATTCTAGGAGAACACGATAAACTGCGAAATATGATCTTTATTTACCGTCTGTTTAACAATTCGTAGGTCGGTAGCAAGTTTCACAAGTTGTCTCTCTAAACACAGATAATTGCATAGTTATAAAAAAAATTAATGATAAAAAATTGGCGTTCTGGAGCTCTGTCTCCATACACGGCAGCCAAACATAGTGATTGGCTACAATTCTCGCGGATTTTTTCAGGATACCTCAAGCGTGAGGTACCAGTAGCAGATGGTTATCTGCTTAATGCTGCAATCTCAAGTGATCGGAGGAGAGAATCTTGGCACTAGATATGATGGCTGCTAAAGCCATAAATATTACAAACAGCACAAGTGTACGTGGAGCACTGCATACCCGGTGCAGTTCCGACGCTCACCCAGAGCTCTGTGGAAATGGCTGCTACCACAACTCTCGCACAATGAAGGCGTGTATCTGCTGGACAACGGCACCGGTGATGCTGTGTCTCGTTCCAGACCACGTGTCAATAGCCAGCGACATCTGTCCTTCACTGAATCTGTCCTTTCCTGACTCGCTTGTGCCACGCCGTGACCCTTCAACAGACATGCAGTGCTCTCCATACGATTGAGCCATTTTTCGATTAATTTCATTTCCCCGCACACCTTCCACTGCCGAGAAACGTACCACATCCATCTGCACTACATACGAAGTTTTCATTCCACTGTTTTCAGCGCGACTGAGTGGAGGGCATGTTAGACGCATGGGTTTGACCCGCTAGTAGCGAGTTTGGGACGCCGGCGCTCCAATAAGGACCGCACTTCTACAGGCAATGACAGTTACGATACTTTCAACAATTTTCTCTGTACAGCCCTCAACTCGTTTCTTTTTGAAAGCACATATACAACATCACAGAGACAGCAGTCGCTTTTGAAAGTACCCACAATACATAGCATGTAGCGTCGGCCTCAACACTCGGATACGCCACAAGTGAAAACACGAGGCGTCCGTCCGGCATGAAGCTGAATAATGGTGTCTGTGAGATAGATCTCTCCTCTGTACTGCCTCCTGTTTAATCAGCCCTCCTAGCAGCCACATGGAAAACACAATTAATCGCCAACTGACACAGCACTGCCAGTATCGATGAGTCCACTGTAACTGTAGCCATATTTGGTTTGGAGTCCTCTAAGCACCGGCCAAAGACAACCACATAAATTTCCCGGTGAGTGTTGCTTGTGGCAGCAAGGGGAAACGCTATATGAGCTATGAATACTACAAGATATATACTAAAGTTGGCACCTACATTTTCAGTAGACTATTAAATGTTTACTTGCACAGTGTAGTTACTTTTCATTACAGACTTACCAGCTTATAGCATTCAAATCGACAGCTGGTAAAATGCGGGGGGCGTTCAATAAATGATGCAACACATTTTTTTATCGACCAGTTTAGGCTGACAAAATGCGGAATTTGCTGTGAAACATCGCGGAATATTCCCGCTTCGATCCCTATAGTTTCTTGAAATTCCGACAGGTGGCGGCACTTTACGTAGCCTTCAAAATGGCGTCCGTAACGGAGATGCGTTTCAAGCAGAGAGCTGACATTGAGTTTCTTTCGCTGGAAAACCAGGGCATCGCAGATAGTCATAGGCACTTACAAAATGTCTATGAGACCTGGACAAAAGCACAGTGAGCCGTTGGGCGAAGTGTCTGTCGTCATCGCAACATGGTCGTGCAAACCTCTACCATCTCCCCTGTACCAGCTAGCCTCACACAGCTGTGACTCCTGCAATGCTGGAACGTCCATGCACTCTCATTCGAGGTGATCGACGGATCACAAACAAACACCTCGCAGCTCAACTTGTTGTCTCTATTGCTGTTGCTGACACACTCGTCCACCAGTAGGTGTACTCAAGGGTGGGTTCCAACTCGCTTCCTCGCGTCTAATAGAAGATCACAAAGGGCAACGAAAGATTGTATATGAGGAACTGGTTGCACGTTACGAGGCTGATTGTGACAATTCTTTGTCGATCATCGCCACAGGCGACGGAACATGGCCTCATGACTTGGAACCGGAAACAAAACGGCAATCCATGCAGAAGCGCCACACCATCTCTCCTCCGAAGAAAATGTTCAAAAGCACATCTTTAGCCCGTAAAGTCATGGCAACGGTCTTCTGCGATCCTGACGGGATTATTCTATTTTATGTCCTCCTTCATGGTGCAGCAATCAACACAGATGTGTATTCTGCTACCCTCTGAAAACTAAAGAAAGAACTTCAGCCCCGTGTTCGTCATCACAAAAATGCAAACGAACCTCTCCTTCTCCATGACAATGCAGGACGTCTCACAAGTTTGCGCTCCCGAGAGGAGCTCATAAATTTCATTGGGCTGTACTTCCTGACCGTCGTATAACACCTTCCATCTGTTTGTCCCAATGAAGGATGCACTCCACACGGGAAGCAGTACATGGATGATGGGGAGGTTATTGATGCAGCAAGACGTGGCCTCAGACGTCGGCCAGTGGAGTGGTACAATGTGGGCACACAGGCCTTCCCAGTAAGGGTAAGGCAGACGCACTGAACAGAAAGTACGTTAAAAAAAGATTTTTAGCCAAAAGAGTACGGAAACGTATGGTTTCTTGGAATCCTGAATAAAACCAATTGGCTTTTAGAAAAAAAAGTGTTGAGCTACTTACTGGAAGTCCCCTTGTACTGTGGTAGGATCGGCTGTTTCGTTCTCATTGCTACCATAACGCCACCTTGATCTCTTGGATCCGCCATCTTGGCCTGTGAAATCATGCGGTCAAGGTAAATAATCCGTTCGTGATATCTTAGTAAAGGGGGTATGGCTTGTGATGCCATGGACAAGTTATTACCAGTGCACGTTGCATCACAAGTATGGCTACATTTTTCGCTTGTTGGAACAACTTCTGTGTTGCTGACACCGAGAAATCGCAACTTACTGACTCTTCTCTTTTACTTGTAGGAACGAATCAGATTTTGCTGAAACAAGTCGCAACTTCCTTGGGTGATATCATGATCAGACTTGCTGATGTCTTCATTTACTCACTGGTGTAAACTCTAAGCCTGTCTTTCGCACAAGCTTTTGTCACTGGTATGTACAACCGGCATGTAACATATCTAGTGGTACTGGTGGTAGGCATTCTGACCACAGTGCCCTGCTAAATGGTTTCCTAGCATGGGAAGATATACAAATGAATGGTACACTAGCTGAAAGTGCTACTTGCAAGCATGCGATGTTGTCAGTGCCAACATCATGGGGATAACATTGTTTATTTTGGTAATTAGTTGACAAGTGCACTTTAACTGTAAGTTAGATCAGCAGTAAAGCCCATGTGAGTTTTTCAATGTTACAGAACCAATTTAAATGTATTTGGAGAAATTTAATACCTGGTACAAATGTCAAACTACACTCATAGAATGACCTGTATTTTGTTTCAGTAGTGTCAATAAGCAAGCCACATTCATTTTAATAAGTAATACAGACAATTTAGATCAAGAAATATTTGTTTGATGCTATATTGTACCTGATGTGTGTGGTATATGCATCAAACATTGTCATCAACAAGTGCAGCTTAACCTATATTTTATCAGCAGTGCTAAAATGCAAGCCAGGTGTATTTCTTGTTCAAGCTTATAGAATAATTAAGTTACAACAAGAGTTCCGTGTATGATTTGCGCCCAAAGTCGTATATATTTCAGACATAATTTCATTTTGGTGTAAAATTAGAATTTAGTTTTCAACCAGAGATTTGTAATTTTACTTGTTTATTATGATAAATAACCTGCGTGTGTGCTTTTTGTTCGAAGACAATGTGTATTTTAATAAATAGTTTTATTTTCATGTAAAGATTGTTTTTCGAAGATACTGACCTATCATCTCAGTATTGTTCTGTCCTTGTCTTTGGCATGTTTACATTAATACTTGGGGGATTATGAATTATATTTGTGTATTACCAAAATTTGAAGTCCGATACATCGCAATAAAGATATCGTCAAAATGCCTTCTTCCCCTCCCAAATAGGTGTTTGGTCAGTTCCTGTGTCATTTGGCTATGTTGCGTGTTTTTACATGTCGTTCTTTGGAGCCGTAAGATTAGATTGTTGGTGTTATTTAGCTTTATCTTGTGCAATGACATGAGAGCCTTGGCACCATAGTGTTGGTTGAAAAATGTTTCAACCTTCCTCAAAAGCTTATTTTAAACATAACTTCAAACAGGCCTTGGGATTGTTGGTAGTCCAGCACAAGGCGAGTTTTGTGCCCTTATACAGATAAGTGATTTAGACTGAAACAAAACTTAGTTTAACACCGATAACTAATTAAATACGTGTATTAGTGTGTTTTTCAAGTTTACCATTAAAGTTTTTACTTTTCTTTACATGGAAAACGCGAAAAGATCGTAAATGAGGATTACAGTCGTGTTTTTGTTTACAGTTTGGTGCAGTAAACTTACAGAATCTCATTTAATTGTTCTTTTTCATTTTCAGCAAGTTATGTACAACATATCCCTTTATTGTTTGAATTCTTATTTGCAAAACATAGCGTAAATTTTAATTTACTGGGTCTAGATAAGACTAGGAAGGATCTGGACAGGTTAAGGAGGGAGAAGGGTAAGGAGAGGTGTGTACTGGCTACAGGCAACTGAAGAAAGAGACTTAGAACTTCGTCAGATAGCTTCGTTGTAAACGTAACAAGTAACTTCGCCCTGTTGCTTCATTTAGAAAGTGATGAGCGTTTGCCAGAGGGTACGTGCAGACAGGGCACAACAAACTTCCAGTAGAAAAATGAGTAAGAATGTGGGGAAGTCAGACACAGAAAGAACGTTCTGATGTTTTGTAGTTCTCATGCCAGACGTGTAGACTAACTTCTGGAAGATGAATTAAGATCAGAATACCAAGTCACCAATTTTTTAAACCTAGTACTAGTCCAGGTCAGGTTACAAAGGATTTAGGTTCACTTTGTAAAGACTTTAGCAAGGAAGAAACTGTGGCTATTGTGGGTGGACCGGGCACCGGCAGACAGAGATCCTGGACACAATAGAGAGTCTGTCCTGATTTGAACTTTTCCGACAGGATAGTTAATTTGGAGTTCGACCGACTCCTTAAGTCGCGTCCAGGGTCGCACGTTAGTGTGGTTCCTGTTGGTTCTTTCAGTGGGTGGGTTTATACTAGGCATTTCCTACACTACAACAAGAAAGGGAAGCGTAAACTGCCTGGGCTAATAGCAAGAAATTTAAGGGGGAGTCATTGCCATGCGTGGTAAAATACCTGTGGTTACAGGTGTAGGAGCAGCACCTATTTTCAGCTTAATTCTGCCACGTTATATCATCCAATAGATCTCTTGATTAAAAATTTTCACCAATCAACAGAAATTTTATTTACACCCAGTTTTATCTCAGTCGATGTGCAATGGCAACTACCTCTAGAGCATCAAAATATTTGAGACTGAGAAGTAAAATTAATGAACTACTTACCTGCACTAATGGATCAGAATCACTTGACCCAGTTGACATAATCTGACTCAGAACATCAAGTGACCACTGGTACGTATATGTTAAGTGTTGCTGGATTTAGGTTAGCTCCTCATTTTTGAAGGACAGAAATGAAGGATGGAGGAGTTCCACTTTTATCAGGAAATGCCATAAATTTGATAACACAGACATTCAAAAATTCGGCCTAGAGCAGAATATCGAAGAGTGTGCAGCAGAGGTAGAGTTCAATAATAATAAATCATTCAAAACAGTAAGTGTACAACGAATACCAGAAGGTAATTTTTATCTGTTCATAAATTACTTCGAAGTTCTGTTGCCGCACGGGATTAACCGAGCGGTCTCTGGAGCTGTAGTCATGGACTGTGTGGCTGGTCCCGGCAGAATTTCGAGTGCTCCCTCGGGCATGGCTGTGTGTGTTTGTCCTTAGGATAATTTAGACTAAGTAGTGTGTAAGCTTAGGGACTGATGAACGTAGCAGTTAAGCCCCATAAGATTTCACACACATTTGAACAAGTTCTATTGGCCTATTTAATAACGGGAAAAGAAAGAATTAGTTGTTGCTGGTGATAGGTTATTTGTGTAATCAGATTTTTATCATCAGAACATTCCTGAATGGTTGAAACATGCTGAAATAAAGCCTTCTTATAAGAAAAGAGATAAATAAATGCCATCAAACTTCCGTCCAATTTCTCTTTGCCTGCATTCTCAAAAATTTTAGAAAATATATTATACAGTCTTCCCCTTAACCATCTGTCCATAAGTAAAATATTAACCAAATCACAATTCGGATTTATAAAGGGTTCCGATATTGAGAAGGCTATTTTCTGGGGTAACTCATCAAGCCAAGCTGAAATTTTCTTGCCCAAAAAAGTGCAATACAAATTATTTGTTGTATAAACTCAAGAACGTCCTGCGGAGGGCTGTTTAAGGAACTGGAGATAATAATTACTTCTTCCAAATGTATTTATTCCTTAATGATGTTAGCCACTAAAAACATATGTGTTTTTCAAACCAACAGCTCATTTCATGGAATCAATACCAAAATTACGAATAACTTTCACAAAGACTGAAAGTCGCTTTCTTTGAGTCAGGAAGGTGTCCACTGTTGTTCAGTACACATTTTCAATAATATACCAGCAGCCAAAAAATATTTAACTAATAATGAAGTTAAGTTAGAGAAGAGTGTAAAGGATTTAGTTGTGGCCAACTCCTTCTGTTCCACTGATTTATTTCCTAGCAGAACCGACTGGTATGTGTATGTTAGTAATAATATCACGTAATGTGAATACTGTGTACAATCTGACTTCTGTACAAATATTATGCATTGATGTGATCATTGTAAATGTTGATGTGGTCTTCAGTCCTGAGACTGGTTTGATGCAGCTCTCCATGCTACTCTATCCTGTGCAAGCTTCTTCATCTCCCAGTACCTACTGCAGCCCACATCCTTCTGAATCTGCTTATTGTATTCATCTCTTGGTCTCCCTCTACGATTTTTACCTTCCACGCTGCCCTCCAGTACTAAATTGGTGATCCCTTGATGCCTCAGAACATGTCCTATCAACCTATCCTGTCTTCCAGTCAAGTTGTGCTACAAACTCCTCTTCTCCCAAATTCTATTCAATACCTCCTCATTAGTTATGTGATCTACTCATCTAATCTTCAGCATTCTTCTGTAGCATCACATTTCGAAAGCTTCTATTCTCTTCTCTCTCTTCTATTCTCTTCTATTAATCGTCCATGTTTCACTCCCATACATGGCTACACCCCACACAAATACTTTCACAAACGACTTCCTGACACTTAAATCAATACTCGACGTTAGCAAATTTCTCTTCTTCAGAAACGCTTTCCTTGCCATTGCCAGTCTACATTTTGTATCCTCTCTACTTCGACCATCATCAGTTATTTTGCTAACCAAATAGCAAAACTCCTTTACTACTTTAAGTGTCTCATTTCCTAATCTACTTCCCGCAGCATCACCCGACTTAATTCCACTACATTCCATTGTCCTCGTTTTGCTTTTATTGATGTTCATCTTATACCCTCCTTTCAAGACACTGTCCACTCCGTTCAACTTATCTTCCAAGTCCTTTGCTGTCTCTGACAGGATTATAATGTCATCGGCGAATCTCAAAGTTTTTATTTCTTCTCCATCGATTTTAATACCTACCCCGAATTTTTCTTTTGTTTCCTCTACTGCTTGCTCAATATACACATTGAATAGCATCGGAGAGAGGCTACAACCCTGTCTCACTCCCTTCCCAACCACTGCTTCCCTGTCATGTCCCTCGACTCTTATAACTGCTATCTGGTTTCTGTACAAATTGTAAATAGCCTTTCGCTCCCTGTATTTTACCCCTGCCACCTTCAGAATTTGAAAGGGAGTATTCCAGTCAACATTGTCAAAAACTTGCTCTAAGTCTACAAATGCTAGAAACGTAGGTTTGCCTTTCCTTAATCTTTCTTCGAAGATAAGTCGTAGGGTCAATATTGCCTCACGTGTTCCAACATTTCTACGGAATCCAAACTGATCTGCCTCGAGGTCGGCTTCTACCAGCATTTCCATTCCTCTGTACAGAATTCGCGTTAGTATTTTGCAGCTGTGACTGATATTTCGGTAATTTTCACATCTGTCAACACCTGCTTTCTTTGGGATTGGAATTATTATATTCTTCTTAAAGTCCGAGGGAATTTCACCTGTCTCATACATCTTGCTCACCAGATCGTAGAGTTTTGTCAGGACTGGCTCTCCCAAGGCTGTCAGTAGTTCTAATGGAATGTTGTCTACTCTCGGGGCCTTGTTTCGACTCAGGTCTGTCCGCATCTCGTGGTCGTGCGGTAGCGTTCTCGCTTCCCACGCCGGGTTCCCGGGTTCGATTCCCGACGGGGTCGGGGATTTTCTCTGCCTCGTGGTGATTGGGTGTTGTGTGCTGTCCTTAGGTTAGTTAGGTTTAAGTAGTTCTAAGTTTTAGGGGACTGATGACCATAGATGTTAAGTCCCATAGTGCTCAGAGCCATTTTTTTGACTCAGGTCTTTCAGTGCTCTGTCAAACTCTTCACGCAGTATCATATCTCCCATTTCATCTTTATCTACATCCTCTTCCATTTCCATTATATTGTACTCAACAACATCGGCCCTGTATAGACCCTCTATATACTCCTTCCACCTTTCTGCTTTCCCTTCTTTTCTTAGAACTGGGTTTCCATCTGAGCTCTTGATATTTATGCAGGTGGTTCTCTTTTCTCCAAAGGTCTCTTTAATTTTCCTGAATGCAGTATCTATCTTACCCCTCGTGAGATAAGCCTCGACATCCTTACATTTGTCCTCTAGCCATCCCTGCTTAGCCATTTTGCACTTCCTGTCGATCTCATTTTTGAGACGTTTGTTTTCCTTCTTGCCTGCTTCATTTACTGCATTTTTGTATTTTCTCCTTTCATCAATTAAATTCAATATCTCTTCTGTTACCCAAGGATTTATACTAGCCCTCGTCTTTTTTTACCTACTTGATCCTCTGCTACCTTCACTATTTCATCCCTCAAACTTACGCATTCTTCTTCTACTGTATTTCTTTCCACCATTCCTGTCAATTACTCCCTTATGCTCTCCCTGAAACTCTGTACAACCTCTGATTCTTTCAGTTTATCCAGGTCCCATCTCCTTAAATTCCCACCTTTTTGCAGTTTCTTCAATTTTAATCTACAGTTCATAACCAATAGATTGTGGTCAGAGTCCACATCTGCCCCTGGAAATGTCTTACAATTTAAAACCTGGTTCCTAAATCTCTGTCTTGCCATTGTATAATCTATCTGAAACCTTCTAGTATCTCCAAGGTTCTTCCATGTATACAGCCTTCTTTCATGATTCTTGAACCAAGTGTTAGCTATGATTAAGTTATGCTCTGTGTAAAATTCTACCAGGCGGCTTCCTCTTTCATTTCTTAGCCCCAATCCATATTCACCTACTACGTTTCCTTCTCTCCCTTTTCCTACTGTTGAATTCCAGTCGCCCATGACTATTAAATTTTCGTCTCCCTTCACTACCTGAATAATTTCTTTTATCTCATCATACATTTCATCAATTTCTTCATCATCTGCAGAGCTAGTTGGCATATAAACTTGTACTACTGTAGTAGGCGTGGTTTCGTGTCTATCTTGGCCACAATAATGCGTTCACTATGCTGTTTGTAGTAGCTTACGCGCACTCCTATTTTTTATTCATTATTAAACCTACTCCTGGATTACCCCTATTTGAGTTTGTATTTATAACCCTGTAGTCACCTGACCGAAAGTCTTGTTCCTCCTTCCACCGAACTTCACTAATTCCTGCTATATCTAACTTAAACCTATCAATTTCCCGTTTTAAATTTTCTATCCTACCTGCCCGATTAAGGGATCTGACATTCCACGCTCCGATCCGTAGAACGCCAGTTTCCTTTCTCCTGATAATGACGTACTCTTGAGTAGACCCCGCCGGGAGATCCGAATGGGGGACTATTTTACCTCCGGAATATTTTACCCAAGCGGATGCCATCATCATTTAATCATACAGTAAAGCTGCATGCCGTCGGGAAAAATTACGGCTGTAGTTGCTCCTTGCTTTCAGCCGTATCATTGTAAATAAATGTTTTTATTTTATGTTTTTATTTGATGATGTGGGCTACAGTGACCTAAGAATTACTTTTTTTTGACTGGTTCCACATACACAAGGCCAATTTCGTTTGGGGTCTGTGGAAGGTACATTAGCATATCTGTTTATTTGTCGATGATTGTTTTCTGACATGTTCCGCATCCTAGAGGATCTTCTCACTATTGATCAATTGGAACGAAAAGTATATCTTATCTAATCTATAAATGTAAATAAAATATCACTCTGTTAATAATATTGATTACACTTTCGTAGTGTGAAAAATGTCGTTTTCCTCCCCCAACAATGAAGCTTTACGCTACTCAACAAGACCTTTACGTAAGTTTTGTGAACATAGTGTCAACTGAGTGAAGATTTTGTAATCTTTTTTGCGGTACTACTGCCAATATTTTGTAAACTAACGCCTCGTTTTTGCAATTCACCTGAAGCTTACGTAATTTTTTGAACATGACACCATTTCAAGGGAATATTCCTTACTGTTTTTATGTGGAAACATGGTATAATTTTGAACATGTTATTATTTTAACGCAGTTCAAGAGAAGGTTATACTATTTGAGAGTTACATTGAGATTAACTGTTTAATTGTAATACCTACTAAATTGGCTCGAGAATGGAGGTGAAGGGGCGAGGGACGGAGGAAATGGGAGGATAGGCATCATGATGTCATTAAAAGAAGGTATAGGTAGTCATGTGATAGATAAATGGACGTGCCTTACAGCCACCATGGACTGTGACGTTGTTGCCTGCTTGTACGTGATCAACACTAGCAAATGCACTTACAACTAGTCAGTGGTTTCACAATGTTCAGTATAGCATCCTATACCTTATTTTGTTCAGTGGATTGTTTTGTGGTCATAAGCTTGTTAGGATTATTAGCAGCCACTACACTATGCAACTGGAACAATTACAATAATAGAAACACACAGTAAATGTGTGTAAGTCCTTAGTGAATTTTATGATAGAAATTTATTGGAATAGTTATTCTACATAGGACTGCCTTCGTTCTTAATCCAACAATTGGTGCCCCATACAGATTTTCCTGTGAAGGTATATTGCTAATGGCTTTTATAAAGTTCAACTTCAGTTCCATATTAAAAAAATAAAAAAAAAGAAAGGAAACTACGATCCATGTCACTCAGACTAAGACAGGAGTGAATAATTCGACTACTAAAATATTTCCTGAAACTTCCTGGCAGATTAAAACTGTGTGCCGGACCTAGACTCGAACTCGAACCTTTCCTTTTCTTGGGCAAGTGCTCTACCAACTGAGCTACCCGAGCACGACTCACCATCCCTCCTCACATCTTTAATTCCGCCCGCACCTCGTCTCCTAAATCCCAAACTTCATACTGATAATATTTCCTCACTTCGCTGATGATAGAGAACACCAAACACACAGCAAAGATAAATTTGAAGGCATACCAAAACTATTTGCGTGGGTCTCTGCTATTCCACGAAAGAAAAATTATTTATAAACTTGTAACTCATGTAGTCGAGAGCAAATATTTTCATTTATTTTCCACTACATTTCGGTTGCAGTCATATTACAGTAAGTAGCTCATCTATGTTATATAAACTCATCCATAAATGTTCAACATGCTGCAATAATTAAATTCGAATTACGTTAAATAGCCTGTTAATTCACTCATTCCACATTGTTAGGCAATATCGAACCGATGGCCCATGTAACACGTAATTGGTAACTACAACAATATAGGTAATGTGTTCACACTTGGAATATGACTTCCATAATGTGTCCACTTCATTACAAAGTAGGATAAATTGTTCCTGGGTAACGAGATTAAACCTACCGAAGCTACTTTTGTTCAACTGCAACTTTCAACTTTCTCATACTAGGAGTACATGAAATTCGTACTGTGACTCGTTCACGTCTCCCTTACCTCGTTGTTATGCAAGGTAGGCGTCTACATACTGATCATTCGAGCAATTCCTCGGAAGTTGTCCCGCAGGCGTTGGAGATCGCTCGCGGCTTGTAGCATCACTCTTAGGGCACTATTCTAAACCGTTAGAGAGCATCTGTATGTGGGTCACAGCGACATCGTTCATTTTTCCATAATACTGCAGCATACTGGGCGGCGCTGCGAGGTACGAAGACGAGGTAGATATGGGCGTCATCACCGGATATAAGGTGGAGATGTGTCCGACGTCCTTTCAGCACATGTCCGCTCTATGTTGGTGCCATGTCTGATGAGTCCCGTGTGGAGCTACTGACCTGTGCTGTTATTAATCTCTGCCTGCGTGGGGCTCACTGGATCGCGACGGCGTGTGCTCATCTGGATAAAAAGTTTATGGATTTCGTTGTAATCAATAAGCGGAACATTTCATATTTAGCTGATAGGAAGCAAAGAGTCATGATCGACAGCTCATGTTGCTCTCGTGATAAGTTTCTCTTTGCAGAGGGGAAAATTACTACTGGCACTCGACAGGGTTAACTTCTGAGACCACTGCTGTCCTTGTTTTACGTAAAGGTGGACAAAACGTAGCGACAAAAGCTGCTTTCGCATGACGCGTCACTGTCAAGGAAAATAGCATTTTGACACTCGTACTACACATATGAAGTGATGTTACAGTTTAGTACAGAAGGTAATTGGAAGAAATTCGCAATGAGACGAGCAGAAATGACACTTCTACTCCAAGACAATATTTACACTGACGTCACCGCGGTCCCTGACGGGCCCGTCGACGTTACAAATGTCGGGACGGGTGTGATTACCATGGACGCCAATGCATGTTCTGAAACGTGTTCCCAGGTTGGCCACCAGACTGGTAAAGTGTTCTTGTTGTAGAGCGTTCCATTCCTTCATCAGCGCGATTGACAGCTGCTGGGCGGTCATAGGTGCTTGTAGAGGCGCTGCAATACTTCCCCTCACCCCCCACCCCATACGACCCCAATGCTCCTCACTCACACGTCTCGATGGGGTTGAACTAGGGGGAACTTGCAGGTCAAGCTATTCGCCGAATATTCTTTCGTTCCAGCTGCCCATCCATCTCCGCAGTTCGATGCTGTCACGCATTGTCATTCGTAAAATTGAAGTCAGGGCCGAGTGCACCACTGAATAGACGCACAGTAATTTTGACCGGTGAGTATACCATGTTCAAAGATTTGTAGGTCAGTACCCCTATGCAACATTATCGCTCTCCACATCGTAACACACAGACCGCCGAAACGACTGTGTATGACAATGTGACACATACCTTCATATGGCGAGAGGTGTGAACGTGTGATAAACCCAGGAACATTGTGGAAATGTTCAGAGGCCACCGTTGATATTTATCTACCGTATTTAGTTGACCTGGGATACTTTTGAAGACACTAGGTGCAATTTGTCACTCTTTTGTGCTTTTCAATATGCCAACCAAGTTGCAAGAATGAGCACTGCTGCTAGCTAATAATGTTATCCCTGTTTTTGGCAAAGATCAAGCCACACAGTTGAACACCACCGATTTAATTCCTCCCTGGAGTCGTATGGTGCGAAACATAGGGAATCAGATACAAATGTGTACAATATACACTGACATAAGAAATGCCATGGGATATGGTATCGAACTTCTTTTTGCGCGGTGTACTGCAGCAACTCGATGTGGCATGGACTCAACAAGTCGTTGGAAGCCCCTTGCAGAAGTACTGAGCCTGCCTCGTGATGACTGGGTGTTGTGTGCTGTCCTTGGGTTAGTTAGGTTTAAGTAGTTCTAAGTTCTAGGGCACTCACGACCATAGATGTTAAGTCCCATAGTGCTCAGAGCCATTTGAACCATTTGAATTTGAGGATGACACGGCGGTCGGATGGTCCCGATGGGCTGCTTGTGGCCTGAAGACGGAGTGCTATAAGGTTTATGTCGGGCGATCTGGGAGGCAAAATCATTTGCTCGAACCGTCTAGAAAGTTCCTCAAACCAACTGCAAACAACTGGAACCCGGTGACATGGCGCCTTGTCATCCATAAAACCTGTAACACTCCCTATTAATTTTACACGTGTTCCCGCTCGATCGGGATCTGATAGCAGCCCAAATAATTATTAATTAATGTGACCGTGTACCTAATGGGCTGGCAATCGGGTTGGACTGCTCAGGAGATGTTACATTCCATTCTGTCCTTCTCAATGCTGTAATAATGTACTGTTTGGTGGCAAGAAGAACAACAAACACAGCTTCACTAAACAAAACCTATATTCTTACCAAAAACCACAAAGATAAGGAGACAGCCACTGCCTTCGTCAATACACTGTTAATAACGGCTAATCTCAGCACAGGCCTTTTCGTTATTCATTATCGTCACACGCAAATCCATTCACTGCAATCCAACACTGCAATCCAAATGATGCCGGCGCGGTAGACGCAAAATCTCAAATAACGGCACATATATATCACTGAATCACTCTGTTAATTATACTTTCTCACTTTCCCGTATACTACTAACACAAAGGGGTTGAACCGCGGCGATGGCCACTCCCTTTGTCGGTAATTTCTATCAATTGCTGGCTTCTGCTCAGCTCTGCCCGCCACACGGGAACCTACAACACACACTCTTGACTCAACTCTCGCTCTCGCGACCCGACACACTATCGATAGTTGCCCTGTCGACCTGTGTGAGTGCAAACCTAGTAGTAAGGGCCTGCGGACCCCTTACAAACCACAAGCCACTCCATTGTCCATGGTGAGAGGTAATACCTGAAACTTGGTACTCTGGGACACTCTCGACACTGTGGACCTAGGAATATTGAATTCTCCAACGATTTCCGAAGTGGAATATGTCATGCTTTTGGCTCTAACTACAATTTCGCGCTCCGAGTCTGTTAACTCCCGTCGGGAGGCCACAATCACGTCGGAAACATGAAGTCCCCACCACCAGCATGCACAGTGCCTTGTTGACAATTTGAGTCCATGGCTTCGCGAAGTCTGCGCCACACTCGAATCCTACCATTAGCCATTACCAATTGGAATCGGGACTCATCTGACCAGTCACCTAGGGTACAACCGCTGCAGGCGATGTCGTGCTGTTAGCAAAGGCACTCGCGTCGGTCGTCTGCTGCCATAGCCCATTAACGCCAAATTTCGCCACACTTCCTTTTTTCACGCAGTATTGGATGAATGATTACGTTTTTTACGAGACCACTAGAGGCTGAGCACAAGCTCGGGAAATTTGACTGATGGAGAAGGAAATCGGTCGTGCCCTTTCAAAGGCACGATCGCGGCATTTGCCTGGAGCGATTTAGGGTAATAACACGCGCTCTAGGTCGTAAAGTAAAATCCACAGGCCACGGCATTGTCCATGGTGAGAGGTGATGCCTGAAATCTGGTATTCTCGGGACACCCTTGACACTCTGGACCTCGAAATGTTGAATTCTCTATTTCCGAAATGGAGTAGATCATGCATCTAGCTCTATGATTCCGCGCTCGCAGTCTGTTAATTCCCGTCGTATGGCCGTAATCACGTCGGACCCCGTTTTACATGAATCATCTGACTGTAAAAGACAGATCCGGTAATTCACTGCTTTTTTTCCATAATTAGTGTAAGTGATACTACCGCCATCTGTATATCTGCATATCGCTATCCCACGACTTTCTACACCTCAGCATATGTCACATACACATAAATTCAAGATCTCCTCTTGAGTCCCTGGATCGATTTCTACCAAAGTGGGTATACATGATACTTAATATCTGAAATGAAACACCGCGGAGGGAAAAACCTTCAACTTCGAACTGGGGTGGAGTCATGGCGACAGTGTGGCTATCCAGGGAGGACGGGAAAGGAATAGGTTGACAGACAAAGAGGGGACAAAGAGATGCACAAATAGAGAGGGGAGAAGGGGAAAATGAGATTGTCGGAGGAGGAATTGAACAGAGAGGGAGGAGGGAGTAGGAGATAGTCACAGACAGGGAAAGAGGGAGATGAATGGAGGGGGAAAGGAGAGAAGGTAATAATAGAAGACTGGAATAAATAAATACCCAGTCAACACCGGATTTCTCAGATAGTTCTGTAATAAAATTATTGGTGTTTTACAACAATTATTCCCACACGTGGAATAACAAATAGTGTAAAACGTGTAAGATATGTAGTCACGTGTCCAACAGTTGTGACTTCACTTTGGGGTACGGTGTGAGTCTCTTCAAATGCCCTTTTCGCTTTTCTTTTTCCTCCAAAATGTGTCATGTCTGGAGGCTGATGGATTGTCAGACTCATGTACATCACAGAGAATAACTATTTTTGGCAACAGATATAAGAACACTAAATGTCGCGGAGCGCATGATATGAGCAAACAGTGCCACAAATTAATTTTCTGTTCACATTGATATATTTATTCTTTGGAAATAAGCGAAGCTGACGATATTCGCATTCTAGTGTAACTAGCAAGAATTTATCTCTATTGATGCTACATGTCTGTCACTGTATTAACGAGTTAGTCAAAAACCATGAAACTGAAAAATACACGAAACGGAAACCAAAGTTTATTTACAATCACTGGTAAAAGTTTTTATGAAATATTAAATATTGTCCTTTTTTATTATGCTGCTATCATGTAATAACTTTTATTTTATACTTACACAATTCCGATTGCAGTATTAGGCCATTTTAAGTACAAAACCAGATATAAACAATAGAAATATAAATCACAAAAGCAAGAAGCAGGGTAACCATGAAAAACAGTGTAGAAACACCACGAATATTTATCTTATTTATGTGTCAAAAGACATCAGACAGGTATGAGATACGAGGCCTTGTCAGAAAACCAGATCATGTGATACAGTCCAGATCTGTCATCAGTTAAAGTGGAAACATCTCTGAAATGTCTAAATGAGTTGCAGACTTTCATTTCTGGGCCCTATATCACAGCTGTTACATGAAACTTATACCCAGTAAACAGGCATGTGCCGCACTATTGTGTCTGAACAATGACTGGGATGGACATAGAGGAAACGATCTTCCAAAGATTGTCGGAAAACATGACAGTCTGCACAAAGCACTCTGTGAGGTGTTAGGAAACAAGGTAGCTGAAATATTTATTTTTCGTGATAAATACATTATCTTTGCGTAGACTAGTACATAACAGTGTTTGCAGTATGTGACATGAAGGCCGATTGTTAAGGTTCACACGGAAACATCGTGAATTGTATTATCGTAATATATTTGTAGCAAACATGTAGTTTCTGCCTTGTTATAAAGTTAATTATGTAAAACATGGTGCACTATATAGGCCAGTAGAGATTTGGATCGTTGCAAATTTTTCGCGGTTGTCTTATTTCTTGCCTTTGTGATTCACAGTTTTTAGTTTGAGTTTTTATATTTGAAAATGGCATAATGCCAAAATCTTGACTGTATAACAATAAAATTTAAATTATTGCAGTCAAATGGTGTCAGCTTCATTCAAAAAATTTACCATTACTGTGCCTCCAGTCAAAGAAAAATCTATTAAATATTGTCCGTAAGTATTGTTTAAGATCCGACGTCTTGTATGGCCATTTTCTTACTCGGATACGTGGTACAGCAAATAGTGTAAAACGTGTGAAGGAATACGGTTACATGTCCAACAGTTATGATTTCATTTTAGAGTATGGTACCGGTCTCTTCATATGTTTTTTCTTTTTTCCCGACCTGTATTTTGTTTGAAACGTGGTAGATCGTCAAACTCATGTACATGACAGAGTATATATCTATATTCGACAATAGATATGAGAACACTAAACGTCGTGGAGCGCCAAATATGTGCGAACATACCACAAATGAATTTTCTCTTCACATTACTACATTTATCACGAGGAAATAAGCGAAGCTGACGATATTCGCGCTCTAGTGGAACTTGGAACAATTTATCTTTGTCTGTAGAAAGTAGCATTTTGTGCGACCTTCTTCAACGGCAATATTAGCGTAAGTCTGAGTGTATATAGAACACAATTTGTATATTATTTAAAACTGTTCTCTTAACTTTAAGCACGAATTGGGACACACAGACTGTTATAGTTAGTAACATATGTGTGTAAGTACATAAAACAGTAATAGCTACTGTTGACATGACGAAAATTGTTTTATGAACGACCCTTGAGGTTAGAATACCTGAATATTCGATTTGGAAATTAACCAACTACTCTAGAACAGTTTGGAAAAGTAACTGTGTTTTTTGACTACATTTTTACAGTCGTGTGTTATTTAAATATACGCTGATCGGCCAGGACATAAAGACCACCGACTTACTATCGATATAAACCCGCCCAGGCAATAGAAACGTCCCCTGGCTAGGAATGAGTGCTAGTCAGACACACGCACGGTGCATGAAGTATCAGTGAGCGCATTGTCCTTGTGTAGAGTGCGGGAGGAGCGCGATCTGTCTGAGTTTGACCGAGGGCAGATTGTCATTGCCAGCAGGATCGGCGCGAGCATTTTGAAAACTGCACGACTTCTCGGGTGTACGAGGAGTGACGTGGTGAGTGTCTCCAACACAAGGTGAAACCTGGCTTACACGTCGCGGAGCCACCCATCATTACAAATGTCAGACTTCGTAGGCTAGGTAGACTGGTAAAACAGGACAGGCGGCGAACTGTGGCGGAACTATCATCAGAATTTAATGATAGGCAGAGTACAAGTGTGTGTGAACACACTCGTAAAGATGCGTCACCGCTGCCGACGACCCATGCATGTGTCAATGTTAACACCACGACATCAACAGCTATGTCTTAAATTGGCATGTCACCATCGGCACTGGACATTGGCGCAGTGGCGGAACGTTGCATGGTCTGATGAATCCCAAAACGTTCTTCATCATGCCGATGGGAGGGCGTGAATCCGTTGACTTACAGGAATCAACTCCTTATCACGTGCACTGTGGGACGGAGACAAGCTGGCAGCGGCTCCCTTATGCTCTGGGGAACTTTCACGTGGGCATCCATGGGTCTAAAAGAGCTCGTGCAAGGCACTATGACGGTCAAGGTTCAAATGGCTCTGAGCACTATGGGACTTAACATCTGAGGTCCTCAGTCCCCTACAACTTAGAAATACTTAAACCTAACTAACCTAAGGACATCACACACATCCATGCCCGAGGCAGGATTCGAACCTGCGACCGTACCGGTCGCGCGGTTCCAGTCTGAAGCGCCTAGAACCGCTCGGCCACACCTGCCGGCCGGACGGTCAAGGAGTATGGTTGAAGACCATGTACATTCCGTCATGACGACCATGTTTTCCGACGGCAGTGGCATTTTGCAACAAAATAATGATGTGATTGAACTCCGGAATTTATGGGCATCAGGGTTACTTGTATGTGCATATGTGGTCCGACTTCCTCCAGCGACCTATCAAGGCTCATTGATTCCATTCCACGACGCCAAAGGTAAACGTACCGCCCATAGGGTAGGGGGTCATAATGTTCTGACTTACGATTGTATTGGAAATCTTACTTTCTTCAGAACGCTGATTAGGCTTAATATTTTGTGGTAACAGAGAGGAAATGTGTGTCATTGACAACAGCATGGTGTACTAGTTGGTATTTTTGTTTATCTCTTATGGCAAGGAGTTTGTGTGTGTGTGTGTGTGTGTGTGTGTGTGTGTGTGTGTGTGTGTGTGTGTGTGTACAACCTAGGCAAACTCATAATTCAGAGTGGTTCGTGGAGATGAAAGGTATATAGCTACGTAGGCTTCCGCGATCGATGTCACGATGATTAAAATTCATTTGAGTGTTGTACCGCTTTATTGTGTAAAATACTTTAATTAAAAACCTAAAACCAACGTTTCGACCCTACTGCAGCGGCCGTCCTCAGGAAATGACTGATTTTGGTGAAGGAAGGATGGCTCTATGTATTGCAGACGATCGGTGTCAATACATTATATTTTTGAATCTTTAGTGTTCCTAGAATACAGTAGGCTAGCCATGGCGGAAGCGGGAGGCTAGGAAAGAAGCTGTTGGTGAGCTAGCCGGCTTGTTAGTGACTGGCGACAGTCTGCAAAATCAGTGCTTGACTTCTGGTGGGTACGCTTACTTCCCGGTGCGCGCGGAAATGCAGTAGGACGCGGCGGCGTATGCTCCTTTGGAGAAAAGTGTATGGCTTTCGATGCACTATCCACAAGTGGTGCACTTCATATTTTCCTGACATTAAGCAAAGGGCCATGTTCGATAGCTCATGCTGCTGTCGTGACAAATTTCTTTCTGAATAGGGGCAAATTCCTAGTTGCACTTCACAGGGTTAACTTCTGGGACAGCTACTGATTTTGATTGTATATAAAAGTGTGGGACAAGCAGACTCATATGTGAAGGATTCGTCCAACTTTGTACAACTAATTAAGGAGCAACAGATACAGTCAACTGACACTGTGGCCGGCCGTGGTGGCTGACCGATTCTAGGCACTTCAGCCCGGAACCACGCGACTGCTACGGTCGCAGGTTCGAATACTGCCTCGGGCATGGATGTGTGTGATGTCCTTAGGTTAGTTAGGTTTACGTAGTTCTAAGTATAAGGGATTGATGACCTCAGCTGTTAAGTCCCATAGTGCTTAGAGCCATTTGGAGCATTTGACACTGTGCTTATTTTCGATGCCAAGTCTGTCCTCGCCAACATACCTAAGGGGAAGACCATACGCATCGCATCCTTCAGGAGCATATTCCACCAGGTGTATTATGTGACTTCGTGCTTTTCTTCCTATCATCAACATACTTAACTTGGTGGGAAAATATTACGAGCAATTAAATGGAGTGGCAATGGCATCCCTCCTATCGCCAGTCACAGCGAACATCTTCAAATGATTCAAATGGCTCTGAGCACTAAGGTACTTAACTTCTAAGGTCATCAGTCCTCTAAAACTTAGAGCTACTTAAATCTAACTAACCTAACGGCATCACACACATCAGTGCCCAAGGAAAGATTCGAACCTGCGACCGTAGTGGTCGCGCGGTTCCAGACTGTAGTGCCTAGAACCTCTCGGCCACCCCGGCCGGTCAGCGGACATCTTCACGGAAGCTTTTGGGCAAACGGCTATAGCCTGTGAATTGTTACACCCCCGTTGCTGGCTGCGGTATGTAGATGACACATTCATTATCTGTGGGGGGGGGGGGGGGGCGGAATTGGAAAGCTTCCTTCAGCATCTAAACACACTAGATAAAAACGTACAGCTCACCCACGAAACCGAAATCAACGGCGTGTTACCATTCTTGGACGTGGAGGTACATGGAACTGCGGATGGTGCACTCGGACACAAAGTGCACAGGACGCCAACCATTACAAATCGGTACCTACACGCGGAAAGCCACCAGAAGTATTTAGTTCTGCACCCGCTGACTGCCCCTACCTACCAGGCAAAAGACAATAACACGATCGAAGAAGATTGATGGACCTACACCGCACGTTTCACGGCAACGGTTATGAAATTATAAGAAAGGTGGTCATAGCCAACCGAAATAAAACAAGAAAGAAAGGAAGAGAAGCTTCTGGTAGTCCACTTCCGTACGTGAAGGGCATTAGTGAACTGCTAGGCAATGTCCTCCGCCGACGAGGGTGAAATCTTATTTTTCGCAGCAGCCACAGGATCCACAAGAAACTAAGTACTGCAAGAGTACATGAACTACCCTGTAAGTTCGGAGCTGCCTACAGATGGAAGACAGAGAGACCAGTAGCAGAACATGAAGCCTACGAGCGATTAGCCTTGCGGAACATGAACGCTATGTGCGATTAGCACAGCATAATAAATCGGTGATAATGGACCGTCACCGCTACTGTGGACAGCCCATCTTGTTCCAGGAGGACCGTAAGATGGCGAAAGAGTCGTAGACGTGGCAATGAAAAATTCTAGACGTGACTGAAATTATTAAGCAGCCAGACAATTTCAACAGGGAGGACAGCTACAACCTTCTGGTGTCCTGGTTGTCAGCTATGCCAGTCCACGGGGCGCTAGCAGTCGTCTCACCGGGCACGGACGCGACAGTCTTATCAAACAGTTACAGGAGAACTGTCAGTGCATTTCCGCACACACCACAAGGAAAACATGCCCAGTAGAAGCCATGCGATGATTTTCGGACTGTCGCCAGTCACTGACAAGCCGGCTAGCCCAGTAACGGCTTCTTCCCTACCATCCCCCTTCCATGATGACTAACCTCATATGCTACGACCAATAAAGTTTCAAAAGTGTGTCGTACTGACACCGAACATCTTCTGTAAATACGGCCAACTTTCCTCCACCAAACCTAGTCTTGTACCGAGGAATTCCGTTGTAATATGGCCGAAACGTTCGATTAAAGTTTATAGTAAAACTATTTTATACGCTGACGAGATAAAAGATGTCTCGCGATGAAGAATTCAGAGATTCAAGCCATACAGAAGAACACACCAGGCCTGGGAATGTTCTGTCTGTAGTAGCATTTTAGCTCCGCACTCACGACAACTGCGACTATCGATCTGTAACACTCACGTGTGCAGGCGTTATTACATACGATGTTGCGAACCTGTAGCACAGCCACTATGTCTGCCGTCTTGCGTATGGAGTTAAGACACTAGCACAGGCAGAGCATTCCCACGTGCCAGGTGTGTGCTCATGTGCTGTGGAAAATACACTTCATCTACACCTTCACTTCTAACGCAATTCCGTCCATATGTCTCACGACCTTTTATTCTCCTTATCGCCTCAGGGATCGTTTCCTGCATTTTGTCACCATTTAGCAAAATCACCCTGTAGAAAATGACTCGTACGCTCTATTCTAGGATGAAGAAATATTCTTACTTGATTCGAACTCAAATATCTTTGTGTCGAAAGCTGTAATTGGATTTTTACTTTTCAATTAAAATACTTTAGAAACTAGGAGAGCAGGAAACTGTTTTGCAATTGTTAAAAATGTTTCCAATTAGTTTATAACTATTTGAAATCACTTATTTGACTCACCGAAACGACAGTAATTCTAGGCGCTATACATGAGAACATACCGAGCCGTGGGAATGCTCTATCTGTACAAGTATTTTAACTCCACACTCGCGACAACATATGTCGATTTAGTCAGAAGCTGTCCATCCTGGTAGCTGAGTAGTCAGCGCGACATAATATCAAGGGCCCGGGTTCGATTCCCGGCTGGATAGGAGATTTTCTCCGCTCAGGGACTTGGTGTTGTGCTATCCTAATCGTCATCATTTCATCCCCATTGACGCGCAAGTCGCCGAAGTGGCGTCAAATCGGAAGACTTGCAGCCTGCGAACGGTCTACCCGATGGGAGGCCCTAGTCACACGACATTTAGATTTTATTTTATTCAGAAGCTAAAAGTCGAAACAAAAGACTACTGTGACGACTGCACAGAACACTGGAGCCTATTCTACGATCTTATTGGTTAAAAATACTTTTTCCTTTCCACAAATTACATCGACTGAGTGGAACTGCTAGAAATCCTGCGAGGACAAAGGAGTAATCCGTGATTTTGTTATAATTTCCGAGTAAAATTCTCTTCGTAAGATGCTGTGAGAATTTTTAGTGAGTGTGTCTTAAATAAAATTTTCTACGACTGATGTCCTCTGCTGTGTGTAAGTCTATCAAACTACACTCCTGGAAATTGAAATAAGAACACCGTGAATTCATTGTCCCAGGAAGGGGAAACTTTATTGACACATTCCTGGGGTCAGATACATCATATGATCACACTGACAGAACCACAGGCACATAGACACAGGCAACAGAGCATGCACAATGTCGGCACTAGTACAGTGTATATCCACCTTTCGCAGCAATGCAGGCTGCTATTCTCCCATGGAGACGATCGTAGAGATGCTGGATGTAGTCCTGTGGAACGGCTTGCCATGCCATTTCCACCTGGCGCCTCAGTTGGACCAGCGTTCGTGCTGGACGTGCAGACCGCGTGAGACGACGCTTCATCCAGTCCCAAACATGCTCAATGGGGGACAGATCCGGAGATCTTGCTGGCCAGGGTAGTTGTCTTACACCTTCTAGAGCACGTTGGGTGGCACGGGATACATGCGGACGTGCATTGTCCTGTTGGAACAGCAAGTTCCCTTGCCGGTCTAGGAATGGTAGAACGATGGGTTCGATGACGGTTTGGATGTACCGTGCACTATTCAGTGTCCCCTCGACGATCACCAGTGGTGTACGGCCAGTGTAGGAGATCGCTCCCCACACCATGATGCCAGGTGTTGGCCCTGTGTGCCTCGGTCGTATGCAGTCCTGATTGTGGCGCTCACCTGCACGGCGCCAAACACGCATACGACCATCATTGGCACCAAGGCAGAAGCGACTCTCATCGCTGAAGACGACACGTCTCCATTCGTCCCTCCATTCACGCCTGTCGCGACACCACTGGAGGCGGGCTGCACGATGTTTAGGCGTGAGCGGAAGACGGCCTAACGGTGTGCGGGACCGTAGCCCAGCTTCATGGAGACGGTTGCGAATGGACCTCGCCGATACCCCAGGAGCAACAGTGTCCCTAATTTGCTGGGAAGTGGCGGTGCGGTCCCCTAGGGCACTGCGTAGGATCCTACGGTCTTGGCGTGCATCCGTGCGTCGCTGCGGTCCGGTCCCAGGTCGACGGGCAAGTGCACCTTCCGCCGACCACTGGCGACAACATCGATGTACTGTGGAGACCTCACGCCCCACGTGTTGAGCAATTCGGCGGTACGTCCACCCGGCCTCCCGCATGCCCACTATACGCCCTCGCTCAAAGTCCGTCAACTGCACATACGGTTCACGTCCACGCTGTCGCGGCATGCTACCAGTGTTAAAGACTGCGATGGAGCTCCGTATGCCACGGCAAACTGGCTGACACTGACGGCGGCGGTGCACAAATGCTGCGCAGCTAGCGCCATTCGACGGCCAACACCGCGGTTTCTGGTGTGTCCGCTGTGCCGTGCGTGTGATCATTGCTTGTACAGCCCTCTCGCAGTGTCCGGAGCAAGTATGGTGGGTCTGACACACCGGTGTCAATGTGTTCTTTTTTCCATTTCCAGGAGTGTATATGTTGATTACCGAGTAAATATAGCAGACATAACGTCCAATTACCGGACTGCGAGAACTGTAGAAAACCTGCACCAGGTCACCCCTTCGCCTTCAGGCGCAATATTGGGCCCATTTCCCAAAACATACCAATCCATCAAGAGTGCTCAACGACAGTTCTACGAACATTGCTGCATATGGGCCTCCGCAGCAGATACCTGATTCATACATCCAAGCTAACTGCTGTTTCTTCAGCGACGAAACCTGGAATCGCAACTGGATGTCTACTAAGTGTCGATAAGTGGCCTTTTTAGATGAATCACGCTTTGTGTTTAATTGGTCTTGGAACGCCTAAAGGCAAACACCTTGCACGGGAAAGCGGTCTGCGTGGCGCCACCTGGGGAAGGTGTGTTGCCTTCCGAAACTGGGTTAAAACCGCCAGGAGACCCTCTGATTCCCGGAAATCTTCAGGAAGCCTGAAGTACTCTGTGGCTCAGAGGAACCTGAGTGGGGCGGGGACAGTAATGTCCTATCCCGTGGCCTTGACGTGGCCCCGGCGCTCAGTAACCCCCGCAGATGGGGTGAAGCTAACACGGGAAGGGCCGTCTATGCATGACGTTAAAAGGCTAGCCCTTAAATGGGTGCAATCCTCACTGAACCGCACTGGCCCACCGTGAATTATCAAAAGCGGTGGGTGAGACATGGTCGGCCATGATCCCCCAGTACGTGTGGAGCCCCTCCGGGGAACGTAACTCGGGTTTGAGTGCCGCACCGTCTCGATGATGTCAAACTCCACAACATAAGACCCGGGCCATACCATCATTTACATCACATCATCATTCTCATAACATCTCCGGGCTGTGGAACGGTGAGGGTTGTCGTCGTGTCAAGGCAGGACGTTAAACTCCCGTCAAGGTAGGACGTTAAACTCCCCCAACCTGAGGCGAAAGCGAAGGGTGCGTGGCACAGGGGGAGCTGTGTCTGAGGGACCAACCATTAGTCCCTCTCAAATTCGCAGGGCACAAGACCAGCTGGTGCTCTGCATGCCGGCGACCTCGTTCGTCGCCGTGGGACCTCGGCGCGAGTCGGCAAGTGCACTTCGCCGCGCCCGTGGGTAACCGGGGCGTGTTCTGCCAAACCCAGGGGGTGGTGACATCGCCTGGGCTAGGTTAGCTGGGTCCAGACCGTCGAACGACTGGGTGACCGGCCCGCCACCTGAGTAGGAGCGGGTCCCCTGGCCTGCAGGTGGGAGCCCGGGCTAGTAAACGGCGAAGGACGAGAAGTGCATCCGCTTCTCCGGAGTGCGGGGTGCACTTGCCGATAAACACTGGGAGAAATCGACCGTGACGAGGCCACTGAAGGAGACCAGGACACTGGCAACGGTGTATTGAACTCGGCGGCTCAGGGATGCCCTTGACCTAGGGACGAGGTTGGTGGGCGAGCTGCATTCTTAGTCCCCCCCCCCCCCCATGCCAGAGGAGCCGGTCCGGGGTAAGAGACGGGCTTCCAACCCCTTTTTTCGCTTGTCCTACACATGATGGCTACTGAAGAGACAAGCGATCTAAGTGCGCCCACAAGGGCTTCGATGCTGTCTGACCCCTCCCCACAGGAAGGCCTGGGTCAGATGATGGAGGAGAGTAATATAGAGAGACATATGAGGATCACCCAACTACTCGATCAGACTGTTAAGAATGGGAAGATCAGTCAGGCCGCTGTACTGGCAATAAAAAATGAATTAGCGGCATGGGCGATAGCCAATGCTAAGCTTGAAGGGAGACTTGAAGAGCTTGAAAAAGAGAACGATAGGCTCAGAAAACAACCAGGCAGGACATGGGCTGGCGTTGCGGCACAAGCTGCACCAAAGGCCCAAACGACCAAAGAGACTATTGCTAAGGTCTCCAAACGGCCAGACACTGCAGTCTTTTTGAAACCATTACCCGGCCAGGACATAAAAAAGGTGCAGGAAGTTTTTGCAACCACTGTAAATCCCGTCAAGGAAAAGATTAAGATTAATAAGGTTAAAGTTACAAAAAATGTTGTCATTGTAGACGTAGCCTCAGAAGACGATAAGAACAAACTTTTAAGAAACCAAAAGCTATGCAAGTCAGTTAAGTGTGAACCCCCCCGAAAGCGAAATCCACTCGTTATATTATATGATGTCCCCAAATCTATGACAGATGAGGACTTATGTGAGACTCTTTATCGTCAAAACCTTGAAGACTCTGACCTAAGCATGGAAGCATTCCTAAAAGATTTTAAACTGAGATTTAGAACTGGACCTAGGGACAGAGATGTTGTTCACCATGTAGCAGAAGTCACAGGGGGATTATGGCGAAAACTAACATCTATGGGCAGGGTATACATAGGCTTTCACGCCATTAATGTGAAAGACTACTTAATAGTACCTCGTTGCCACAATTGTGGGGACATTGACCACGTACACAAATATTGTAGTAGGAAGCCGGCATGCTCCAGGTGTGGAGAAGAAAACCACGTCAGAAAGGAATGTACAAGAACCGCTGTATGCATACCATGCACACGAAGGGCCAAAAAGACCTGCGGCGCAACCGGGAGGAACTGCCCCACATATAAGCTCCTTGAACAGCGCTTAATATCCCGAACAGATTATGGCTATTGGTAACAACCAAACCAGATCAACCAAAAGAAAGTCTCCGAGCAAGAAAAAAAGAGACGCTGAAAAGGCAGAAAATTTCAAAAAGTTCTTAAAATATATTCAGGAGACAGTAAAAAGGGAAAACATCATGGTTGATTCAAGTATTCAGACAGATAACGAAATAAAGACTGAAGAAGTAGTGAAAGTGACTGATTTAGGAAACCTGACCGACCCTAAAACTCTGGTGCATATGAGTGTTAATTCAACACTTAACCCAGAAGCAGCAAGCTTCGTCATCAACAAAGAAGAAATATGCCCACAACAAATAGTCATGGTTGATCTGTGCATACAGACGGACCCAGAAGAAGAGACGGAAGACAGCCCACAACCGGAAGAGAGCAATGGCATTGCTCCAGTTCAAAAGGGAACTCTCCAAATTGTTCTACAAGACAACAAAATTACAAGTACTAATCAGTTGGAAGTAGTTCCGAAAGCACCAGATCTGGATCCTAGAAGGATCTACCCGAACTTGGAGCTTGCCATGCAGCTTTCACGCTTGGAGCAACCGGCTGTCCTCACTACGGCACTCAGGCACGTCGTACGCATAGGTCACAAATATGGCAGAAGGGTCACCTTCTCGACAATGGAGGCTGTGGATAGGATTCAGTTAAAGTCAATGCATCTTCCCACCGATTTCGGGGCTCTGCGTGACCTTCTCAGAAGGGTTTTTGAGATAAGAGGTGAAGTTTTTAATATGCAAGAGATTTATGTGCAATCTGTCCTTGCAAATGGCCGAATTGCGTCAGACTATAGTAAACCATGGCCTGATTGCAATTTTCATACCTATTTTCCATGACATCTGAAATCACTATAGGACAGATAAACACTCACAATAGTCGGCTGGTCATGCAGGAGCTGCGGAAGGTGGTGGAGGAGAGGAGACTGGATGTAATCTGTCTGCAGGAGCCATACTCCCGGGCGGGACAGATCTCCTTCATGTCTACCACTCGGCAGGTAATCTCCACAGGAGAAGAGCCAAAGGCAGTCACAATAGTCACAAACAAGACCCTAAGAGCCACAAGTCTAGCACAGCTGTCAAACAGCCACTGCAATGTGGTTGACCTACAAACCCCGGTTGGACTAATACATGTATTTCCAATACGGAGGAAATTTCGAAGAATTCTCTGACCACCTCGCGAGAACTATCATGGCGCTGCGTGGGCGCAGGGTTATTGTCACGGCTGACATCAATGCCAAGTCCCCCATGTGGTACAGCGGCACAAGGGACACCAATGGTGAGAAGGCTGAGGAACTAATCATGGCTTCCCAACTTGTAGTGGCAAATAAACCAGGTAATCCCCCAACCTACAGAGGAGGCGGAGGGCAGGGGACAAATATTGATGTCACCCTGGTAACTGCCAATGCCATCAGTATCATTGAGGACTGGAAAGTCATCGAAAATGCCACTACAAGCGATCATAACCTGATTACCTTCTGCCTCAGAGAAGAAGGGTGCCGCTGGGACCTCGGATGGGAGACTCAACTTAACTATAATAGAACTGATTGGGACTGCCTGGCTCGGGAGTGTGACATTCCGCCGTTGCCGGAAGGTGACCTGGATGTAGATAGGTATGCCGAAGAACTGGTAGGGACTATAGTCAGCGCGGTCAAGGCCGCTGTGCCAACCAGGAGGAGAGCCGTGGCGGCTTCCCCATCGCCATGGTCTGCCGATCTTGAGAGTATGCGTCAGTCTGTGAGACGGGCGAGAAGGTACTACCAGCGAAGTGCCGTCTGGCAGGAAAAACAATTCTGGCTGCAGCAGTATAGGGAGGAAAAGGAAAAATTTCAAAAAGAATTAAAGGAGGTAAGAATAAAAAGTTGGGAAAAATACGTTTTGAGCCAGTTAGCCACTGACCCCTGGGGAATACCATACAAATTGGTTAGAGAGAAAATCAGGTCCCCTGCGATCCTCTCGACGGTCAGAGACGGAGGCAGAATGACAGAGTCGTGGCAGGAAACTGCTGAAGTTCTCCTGCGCACTCAGCTGCCGGATGACGAAGAAACTGAGGAGGATGAACTCCAACAACAAATCCGCAGAGAGGATCTACATGAATACATAAATAACACTATGGTGTACCCATTCTCAGAGGAAGAAGTGGCAGCACAAATTAAATTACTGAAAAAGGGCAAAGCACCAGGGCCAGACGGCATAGTCGCGGAGGTGGTGCAGTTTCTCGCCCCCCAGCTAGTAACACCCCTCACTGGATTGTTCAATGAATGCCTGAGAACCGGGAGTTTTCCTAAAATATGGAAAAGGGCAAATGTCATAATCATACAAAAAGGAAAGGATAAGGACCCCACAGAACCGAAATCTTATAGGCCAATCTGCCTCTTAGATAACTTAGGGAAATTATTGGAGAAGTTACTAGCTGACAGACTGACAGCGCACAGGATACTGTGCGGGATGAGCGACAGGCAGTTCGGCTTCAGGCCGGGGCGATCTGCGTCTGACGCAATTGCCCTGGCGGCTGAGGTCTGTGGCTCAACCCCACACAAGTCTGTGGTAGGCATCATGGTGGACATCAGTGGCGCCTTCGGCAACCTGTGGTGGCCCTAGCTCTTCTCTCGCTTGCGAGAGAAGGAATGTCCAGGGCCCCTCTATGGCTGTCTGAGGAGCTATTGCATGGACAGGGAGGTATGGCTATCATCGCCTAGCGGAAGAACGAGTAAAACCATCACGAAAGGGTGTCCCCAGGGATCAGTTCTGGGGCCACTCTTTTGGGATATTAACATAGAACCCCTCTTAGAGAAACTACAACAAAGTGAGGACGTGCTAGACGTGATAGCTTACGCTGACGACCTCCTCCTGCTGGTAGGCGGCCGAAGCCGAGAGGAACTTGAGCCCAAGGTAGAACAAACAATGACAGTACTTCAGAGATGGTGCCAAGAATCCAAAATGAAAGTCGCACCACACAAATCAACGTATCTATTATTGAAAGGTAGTCTTGTTAGGAATCCAACGGTTAGAATTGAGGGAACACCAGTTCTTCGGCGACGAGAGGCCAGATACCTAGGAATCATTCTAGATGAAAAATGGAGCTACAACACCCATATAGAAAACATAACACAACGTGCATTAGAGGTCCTAAATAATCTCATAAATATAGGCCACAGGAGGTTTCATCTACCTCCTACCTTAATCAAACTCTATCATAACAGCATTTTAACGTCCTTAGTAGGATACGCTAGTGGGGTGTGGGCACACAGGCTCACGAGGGTAGTGCCTGCAGTGACTGTGAGAAGAGTGCAGCGAAACATGCTGTTGCGATCTGTTGGGGCATACAGAACAACACCTGGGGGGGCTTTGTTAGTAATAATAGGATTATGTCCTTTAGATATAAAAATTAGGGAGCAGGCAGCGTGGTACTGGGTCTCCAAAGGAAAATTAGATAAAACCAGGGAAATCATGGGGGTACAGGTGGGGGACAAGTACTCAATAAAGAGAAGGGGGGAAGAGCTTTGGCAACAGCAATGGGAAAGTGAGGAAACGGGAAGGAGGGTTTTCCAATTTCTACCTAATATCAAAGAACGGCTACAAATGAGCTACTTTGAGCCGAGTAGAGGTCTGCTGCACTTTCTAACAGGTCACGGGCCATATCCGACATATTTATGTCGATTTGGCAAACAGGCAACACCAGCGTGTGACTGTGGTGCTCCGGATGGAACACCCGAACACGTCGTCTATGACTGTACGTTGTATGACGACGTGGGGCTAGAACTAAGAAATCAATTACCAAATAGAGACACATATACATTACTACGACGTCCTGAGACCTTCAATGTCCTCAACAATTTGGCAAATGAAATCTCTAAAAAGATTCTGAGGGACTTCATTAGGAACCAATGAGACAAACAACAAGCCGATAAAGACTCAGGTGCACCTGCAGTTGCCGCCGAGCGCGGAACTGGCCAGTTGTTACACAACTGGAATCCGCCGCGTTATCGGATCAGGAGAGCAGGAGCACCTTTCCCGGACTCGACGTACGCACTAGATTCTATAGGAACTAGATATACCAGAATAATGTAGAATTAGAACACCAATAACAGTTAACTTAGGTAGGGACTGCAGCGAAATCAAAGTATTGGCCAGCCCAGTGCCAGGGGCACGCTCGCTGGGGTTAGCTCAGTGAGCAGGCCTCACAGTAGGTTTATAAACATCATCTGGCACACATGTAACGCTGCAGTAGTAGTTAGTCATAGAATAACCAAGTAGTCACGTAGTTAGATTAACCCTGTCCGTAGCTAGTGCCATTTAATCAACAATAAAATTAACAATAATAAGCTGCATGATTTCAAATTTTTCATAACAGGACCCACTAATTTTGTAAGGTGGTGGGTTAATATGTATCAAACAATGTTCGCTGTTTTTCATGAGTCATTGTATCAAACTTGTTTTCAATTGAGTATAATGTTGTAGTTGTTGTTGTATCAATAAAGAGATTTTTTAAAAAAAAAAAAAACACCTTGCAACAAGTATCAGAAATGTCGAGGCTGGAGAGGAATGTTTATGGTTTGACGAATGTTTTCGTAGCATTCCCTGGGTGACCTCATCATTCTGGAAGGCACAGTGGATCAACACAACTACGCATCTATGCACCCCTACATGCTGTTTGTTTTTCCTCGGATGGAAGACATCTACCAGCAGGATAATGCAACGGACACAGATTCCGCAGTGTACGTGCGTGGTTCGAAGACCACCAAATGAGTTCACCGTACTCTCCTGGACACCGAACTCTCCAGTCGAGAATCTGTGATACCATCTCGATTGGGTTGTTCATGCTACGGATTCTCAAGCGAGGAACCTAGAGCAGCTGGCACCGACCCTGGCGTTTGCTGGCTCCACACCCTTGTCGGTGCCTTCCGGTTCAAATGGCTCTATGGGACTTAACATCTGCGGTCATCAGGCCCCTAGAAATTGGAACTACTTAAACCTAACTAAGGACAGCACACACATTCATGCCCGAGGCAGGATTCGAACCTGCGACCGTAGCGGTCGCGCGGTTCCAGACTGAAGCGCCTTTAACCGCTTGGCCACAGCGGCCGGCTGCCTTCCGGAACCTCCATGACTCACTTCCTGCACTTCTCGCGGCGGTCGCGCTGCAAAACGTTGTTATTCAGTCTATTGACAGGTGGTCGCGTTATTGTGAGTGGATAGTGTATATTCCTTTCATGCAGCCAGACCGCGAAAGATAACGTTAATTATACAACTTTTCCCGGACACAGACGTAAAAGTCAATTTCCGCGGCTGATCTCATCGGATTATCGGCAATTGCCGGCTATAATCCAGACAGCAGGAGCTCCCAGGGTTGTTGAACACGTCAAACAGGACACCGCTAATTAGTTACGCGGTGACATGTGCTGCAGAGCACAGGGGGCTTCCAGAAGCTTCGACGTGTTTTCCGTGTGATACGCTAGAGCCTGCTAACCGACTGCAGCACCTGTTTTCAGATATGACTCATTTGCTACGTGCAGAAACGTGTGGAATGCAGTTGACGATTTGACAAAAATTTTATGTTGCCTTAGCATGGGTCTCCCAGCGAATCAAAATGGCACAATCAAATACGGTTTGGAGAGGGGGGGAGGAGGAGGAACAGTCAGAACCAAGTATCCAAGTATATATCAGTGCCTTACAAAGTATATACGAAATTTAAAAATCATAAATAAAAAAAATTGTATATCTTCTACAACGTAAACCTATTTTGTTAAACGGTGTTGGTTAGAAGACCATCATCAGACAGTTATAGCTCATTGATGGGCTTGTTACCCGAAAACTGGGTAAGTAAGTAAATCACTACTGTGGAAGTCCGCGGCTCGTGGTCTTGCGGTAGCGTTCTCGCTTCCTGCACACGGGGTCCCGGGTTCGATTCCCGGCGGAGTCAGTGATTTTTTCTGCCTCGAGATGACTAGGTGTTGTGTGTCTTTCATCATCATTTCATCCTCATTGACTCGCAAGTTGCCGTAGTGGCGCGAGGGGTCTCCCGGCCACCAATGCCGTACCCTTATTATTATTATTACTGTGGAACATATATATACTTCCTTGTAGAATTTTTTCTGCCAAGCAGCGATGGAAGAAGCAATTAATATCATTTGAGTCTTCGACATCGATATCTGACAAGCACAACGGTTGAAATTTAGCACATTCATATCTATCGCACGAACTGTTTGGGATTTTGTATTCTACTGTCACATTAAGTATTTCGCAGACTCCCACGTGGTATGCAATTTCTGGAGACTTCAGTACGACGAACAGTTGATTATTTCCCCGATAGGACAGGTTTGTGTTTTGATCTGTCGTCAGTCTTAGGAACTTTATCTGTCACTTATCATTTCTTTCACCTCTTCACTGTAGTTTGGAATCTACGTTAAGCTTTAGGTGCCCTATAACTGGCTGAGTATGTATAAGGAAGGTAATGGGCATTCAACCTGCATTGTACCTTGCCTAGTATGGTACTGTGGCTTCTAAAGAAACCTTATAGTTGGTGACAGCTTTACCTTTTAGAACTGAAACTTTATACTACCCCACTGCCTACGCATTTAGGTAATTAACCTGTATCAGTATATAGGTGCCCCATCAATACTGTAAACTATCATTTGTTGAGCAATTATTTTTAATTAACGCTAAATTATGGCCTTAAAAGCTTCAAAAGGGTGGTGGAATAGTGACACTTTAATTTAATTTTGTGACCAGGTGAAATACGTATGTAAAGAAAGCTAGAGTTACTATATGTCCTACTGCTTATTATAAATACACAAAACGAGTGCAGTAGTTGCACTGCAGTACAACACGAACATGTTTAATGACATACTGTTTACTAAGAAATTATCACAGGAACATGAAATAGTTGCAAGTAACTGAGTTTGGTGGAGGTTGAAGACAAGGAACCGGTAGTTAGGTTATTACATTATTTGTACACTGATCCGTTTCCATCATATGACTACAGTTGAAATGGCTCTGGGCACTATGCGACTTAACTTCTGAGGTCATTAGTCGCCTAGAACTTGGAACTAATTAAACCTAACTAACCTAAGGACATCACACACATCCATGCCCGAGGCAGGATTTGAACCTGCGACCGTAGCGGTCGCTCGGTTCCAGACTGTAGCGCCAAGAACCGCACGGCTACTCGGGCCGGCATGACTACAGTGATTGCCAAAATTTGAGTTCGTACATTTATGTTAGAATGGCATCCTCCTACAACTCATGAATACTCTAGCAATTGCTGAGTACATTGTGACATGTACATAGTGAAGCCATTGCAGATCTTACCATAATTTTAACAGCTTCATTTTGTTGTCTGCCAGTGCTGTTCTTAGCAGCTCGCTCCAATTTGAGCTGCAAAGTAAAATGACTGCTCCTCTCACAATCAGTAGTGTCTCCTTAGTTCCTCCTGTCTTCCCTTGTAATGTTACCCCTTCTTTGAAAGCCAATCTTAGCTTCTCATGAGAAGTCATCCAATCCTGGAGCGTCCTCCCACCGCTCAATAATTTTCCAGAACTACTACATCGGACGAGGATGACCGAACAAATTCCTACATTTTCACACCAAGAGGCCTGCAGGTAAAGAAAGGAATTTGTTTCGGTCCTGTCCTGTCGGTGCTTCAACGAAGCACTTTATTGAATTACAGCATGTTGGTTCCTACGATCCTGATAAGGTCCCTGTCTGCTTTATGTATATGAGGGACCTTCTACAGGTATTTTTGGAACGAGAAAGTTGCAGTCTCTCACTAAGAGAATCACACCTCGCCTGTCGTGTTCTGCCGAGACCACAGAACCAAAAATACCTGTCGCGTTCACTGAGGCTGCATAGTGTTCACCAGTATATTGCTCTCCAGCGCCAGAATGTTGCCATCTTCTCTGCTTTTTCTGCCCAAGCCTCATTGTTGCCCATCTTCTGGGACTTTTACTGTACTTTACAACCCACTCACCGCAGAAAGAGGCTTTTGGAAGTGGGAGTGGCGGTCATCTCCTGCATAATTGCAAAGACTCCTCTGCGATATCACCTGCAGTCTGCATTGTGCCAGCACGTAGCAGGCACCCCTCATCGTGTCCAGTACACACAACAGACTTGGGTGAACGCTGTCCTACTTGGCATCGGCGTCACCTTTTGCAACCTACATTACGTTAATTGTGCCCTTCGGCCCACTTTGATCTGCTGTCTGTCAGTGAAATTGCCAGTCCAGCCAAACGTAATTCTCAAGAAATAAAATTTTTACAAGTACTTCATGTATTGGCAATCACTACCAGATAATCTTTAATAAAATAAAGGAATATGTTATTTTCAAATTAAATTAATTCGATATATATGTCAGTCTGTGTAATTTGCATATCAAATATCGCTAATGTGAAATTCGACGAAATGTCAGCATCGTCATCTTTCAACTTCTGCACTTTCGTTTCAAAATAGCATTACCATACCGTTTTTGTACGTGGTTATGTCCAGCAAATCTCTACTGCTCAGAAATGAAAGTTGTTTCATCCTTGCTTCATTCTCTATCTTCCCATGTATAATGTATCCAGGTTTCATCACGATTAACACATTTGGCAAGGAAGCAATCAGCCACTCGTTAAAATAGCAGCAAATGTTAGTCACAAATTTCCGTAGGTCTCATTACTCAGGATTCAACTGAGAACACGTGAAATTTATTTTCTTGTGGATTTGTTTATCTTGATGAGATTTGAACTCCATGGCCCTTTTCTACATTTAACCAGTTCTCATTAAAATCATTTCACAAGGTCGCAGTATTTTGTAAAACATATGGATTCTGACTTTTTCAAGATGGAAGAAATGTCATCCATAATGTCCTGTGATAAACACGAATGATTAATCCAGTTTCACGTTTATTTTAACATGTCGAAGACACTCTGAAGTGATATTCCAGAAAATATATTCCAGCTTGGGAAGGAGATCGCAACGTGTTATCTTGTATGGAAAATCATCGACAGAAGTACCTTCAAGATGTGTCCCGTGACGCTTGAGTTGTGCGTTAATAACGTGGAAGACACTATTAATTACTTCAAATTTTTTGTTGATCATTTAGATGTGTGCAATTAAGTAGTATCTGACAAACAGGCACAAATATCCGGTCACATGTAGGACAAACGTGAAGATATTTTAAAACAAGATACAAGGAACAGTTGTTGGGCAATGGAGATGTACACAAATGAACTTTTACCGTACACTTGCTGCGGAAGTAGAAAAAAAATGGCTCTGAGTACTATGGGACTTAACAGCTGAGGTCATCAGTCCCCTAGAACCAAGAACTACCTAAACCTAACCAACCTAAGGACATCACACACATTCATGCACGAGGCAGGATTCGAAACTGCGACCGTAGTGGTCACGCGGCTCCAGACTGAAGCTCCTAGAACCGCTCGGCCACTCCAGCCGACCTGCGAAAGTAGAAAGAGTTAGTGGTGTTATATAAGTAAGTTAAAGACTACGGACTAGATTTGTTGAAGGAATTGGAAATCTTACACATTTCTCTTACCGACACGGCCTTCTTTTAAATGAACAGGTTCAACTGAAAATCTTTATTTCTAACAGATAGTTTCAAGCTCTTATTTTTGACAACATAACAGGGTGGATTTCAGTCATGCAGGCTGTAATGAAGATACCATTTTTTCTCCGGTATTATTGCTTCCTAGCAACAAGATGTTAGCTGACCCCGGTGGCCGTGCGGTTCTAGGCGCTGCAGTCCGGAACCGCGGGACTGCTACGGTCGCAGGTTCGAATCCTGCCTCGGGCATGGATGTGTGTGATGTCCTTAGGTTAGTTAGGTTTAAGTAGTTCTAAGTTCTAGGGGACTGATGACCTAAGATGTTAAGTCCCGTAGTGCTCAGAGCTATTTTGAAAACAAGATGTTAGTAATAAAAAGTTTTTAGTTTTTAGTTTGCACTTTCCCTTGCTTTTGTATAAAATTGTATTTCAGTCTTTATTAGAGACCGCACATTATTTAGCTCCTTATGTGTGTGGACAAACTTTTAATGTATTTTGTAATAACTTTGGTAAATGTTCTACTGACTTTTTCCTCTGAATTTATGATGACGTTTACATTATAACAAACTTAATTTCCCTCTTTTCCCTCCCCCCTTATCTTCCATCGTTTTCCATCATTTAACTTCCTCCCTTCACCTAACTTCCTCCCTCTCCCTTGTTTTCACTTACGAATAATATAGTTTAATTTATTTTACATTAGACTTAATTCATTTGGTCCTGAAAAATTTTGGGTGATAATCCACAAAAACGCCGTACGTTTGTCTTTTATACCAACATACCGGTACTAAACCCCTCTTTTCTACGGAAATATTTTAGTAGTTTTAGAGTTTTAGAGCTATTTCAGTGCTATTGTTTCCCGCACTTTTGGCACGTATTCCGCGCATACATGTACTGCTCGCTCGCGTCCTAAATTGTTCTCAACTCAAGAGACATTGGCGCGACATCGGTACTCAATTTGAATTTGTGAATGACTTTCTGATGACAGTCAACACGATATTTGTGGTTTTATTATTATGGAGGTGGATTTGAGTTTCATTTGTGCCTGATGCTATATATTTTAACGCACTCCACATCACGTAGCCACATGTGTAAAAATTCTTTGTAAGTCAGTGATTTGTTTTTTACTTTTGCCTTATACCTTGATTTTTATATTTAAAAACGTCATATTCAGAAGGATTAATGATTAACACATATATATGATGTGTTAATCATTAATTCTTCTGAATATGACGTTTCTAAAGACGTCGAAACCTATGTCAATGGGTTTTCAACGAACCTTATACTACAGTAACTGATTTGGGTGTTTTTTCCTTTTTCCTACACGAAGAACATCTTCATGAATGTTCTAATGGGTACAAAGGTTGATAACATATTTTAAACGTTCAAATACGTAAAAGTTTGCACTTCAAATGCAGTGCCCTATAACTACAATGACAATGAGTCAAAACTAGAACCGGTACAGTAGTAACAAATTGCAGGTAGTGAAATGGAATGATCACATTGGCTCAGTCGTAAGGCAAGTGGCACGCTTTTGTTCATCTGTGGGATACCTGGAAAATACAGTCAATCCACTACAGAAAGCTGCTACAAAACACTTGTGGGCCCAATCTCAGAATATATGTGGAACTCATACCAGATAGAATCAGCAGGGGTACTGTACGCATACAAAGAAGAGCGGTACGAATGATCACAGAAGTGTTGAAGAATCTGAACTGGTTGACTCTTGAAGGTGGACGCCAACCATCCAGCAAAGCCCACTTTCAAAGTTTCAATAACCAGCATGAAGTGAAGAACCTAGAGGTATTCTGCGATTCTCCTGCGCATCGCCCCATTAGCTATTACGAAGACGAGGTCACACTGACTACAGCACACATAGAGGCGTGTAAGCAGTCATTCTTCCCAATTTCCATACGTCATTCATAGTGTTTTTATGAGTTTGTATGTAGATGAATATTTAGTGAAACTGTATGCCATACCCATTTCCACGCTCAATTCTCCTCTCACTGGGGACAGCTGAGAAACTTCAGGGCTTTTTCAGCTAATGGGACGCAGTTCGAGTTTCTGACAGACATTTGGTTTAATTATTTTACATTCAGCCAAGTTGTCTCCCATCGTAATCAAATGTGTACTATCAGGAAATGAAATGTCTGAGACGGAACGACACTACACAAGAACTTATTTCTGTAATTGTACACATGCCACCATTGCAAAATTCAGAAGATAAAGATTCCATTTTACCAGACGCACGTGACCAGAAAATCATCTGCGTGACTTGAGAAGGAAACTGTTTCTGGTACATCTAATCATTCAGCAGGTGTGAATTGAAAGCTGAGGAGGTAATCCTCCTGCCCGTGAAAAACACCGGCTATTATACGGCTGCCGTATCTACTCAGTATTAATCTGTCAACAAATTTCATGTAAAACATTTCCACTAATCAAACACGACTAAACCAACACCGTTATCTTTGGTGTACGGCGCAAGTGATCTAGCCACCGGTAAACTGGTAGTGTGATAATTTTTAATATCTGCTATCTACTGTTATCTACCCAGTATTATTAACGTTATTTATGTCAGTATGACTGAGTTTCACCTCGACGGCACATCTCTGTCAGTCTTCTTTGCAGATTAATTGATTTGATAATTGACCATTCAAAAAGTTATCTAAGTAAATCTCCAACTTCGCGGGTAGCTGTTCCGAATTATGAGAAGCAAGTCTCTCACATCAGTTTATGACAACTGCGGTTCTCTTTGTAAGATTGTAACGAAGCAGTGATACACAAGTAATATCGTTCCCATCTGCTGGTTTCAAAATTTCATAGTATACTGTATCTACGGATCAATATACGTAACTGGATTTGTAACGACAACACGTTTCTAATTCCTTCTCCGCGACCCTGTTTTATAATATTGCAGTGTGTGCCTGGCGTTTCATCTTAAATAATTAAAGGAAAAGAGTGCAGGGAATTTTTTCGTTTTTACTTTTGATCCTGGACTCTTAAGGAAAACTTTGACAAGTTTATATAAAACGGTAAAAGCTCATCATGTGTTCAGGATATCCTTAACTAGTCATGTATTGAGTAATTTTAGAAAGTGAAAAAGTCATTTTAAATACCTGTAGCTTATTACGAATATTTTTAATGGTACATAAACACCTTCATAGGACCTGTGAGAAGCGTTAGACAGTGTAAAATGGTGCAGGATCTTCGAAATCTGAGAAAAATATGGATAAGCTATAGAAGGACTGGCAGTATACAATACACACAAGAACAAAGACAGGAGAATAATAATGGAAGAGCAAGAACGAAGGATGTAAGAGAGACATGCTGTCTTTCACGCCTACTATTCACTATATACATCGGAAAAGCAATGACGGACATAAATAAAAGATTCAAGAGTGGAATTAAAATTCAGGATGAAAGTATATAAGCAATAAGATTCGCTACTCACATTTCTATCCTCAGTGGATGTACAAAAGAATTACAGGACCTATTGAATGAAATGAACTGTATAGTGAATATATGGACTGAGAAAAAACCGAAGCACGAAGAAAGTAATGAGGAGAGTAGCAACGAATTTAACATAAAAACTGCAGATAACAAAGCAGATGAAGTTAAGGAATTCTGATACCTTGGAAGCAAAATAACACATAACAGATGAAGCAAGGAGGACGTAAAAAGTGGATTAGTGGAAGCAAAAAAGACATTTCTGACGGAGAGACAGCTGCTGGTACAAAACTCATGTCATAATATGAGGAAGAAATTTCTGGAAATGTATGTTTGGAGCGCAGCCCTGTGTGGCAGTGAATCAAGAACAGTAGGAAAAAGCGGGAAAAGATGAGAATTGAAGCACTTAAGACGTGGTGCTCTAAAAATACGTTGAAAATTAGGTGGACTGGTAAGGCAACGAATGAAGTTCTCTGCAGAATCGACGAGGAAAGTAATGCAAGGAAAAATCAAACAAATATAAGCGACAAGATAACACGACATATGTTAAGACAGCAGGCAATAACTTTCATGGTACTAGAGACAGCGGTAGAGGCTAAAACTGTAACCGAAGATAGGGGGAGACAAAGATTGGAATACATCAAAAAATAACTGAGGACGTAGAGTGCAATTAATACTCCGAGATGAAAACATTGGCATAAAAGAGGAATTAGTGGCGGGCCGCTTCAAACCAATAAGAAGACTAATGGCACAACGAAAAACAAATAAAAGCAGTGTTTACTTCCTGAAACGAACCCGTACGTTACTTAATTTCAGAAAACAGGCGAGAGATTCAAATAACAGTAACTTTCATGTGTGGCAACTGAACCAAGTACACTGGAAGAGCTAATAATTAATCGTTTCATTCTACGTCGTTTATTATCTGCCATGATTGTATGCAATAAGTTCAAAGCGAGTGCAATGGAAGAAATCCAACAGCGATCCCAGCCTTTAATGTGATGTCACTATTATGCTGAAAATATTTACCACTGCATCCGACCTCACAGTCTCATCCACGCATACTTAATAGAAATATAGAGTGTCTTAAACCATTAATGGCCAAGTATCAGTTTACAGTTCATTGTTTTTTCACATGAATGTTAAAGCTGTTGGTGTGTATGTTGGGAACAGTTCCTCGAAATATGTAGGTACATGATAATGTATGAATATTGGAAGTAAATCTCTTTTGCTGTCTTGTAACACTCTAACTTAAGCGTAGGATTTCTTTGGGTATTTTTTGTATGATTTATGTTAGGAAAATATGTCTGGCATCTTATGTTTCCGTCGAGCGCTTGGCTTTTAAGTGTGATGATAATTTATGGCGAAATAATAATTTTTAAGGAAGATGGAAACAGAATAATTCGATCTGTTGATAACATATGTCCTCGTGAAGCACCAGATGGAGGTACTGATAAAGATTCCTATTTATCAGATGAAATTCAAGGAAACCCGTTTCATCTCCCTTCATGTATACTAAAGGCACAGGCACAAGTTCAGTTCGAGGAAAATGAACATGTCGCCGTAAATACATAGGGAAAGAAAAAGGGGACATCAAAGTAAAACTTTGCCGTGAGTTAGAAAACTCAAAGGCAAGAAGAAATTCAGGTTTCCGCAGAGACTCCAGCCCCTGTTATAGATACGAAGGGAAAGAAGAAGGGCAAGCTAATTGAAAATTATGCTCTGAGGGGAATAAGTGGTTCAAGAAATTGACGACTCTGCTGGAAATCCAACCCCATCAAAACGCTGGAGAACCAAATCAAGAATACAACCCACCACCTCGGCTAGGGGCCAAATGGAAAAGTCGGCTGTAAACTGAAAGAAGAAAATGAATCATATGGTCCATATTTATTAAATTTTCTTTCGGATACAATAAAATCCCGTTTAGATCTCTTAGAGCGTTTTTCTCTAAGGAGTTAATTAATTTTGTTGTTCCTTAAACAAATTTATATGCTACACAGAAAAGTTATCATGATTTGAATGTTTTCTATAATGAATTATGTACTGATCTGAGAGTAATAATGCTCTCAGATTGTCACAGAGTGCCAAATAAAAGAACGTATTGGCAGGAGGAACCTGATTGCAAAGTAGCTTAGTTTCGGAATCTATGACGCGAAACAACTCTGAAGAAATCTTGCTACATATACACTTGAATGAGAACACATGCATAAATGAAGATGGGTTTCATAAAGTGAAGTCACTGTACAACTTCCTCAGTGACGCTTTCACATAAGTTCGCTCTGATAATCCAGTGTCTATTGATGAGATTAGTGTAACATATTAAGGGACGCATGAGGCTGAAGCGTTCGCCAAACTTAACTCAATTAGACTGGATTTCAAGTTGTGGATTTTGGCAAATGTTAATGACTACATTATACATGCAGAAACTTACTGTGGCACACACTAGAAAATACCTCAAACCGGTCTTGGTTAGGCTGTACGTTCTGTGATTGGTTTGATTCATCATGGAAATATCCCATATGGAACAAAAATCTACTCTCACTATTTGCTTACACCAGTTCCGTTGCAGGAAGAACTATATGGAAGAAACCTGGGTGATACTCGGAAATGCTAGAGCACTGCGTTGGAAAGCAATTGATTTTACCAGCGAAGAATGACTTTGGAAGACTAAAAAGGGGAAAATGTGTTTCAGTATCAAATGGCCAGCTGACGTCAGTGAATTGGAATGATAATGCAGTAGTATCTGTTCTTTCCAACTGCGATTTATCGCAGAACCTTTGCGCAGTGTGGAAAGACTCAGTTGAACAGAAACGAAAAAGAGAGTAAGAGTAAAGATGCCTGATGCTGTGAAACTATGTAATTTTCATATGGGAGGAGTTAATTTGAATGATCGATTCACAGTTCTACATAGGATGAAAATGAGTATTGGAAATGTTGGTAGTTCTGTTTCTTTGGCGTATTTCCGTATGTTGACTACACGGATGGTTATTATATAGGTGGTTGGGAAATGATCTGCCATATCATCAGTTTCGAAAGCATGTTGCACTTCAAATTTTTAAAACCCATGCCACCCCAAGAGCAAAACCTTGTCCATCATTACCGTTTCTTTCATTGGATGATGTAAGGAAAGACAGGAAAGATCATCTCATCGTCAAAGAAATATAAGTATCGTAGATGCAAGGTATGTTGGAATCGCACTGTGTATATTTTTATGAAATACGATGTACCAGTTCACCCAGACGGTTTTATGAGGGCTATTTAAATTTTGAAATTCCGCTAAGCTATGAAGAGTAAGGGAAAATATGATTGAGATGAGGCTTTTTCTTATGAGCCAAAACGGATTTCATACTGTGCAACAGAATTAAAGTGTCAGGTTTAAAAACATCGTAACTGTCTTCCATTGGGACTCAAAGTTTGAAGTTTGGCTCGAAGGCACCTACAACCTTCCTGTGTAATGATGCAAAACCATGGATCCACGCGACGTCACGCTCTTTCTCGAAGGCGCTTCAAACAGCAAGGTGTCGACGTATGCGAAGAAAAGGCCAGAGTTCAATTTTTATGACGTGTAGAATTGGTTAATGACGTCATAATGGAATGAATTTAAACGCAGTTCTGCCGAACGGTACCGTGGAGGTGTCACACGATGGGAAAGCGTCACACCCCATCTTACCAACATTTAACCCCTTCCTTGTTGCCTCTGTGATGGAGGTCAGAACGGCGACTCCCACAGTTGAAATCACGCGGTTTTTTGATGAGTTGCCGAGGAAAACACTCCAGCCACGCCACCGCTCGTAATCGGCGTGAAAAGGTCTCAGGGGATGGCTAAAAGTCGTCAATGAAACTACTCCTTTCCCTTGGGCATCGATACTTGAACTTTTCACAGTCGTAAACAACAGTTCTCAGTGCGATGAGCTACAGGACGAGATCATTATCAACGTGTGACATTGATGACACTCGAACCTTCTGTAAGGACCCCTTTAGAGTACAACACGACCGCAAATTTTGCTTTCGTGAACAAGGTGGAAACACTAAGGTTTGGTTGAAACCTTTCGACGAAATTTGAACAAGAAATTGAGGTGTGACTTTGACTTATGGGTGAATACAACCACTAAGACTTCTTCTAGCGCCCCCCCCCCCCCCCCCCGCCCCTTCCTCGCAGTTCGGCAATACCATCGATAGCACCCATCCAAACTTACTGAGAGTTTTAAAAATGTGCCTTTACATATAAACTTCTCAAACAGATATCAAACTTTGTAAAGCCCTAAATAAGCGATATTTTTAGTTGTGACAGTCGTAATGTTGGCTGCAGATTGATTTTTCTACGGCAATGAACTGGTCGGAATAAAACATAAATAAAGTCAGTATTACAAAGTATTTTGTAAATTATTGGCTTGGCTCTGAGCACTATGGAACTCAACATCTCAGGTCATCAGTCCCCTAGAACTTAGAACTACTTAAACCTAACTACCTAAGGACATCACACACATCCATGCCCGACGCAGGATTCGAACCTGCGACCGTAGCAGTCACGCGGTTCCGGACTGAAGTGCCTAGAACCGCACGGCTACCGCGGCCGACTGTAAAGTATTAACAAACCGATAACCGAGATGTTTACAGAGAACCTTGCGAAGTAGCCCTAGACGCCTGCAGGCAGGCAACTACCATCGGAAGTGTGTCATGTGGTTGTCTACCTGAATCACCCATAAGGAAACCGAATCATTTCAACGCTGGTAGTCGTTCTGAGTTTCGTTACAGAGGCGTCAAAAGAAGAAGTGAAATTTCCGTAAGAGGGGGTGTGACGACCTGCCAGTTGTGTGACACGTCCACCGTGGCGTTCGACACAGTTGTGGTCAAATCTGGTGACAATGTGACATCATTAACCCACCTCACTCGCCATTATTAACCCACCTTACTCGTCACATGAATTTCTAAGCCCTGGTCTTTTTGCGCACCTGTCGACACGTTGCTGTTTCATGGGTCATCGAGCCTGAGGGTGACGTCACATGGCGCCAGGCTTTTCCACTATTAGAGAGGAAGGTTGCAGGAACCTTTTCGCCAAGTTTCAAACTTCTGCGTCGCAATGGAAGACAGTTACGAGGTTTCGAAACAGTGATCGTTTAATTTTGTTGCACAGTGCATGAGTAGTGACAATAGGATTCAAAAAATATAAATATTTGTAATAAGTCTAGAAATGAGTTCTGTTTGTTACCTTAAGTGCCCAATGACAAATTAAGCTGCCACCAATTTTCAGGACTGTGTTAGTAAAGAATTAAATTTAACCTATATTCTTCCTGTAAACCCGCTAGAAAACAAGCACCTATAACTATTTTAAGTAGAGACTAAATACTTACGGGCAATAACGGGTTAAATAACGTACGTGATGACGGAGAATAAGATATCCTATCTTAAGCTAAAGGTACTTGTAAAACAGATGATAGGTATTTATTCCCACGTCAGAGTTGAACCATATATGTTAAAATAGTTATATTGGTCGAGTATTAAATAAATTAATTAAAATGGAACGTAGAATTCTAACAGAAAATCATGATTATTTGCTAAGAATCCTAAATCATATGAACACGTTACGTACTCCCTTTGGGTAACACCAGCGCCAAGCATGCAAATCCTGGGAGAAGAGGAGCGGAATTGTAATAACATCAGTTAATACTGTTGGTCAGTACAGACAGTTGTCACTAGAGGGAGTCAACGTGAACGCGATGTGCAGAGCTTTCATTTGTTTTTAAACATGGCATTCCGTTCCCTGCTTTACGGTAATTACCGTATGTTTGTTAACGCATTACAGTTTACCTGTAGCACTTGCGTAAACAGAGTGGAAGGACAGTAATTAGAGATTGCAGGCGTGGCCTTTGCGAGGTCGTTAGGAGCGAAGTGGCGGCTGCGGCCACACAGCATAGAAGTAAATAGAGGAGCCTTCGCGTCGTGCGAGGAGTGTCACGTAAGCTCCCACCTAACAATAACTCGTGAGCTGGTCGCTCCAAGCAACACGTACCGCGTGATACATGGGGAGTGAAATTTCAAGTCATCCAATTTGCCTAATAAGTTGTTTTACGCAGATGGCGCAAAGCTACTACCATCTCTGTAGCTACTTTCTCAATCAGAACTCCAGTTTTCGCTTAGAAACAGTAAACAACACTGTCTTCGGTTCATGAATGTTCTCTGTTATGCAGTCTTTCTCATTCGATTTTGAGGAAATTATTCGGTAAGAAAATATTATTTTTCCGTATCTTATACGCTCTCACTGCAGCTTGATAATCAACTTCTTTTCTGTCCCTTATGGTCCATATCAATTTTGATACTTGAAAGTAGAGTACACCAGGTAATCGCTGGCCACCTTACGTTTGGTAGATTTTAGGGCACAGGTTTCTGCGAATGAAATGTAGCTAAAACATCGAAATTGTTTTTAACGGTGCAAGGAGAGTGATACGTTCTGCCCTGTCAAGAAAATATTTGAGATGTATTAGGGATTCTCCGCTACGAGGTTGGCAGCTACAAGCCACGTGCGTGGCTGTTGCCGCCTGATATACAGAGTGCGGAGCAGCCTCGTGTTGCTCTCTTTCCTATGTTTCCAAGCTGTAAATAAAAGAAAAACATAATGAAACAGAAAGAATTGGGAGTGATCAGTTCAAGACGCTGACTGTTTTTTTCGATCTATGCTGCATGGTTTCAGGACAAAATATTACCTATATTATTTTGTTCACAGCGTTGCCTATATTACTGAATTTATTCGCTCATTTATGTATGACTGTTTTAACTACGTGTGCTGCGAACTGCTGATATGTTCTGCTGTTGGTTGTTTCGAATGATGAAAGAGCGATATAATTACGCTCACTAAAAATGTAGCTCAGTTCTTGATCTGTACTTGGTATAAGCGGAGGAAATATACTGGAGAGCCGAAGAAACTGGTACACCTACCTAATAACGTGTACGGCTCCGCGAGCACGCAGAACTGCCGCAACATGACATGGCATGGCCTCGAATAATGTATGAGGTAGTGCTGGAGGGAATTTACACTATGAATCCTGAAGCGGTGTCCATAAATCCGTAACAGTACGAGGGGAGAGAGATCTCTTCTGATCAGCACGTTGCAAGGCATCCCGTATAAGCTCAATAATGTTCATGTCTACGGAGTTTGGTGTTTAAACTCAGAAGAGTGTTCCTGGAGCCACTATGTAGCACTTCTGTATGTGTGGGGTGTCCTGATGTAATTGTCCAAGTCCGTCGAAATGCACAATGGACATGAATGGATGCAGGTGATCACAAAGAATGCTTACGTACATGTCACCTGTCAGAGTCGTATCTAGACGTACCAGAGGTCCCGTATTACTCCAACTGTACACGCCCCACACCATTACAGAGTCTCCACCAGCTTGAACAGTCCCTTGTTGACATGCAAGGCCCATGGGTTCATGAGGTGGGCTCAATACCCGTACACGTCCATCCGCTCGATAGAATTTGAAACGAGACTCGTCCGACCACGCAACATGTTTCCAGTCATCCACAGTCCAATGTCGGTGTTGACGGGTCCAGACGAGGCGTAAAGCTTTGTGTCCTGCAGTCATCACGGTACACAAGTAGGCCTTCGGCTCCTAAAGCCCATGTCGATTATGTTTTGTTGAATGGTTCGCACTCTGACACTTGTTGACGCCCCAGCATTGAAATCTGCAGCAATTTGCGGAAGAGTTGCACTTCTGTCATGTTGGATGATTCTCTTCATTCGTCTTTGATCCCGTTCTTGCAGGGACGTTCCCGGTTGCACCGATGTCGGAAATTTGATTTTTTACCGGATTCCTGCTTTCTCAAGGTACACTCGTGAAATGGTCGTACGCGAAAATCCCCGCTTCATCGCTACCTCGGAGATGCTGTGTCCCATCTCTCGCGCGTCGACTAGAACACCACGTTCAAACTCACTTAAATCTTGATAACCTGCCACTGTAACAGCAAAACCCGATCTAACAATGCGACAAACACTTGTCGTCTTATCTAGGTGTTTCCGACCGCAGGTTCGTACTCTGCCTGTTTACATAATACGCATTTGAATACACTTGCCGGTCGATGTGGCCGAGCGGTTCTAGGCGCTTCAGTCCGGAACCGCGCTGCTGCTACGGTCGCAGGTTCTATTCCTGCTTCGGTCATGGATGTGTGTGATGTCCTTAGGTTAGTTAGGTTTAAGTAGTTCTTAGCTGTAGGGGACTGATGATCTCAGATGTTAAGTCCCATAGTGCTCAGAGCCAGTACACTTGCCTACACCAGTTTCTTTTGCGCCTCATTCTAGAACGAACATAAACTCTCTTAACACACGTCTATAGAAACACAATCGAAATGAGCAGTAGGAAAATGAATTTTGATTTACGGTCAGTCAATGCAGCTGTGAATGTAGGAGACAACGATACTTCAGCTTTTAATGTATTCTACAGAAAAGTGTAGGAAAAGAAAACTTACGTCACAGTCTGATAACTGAAGCGAATGTGAAATACAACTGCTATTATTAAGTTTTTCTAGAGGTAATGATACTAAATTGAAATTGTTGTTTTACGATCTAATAACTGGAGTTGGGGCTCAGATCACTATTTAAGGTTTCTTCGTACCTTCTACATTTACTCTCGTTGTTCTAAGTGTGTATGCCACGCTACAGTGTCCTCCCTCTCAACCAGAAATATCCAGTCCCTACTTTAAAAAAAACTCAGCGTACATTCTGGTTTTCTTCTCGACAGAATTGATTTACATTATTTATTAACACTTTTCCATCTGAGCATACTCTTGGCTAATGTATATTCATGCGATGACTATCCATTTCAGCAGATGATAAGTCTACGCAGAAATAGAAAAACACTATGACATAACGTGAATGTACAGTGACTCAATCGTGTACTGTCGAGTACTGTTGGAAGTCATTGGTCCCATCTGTACGTAAACAAAGCCCCGCTTTCTGCTGTCGGCAGTTGTAAAATGAAGAAGTTGTAGTCGTAGAAAATAGTTAATGGTTTCTTGACCACTTATTGACAAACTGCCTGTTGGCTTCTGTCTCGGGTTCTTAGGCCGACGATTGTCTGATGATTTGTCTAACGTTCCGCCAGCATGAGTGGCCGGCATTATCAAAGCTTCACCCTTCATTCCTGGCCAATGGAAATACCACATGCTAGGGCCTCCCAGCGGATAGACCGGACTGAAGCTTAACTCGAGGCAGCAGACTAGTATATGTACCTGGCGCGCCAACTTCCAAAGGCTTTTCCGCGGCCATTTCCGGTGGTGTTGTCCACTTGCTATCTGCAACGGTCTTCCGCTGTAGCACAGAAATAGAGGATACGTTTACCTTGAAGCTGTTTCTCTCTTGTTGAAGCTATTCTCGTGTTTGTGTATTCCTATAGCTTGTCTGAACAAGCGGGTGTGATAGTTCTTCTCTACAGCCAGAACTTCCGTGTCAGCGAATTTTACTATGTGAACGGCCTCACACAGCACGTGCTCCGCCATGGCCGACTTCTCCACCTGCTCCAAGCTGTAAGGTCGCTTATGTTATGTGATCGTGGTGTTGACTGATAGTCCACTCATTCCAACATAAACTTTTCCTCATGTGCATGGTATGCAGTATATTCCCGACTTTGCAACTGGGTTCTTGGGATTCTCCTTTACCGGTGTGAGACACTCTTTAATTTTCTTTGTCTCTTTGTAAATAGTCTCTACGCCGTGTTTGCCCAATATACGGCCGATTCTGTCCGTTACTATTGGAATATACGGCAGAAAGGCATTTCTTTTTCCAATGTGTCGTCACTTCGCTGAGTGTTTGTTATACTTGTAAGATAACTGATGGAGTACCCACAACTCCTCATAACACTTTCTAGGTGCTGCATTTCGAGTCTGAGGTGTTGCGGCTGACATATTCGTCGTCTTTCCGTTACGAGCGTGTTAATCATGCATCTTTTCCTGGCTCGGGTGGTGATTTGACAGTTTGTACAGATATCTGTCGTTGTGTGTCGGTTTTCTATACACACTGTGTTCCACTCGGCCAAGTGACACGTCGGAAAAGTAATGTCTGGTACGGCCTTTCTGCCATACATCACCAGAGTAATGGACAGAATCGGCCGTATATTGCGCAGACGCGGTGTAGGGACTATTTACAAACCTACAAAGAAGATTAAAGACGGTCTCAGATCTGTAAAGGAGAAAAGGGACCTATATGCAATGTCAGGAACATATCGCACAATGACTGGATCATTCCAACACACTGTGTCACAGAAGATAAGCGACATTGCAGGCTGTGGCAGGAGGAGAAGTCGACCGTGGCAGAGCACGCGCAGTGTGAGACTGGCCACATAGTAAAATTCGCTGATACAAGTTCTGGCTGTAGAGAAGAGCTATCACATCCGATTGTTCAGTCAATCTATAAAAATACACAAACACGAGAATAACTTTAACAGAAGAGAAGAAAGCCTCAAGGTAAACGGATCCCGGATTCCTGTGCTACAGCGAACAGCTGTTGCAGGTAGCAAGAGGAGCACCGCACCGGAAATGGCTGCGTAAAAACCCTTGGACGTTGGCGCCCTAGGTATACACAATCTGCGGACGCGAGCTCGGCTCCAGTCCACCACCAGCAATGAAGCTTTGACAATGCCAGCCACTCGTGCGCTACAGTCCTGAACCGCGGGACCGCTACGGTCGCAGGTTCGAATCGTGCCTCGGGCTTGGATGTGTGTGGTGTCCTTAGGTTAGTTATGTTTAAGTACTTCTAAGTTCTAGGGGACTGATGACCACAGCAGTTAAGTCCCATAGTGCTCGGAGCCATTTGAACCATTCTGAACCAGCCACTCGTGCTGGCGAAACGTCATAAAAATCATTAGACAAACGTCGGTCGAAGAACACGAGACAGTAGCCAACAGGCAGTTTGTCAAATTATAGTTAACTTGGAAGCTAGCATGTCTAAAGCAAACCCGATAGAAAGGCGAGATGAGTTAGGGAGTAATTACAGAGGAAACATCAGCGTGACTGGTGCGGCGCTGGACGCTGTAGGTACCCAAATTGTGGGGGGCATTTCTACATACTTCCATGCTTTGGGGCTGCGGTGGTTTGGCGCGGGTTGTGTAGCGCTGCCCGTGGCGCCTCAGCCGAAGCCACCTGCTGCCCCTTGCATGGCAGCAAAGCGGGCCCAACGATTCACTTCGCGTCTCTCCGCCATTTATCTCGCACTCTTGATCAGAATGATCACGTTTCCCGGAAGGAAATAACACGAAACGATAGCATCCCGCAAGAAGTGCCATTCGTCACGGAATCGCATCTACTATAAGACTACGACGTAAATATATTACACTCATCTAACAAGCTTTACTTTTATAACAGAGCTTACTGATATCTGTATTGTGCTAAAAGCGGCAATTGACTCTAGACAATAAATGGTGCACGCCACACCGGTGTTACTTACGTTTTAATGTTTGGCCTTTTGAAGAACATTATGTTTTATATTTTAATGTATGACTTCAGCAACTCAGCTCTTAAATCACTGGACATCTTTGACAATATGTTCTTCATGTAAGTACTATTTGTTTTACACTCGTTTACATTAATGTAACTTTTATTAGATAAGAATTTAATCTGACATATTCATTTTAGGTAATTACCTTACCTTCTGATGAAGTCACCCTTAGATGTGACGAAACCTCAGAAAACCTATGCAACCGGTTGGCTGATTTTTCAAATTTGTGTATACGGTTGCTGCAAACGTCAGCCATGTTCAAAGTTGTACAGCGCCCGGTAATATTTTTCGATGGTGATACACAGTGAAAATTTAAAATTCGATCTCCACGAGCCATTCATCAAGGTCGATGAATGGCGAGGGCTATTTATTCACTAAAAATGTCATTACTTTGCGTCAGTTCAAAATTGCGAGGAAAGATACGGCAGCGCTGTTACACGTTTGCCAGTTCATCGTGACGACCTACGTCAATTCACGGCTTGAAGCAAAACTGATCAGACCGAGCCGTGTCCCGCACCCGCACTACACACTCGGCCCGCTTGAAGTTCTGGCACGCCTTGGCTGGGCCAGTGCTAGAGAGACCGCCAACACTACGTCTGTCCGTCCTTTTCAGGAGTACTGCTGTGTGGTATGAAAGCCTTACCATATAGGATTGATGATGGACATCGACAAAGTTCAAAGAACGGCAGATATGGCTTCAAATGGCTTTAAGCACTATGGGACTTAACATCTGAGGTCATCAGTCCCCTAGAACTTAGAACTAAGTACACTTAACTAACGTAAGGACATCACACACATCCATGCCCGAGGCAGGATTCGAACCTGCGACCGTGGCAGCCGCGTGGTTCCGGACTAGAACCTCTCAGCCACCGCGGCCGGCAACGGCAGAGGAATCTGTGTCACAGACATGATATGATAGCTGCGTGGCTATCACGAAAACAATGGCCCATTTCGTTCCGGAGAGATTTTTTCAAAAATATTCAGTACCCAACTTCTTCATCCGCATGCGAAGACATTTTGTTGACGATCACCTACATAGGGAGAAATGTTCGTTGTATAAAATAAATCAGAGCTTGCACGGAAAGATATAAGTGTTCGCTTTTCCCGCGCGTTATTAGAAAGTGAAATGGTGGAGCAATAGACGGCTGGTGGTTCGACGATCCCTTACCATGCATGAACGTATGGTGTGGAGAGTAAACATTTAAGTGTAACATTACGGTAAAGTTAAGATCTTGTTTTCCACTGGCCACTATCAGCATTCTGTTGTAGTGATTTGCTTGTTGGAAATGAAGTCTACATATTTGTGGAGAAAAAATATGTGATAATAAGATCGAAACGGACTAGCGGACGTCCAGTCGAACAACATTTTTCAGGTAACCACATGTCCGGAATGTAGGGTCGTAAAACTACAGCCGATCAGGAACGAGGACGCGGGAGTGTGTGCATAAAATAACCTACCTCAATTAGCAATTTTTATGCTGAAGAGTGGAGTTACGAATTCAATTATCCCAAGATAATGATGACGGCTGAACAGTGAAATCTAGGCAACATTCCTTTCCACTGAAGCTTACTTTAGACGCGACTTTTCAGTCATATTTACTGCGTAAAATGAGTCATCAGCAACGCTGAAAGTATCATAATGTACTTACTTAGCTAACAAACAGTACTGCATAGGGACTGTAAAAGGCCACATGTTTTAATATTTACTGATGTGCTAGAGCAGGGGTTCGCAACAAAATTTTCTCGAGGACCCCCTCATCGAGCATGATTAGTACCTTGTCATATCACAGTGCCAAGCACCTAAAAAGCCAAACTAAGAGTCTTTCTATAAGTTTTCTATTTTTGTTACTTAGAAAAATCATTGACATATTCGTCATTCAAAAAATATTGGGCTTAAAACTTTTTCAATTTAGCCATCATTGTTTTTGTTAAATTTTTGATTATTGCTCAAAATCTTTGTCTTCAAATCTGGGTGTTTAGTATAACAAACCCCTTAAAAAGTAAAAATTGAGTATGAACTGAAAATGACAGGAAAAAATTAAAATGAGTGTATTGGTCGTTGCATTGAGTAGACATGTGTGAAGAATAAGAAAACACTAATTTCATGTAAGGTATTATTTATTTGAAAATATACAGTTATAACATAGTACTCCATCAGTTACAGTTAGTTTTAATTTTCAGTTCTTAATGAGATGAGTTCAATCTGAGTCCATTATTTCTGTAGGCCTTTCTCGTTTTAACGAACCACTTTTTAACCAACGGTCCATTTTTAACTACGCGAACTGTAGATTCCGCGAGAAACAACGTTTTACAAACACTACTGTTTAAATACAGATTACTGAATATGTAAACAACACGGTCTGTGAAAGCACTGGCAATAAATTAACAATGACCGATTGTCGTCTGAAAGGCGAATTTATGTGTCAAGTGACTGTCAGTTGTCAGCTGCAAAGAGGCAGTGCGCGCTGTCTAACGGCATACAGCAGAACTATTTGCCTCTATCTAATTCTAGTTTTGCGCTAGAGTGTGCTAGTGTCAGTTGGCTCTAGGAAGACGCTAGACGCAGAAGCTAGCGTTCGCTGAAGCTCTGCTCATGCAGGAAGCGGCCAAAACAAAAAATCTGTTTTCATGTGAAATATATTTAATATACTTTTTAATTCTAATAGCATCTTGCGGACTCCCCTGGACCACCTGTTGGGAACCACTGTGCTAGAGGGTATGAATGACATTTATTCTGACGAGTGCCATCAGTCTGTGTAAGTTCAGACACTGGTGAAAAGGAAAACAGAAATTAAATTTAAATACTCTTTTCTCCTCAAATCGCATTTTTATATAAAATGCCCGGAATTGCCGCCACCAACATCCACAGCAAATACAGCATAGCATGACAGCAGCTTAGTTGGACAAACCCGCACTGCTAAAAGATCGAAACACGTTGTCTTACAGAGCAAAATTCCGCGTACTCGGTGACTGGCTCTTGTTTGATGAGCGTAACTCCACAACGCTGCATTTGCCGTCTATGGTCGTGCTGAAAATTCTGTTCCAGTCAACCTAGGGATGGCGATTATCGCTTAAATAACCGGTCTTCGGTTATAAAGTTTTTTTTTTCCATGTCAGTGTAACCTGATTGCTAAAACCGCTCAAAATAACGGGTTTCTGAAAGAACTGATTTCGGTCTCTTGTTCCAGTTATTTGCTGCAATCGAACTAAGACTGAAAAGATTTGACTTCATTTTCAAAATACATAGAATCAAGATAGTAAATTAACTACGCAAATAAAAGAAAACTTAGTGCATTCACCGTCATCGCTTTTCTCGAGAAGTAATAAGTGGTTGAGTACTACAAAAAATCGCCATTATTCTCCCACGGTTTATAATTTTTTTGAAACTCTGTTCAAATATCATGTTGTGATCGGGGTCATACCACTATTTGGGCATTACAAATAGTCAGTTTTAAAGGGTGATAACTGAGGTTGAAGAACTCTGTTTTTCACATTAATTTGTCCGCTTTCAAGGGCTATCAGCAGGTAAAGGAATATTATGTAGAAACAGTCAGCAATTAGCTACTGCCTGTTTTTATTGTATACTATGAATGAATTATTGTTAACTTTTTAATTTACTGTTACTATAATTTTTCCCTTTCTTATTATTTCATAGAAATGGCAGACATATGTTTAATCCCTTAAAGCAAATGAAGCATGGTACTTCACTGCTATATAACTTCGTAAACTCCCGCCGGAGGTTCGAGTCCTCCCTCGGGCATGGGTTTGTGTGTTGTTCTTAGCATAGGTTAGTTTAAGTAGTGTGTAAGTCTAGGGACCGATGACCTAAGCAGTTTGGTCCCTTAGGAATTTACACACAATTGAACACTTCGTAAAATTATTTGCAGAGCACGATCGTTGCCATTCTGCAATACAATGGGTGCCCGGAGACGACAACGAGCAACTACCGTACACACCAGGTGGCAGCAGGTCCTGCTCATTGCACACACACGTGTACCTTAAGCCACGACACACTGCAACAGGGGTTTTACTGCGTAGCTAATGCTGTAACAACTCTTAATGCCATATTTTGTTGCCCGTTTCTGTCGGCATTGTTATCCAAACAGGGCTGCTCGCTTTGCTCAGTGTTTATGATACAGCAATATTACAAACCAATGCACATTTTACAAATAACAATTACTACTTTTTTAAAAAAAAGGTTTATTAAAAAACTAAAAACTGCTGCGATGGCTAATAGATATTTCGGATTTTTACTCGGTTATTAGTAAAAAATGAAACACACCTGTTATGATTGAGACTACACAGATACCGAAAAATACCGATTATTTAGTACTAAAGCACCCCGCGGAGAGGGTTTCTGTGATGTTGAATGAAGTTAAAGATGAACATTGTAGTAAATGAATCACAGTTAAATGACTTACCATTACGAAAGATTTTTGTATTGGAGTGCAAATACTAGCTACAAAATAACATAAAACATGACTTTTAAAAATTTCTGTGAGATGTGTTCCGATCAGGTACGAAGAAACGCTGAACAGGAAGTTCTTTACTTTAGTAGTAAACTAAACCACAATAGCTATAACAAATATAACACGCTGTGGCAAGTTTTTTGACGTATCTACATCACTCTTACTCATCCCTTCCTGTACTGTCTTTATTTCCTTGGCGTCTTTGTAGAGGTTGTGCTACATTAATCCCAGTGTAATATCAATCTTGTTTTGAGCCCATCAAAGCTGTGTTTCCCCATTTGATATGTATTTCCGTATTTGTTTCATTAAGCGTTAGTCACTTATTCTTTGAACATATCGTTTTCACTTCTGCATACCTCCCGAATTTCCTCATATATGGAACATATTACTAAATCTGCCTTTATGTCATTATTCTTTATTGATGTTTCAAGATATATCCCTTAATACTTCCAAGAAATGTCTCCTCAGTTGACCTTACGGGCATTTTGTCTTGTGTACACTGTGTCCATTATTGCATGTTGTACCCCAAGTCTGAAGTAACTTGCTTAGTTCATCGACAATTTACAGTCACATTAGCATGTCTTGATATGCAACTTGCTTGATTTTCTCATACAAGTATTTTTGTGATTTTGTGTACGTTTTTTTAATGTTCAATTAATTGTGATACAGCTTCATCTGCCTTTCAAACAGAAATGCAATTTCACACTTAGGTACAGAGTTCTGCCCAAATGAGTGAGAAACTACGTAAGTTAGCATTTAGTTTCTGTATGTATAAGCTTCGACGAACATATGAAAAATAGGCAATCCTCACAACAAATAAAACAGTCGTCTTTAATTGAATCAACTGTGGGTTCTTTGTGAAACATTGTAAATTAACTAAACAAACACTATTTTTTGTCTTGTTTCACAAATTTTATTACTGTTACTCCACACCCTATGTTTCTGGTTATAAGCCCGTTTTCAAGTACATTACTGACTTACGAAGATGATAATGCATAAATAAACAGTATGACAAGGCAAAGTTAGTCATCTCAACGTCTTAATGTATCAATCCATGGCTTAATGTAGAATTACTTCAATGACCGTTTTTCACAAATTACACCTGGAATTAGACAATTCAGCAATTACACTAACATAACTAAACATACCTGGGGATAAAGTTAGCCCAGAACTTTTTATTTACTAATGTACTGGTGCCCAAAGTTTTACTTCTGACATGGAGTTGTGATATAATCTAAAAGAGGGAAATAACTGACTTGGGCTTTCTCGTTTAGTAATAGGTGCGTGGATGTGCACATCTGTTTCTTAATTTCTAAAATTTCTAACTGCTTGAGTTTAGCCCCCTTTCACTCTGTGTGTAGGACTTGTACACCTATTATGTATTTGTGGCTATTGTTGAGGCACACTGGACGCGCATTCGGGAGGACGACGGTTCAATCCCGTCTCCGGCCATCCTGATTTAGGTTTTCCGTGATTTCCCTAAATCGCTTCAGGCAAATGCCGGGATGGTTCCTTTGAAAGGGCACGGCCGATTTCCTTCCCCATCCTTCCCTTACCCGAGCTTGCGCTCCGTCTCTAATGACCTCGTTGTCGACGGGACGTTAAACACTAATCTGCTCCTCCTCCTCCTATTGTTGAGGCAATGTTCTGCGAACGCTCGATCAGGCTTCTTCGATCTCCAGCTTCTATGATGTGCTTTAAGCCTGGTGCAGATTGACCTCCCCGTCTGTCCAATGTAGCAAGACTGTCATTTGTGGCAAGTGATTTTATGAAGCTCACTTTCTGTGATGGCCCGGTTGTTCGTCTTTTGCATTGAACAGCCAACTACCTATTGTCTGAGGGACATAGAAAAACACAGAGAAACCCTTCGCTTTCGATATGTCACTTATCCTGTTTGAAGTTTTACCTATAAAAGGTAATCTGACCATTTCTTTTCCAGGTTGTCTGTGGTTTTCATTGGAAAGAGTAGGGACCTGGCCTGCTTCTTCATCTCTTTAGCTAGAGTTTTATCAATGGTCGTCTCCTATCTATACCTGTATCCAAAGAAGACTTTGACCAGAAACTTATACACTAGAAACAACAACCACAATAACGAATTTAACTCCAGCATCATTGATAAAATCATTCTTTACGTAATTTATTAAAAATGGTCATTGAAGCAATTTTTTACATAAGCGATGGATCGATACATAAAGAAGTTGAGATGGCTATCTTTGTCTTATCATCATGTTTATCTGTGCATCATCATCTTTGGGAATCAGTAATGCACTTGGAAATGGGCTTGTATCCCGAAGCCTAGGTTGTGCAGTAACAGTAATATCTTCTGGAAACATGCCCCAGGCTGTGGCTAAGCCATGTCTCCGCAATATCCTTTCTTTCAGGAGTGCTAGTTCTGCAAGGTTCGCAGGAGAGCTTCTGTAAAGTTTGGAAGGTGGGAGACGAGATACTGGCAGAAGTAAAGCTGTGAGTACCGGGCGTGAGTCGTGCTTCGGTAGCTCAGATGGTAGAGCACTTGCCCGCGAAAGGCAAAGGTCCCGAGTTCGAGTGTCGGTCGGGCACACAGTTTTAATCTGCCAGGAAGTTTCAACAGTAATAACATTTGTGAAACAAGCAAAATAAGTGTTTCATTAGGTAAAACATTTCTTAGCAATGATGACGTTCATTTTGTATTGCCTCCACACAGATATTCTGAGCTATAACCACGTCTCTTGTAACCACCTGACAAGACTCTAAAATATCGGTCCGTGCAATGTAGAGAACAGTGAAGCTCTAACTTCAGTGTCCATTTCCAAATATCGTCTTCGTCGGATGCGATCAAGGACAAGACAAGTTAAATAACTTTGTAATGAAGACAGCCGTGGTATTAAAACTTCATTATGTGTTTCCGAACACCGTCCTCATCGGAGGGGATAAAGAATAATAAGAGTTAAATAACTTTGAGGTGGATATGGTCCTTCTGTGTTCCCATAGTTCGTAGTACGATCATGGAAGAAACTTTCCGTAGGGTTTGACGTAACGAGTAAAATTTGCAAAATGTTTTGACTCGTGTTAAATCACTTTCATGAATATGTAAATATTGTGATGTGTCTCAAAAGACATTTCTCTCCCTTTAGGACGTTTCTGATCTGCTCTATTCGTGTTACATTTTCTCCATCTCTCTCTCTTTCTATGCCCTCACTAAAGTTTCACTATTTCCTTGATACTATATGGGAATCGCCATAGCGGAAGGAAATTCCGGTGTTGAAAAATATGAGTGCTCACTGTCTCTAAGTGCTGCGGTATCTAAGATGAATGTAACCACTTAAGTGTGACACAACAGATGTTTTCTGATCAATGAAGTGGGAAGAACGAATAGTGTAAAAACTCCCTTACGTATACGCAATATAACAACTGAATTGAAAGACACCATTTTAAAGCAGTTTATTTAGAGGTCATCTGTTTCACATCGTTGTTACTGAATAACGTGTTACATCCGTTTCATCACGTTTCCGTTGACTAAATTTCTGTAGCTTACGCCGATGTCTTTGTTAACTGTGGTCGTTTGATTTAGTGTGGCTTGTATCACAACTAGCTTGGTTAAGGACGTCACATAAGACGAGGATCGCTTGGATCCGAATATCAGCTGCCTTTGTACAAGTTTGATATTTTTGGGGTATTCGACTTGCGTCGAACGCGTTAGATTACGTGTTTCAGTGTTAAATGCGGAATACGGCAGAATACCAAGCCGATAATGTTACTGAGTCAATGTGTTTGTACTACAAGGCGTGGAACTTCGTTATGTCAGATTAATTTTTATTTTTGATTTCTGTACACCATGCCCTACATCATTGCTCTGATAATTGAAGGTATATTGTTCAGCATAAGGTGTGAATATTTGTTCGCGATTTTGCTTTATCCTACTTTCCTGTCTGCACGATGATTTTATCACGACTCTCGTACCTCATGGGGGATGGAATTCGGACTGATGGTGTTAAGAGATGAACGTAAGCTTAAAGTCGGTGGACCAATAAAGAATTATGGCGGTACTTGCAAGATGTTATTTTTTAAAATACAAGTTACGAACTTTCTAAGGAAACGAAACTGTTACTGAACTAACGTAATTAGTAACGTTACTACTCAACTACACGGTGATATTTTTCGTTCCTCCTCGATGTAGTTTAGTTTTATTTATCGTTTCCGTTAGTCTCCCCGACCTTCATAAACTTAGGAATATATTTTTTGCAAGCATCCGATACAGAAACTTGGGCACCATTTATTCCGCTAGGCATTTCCTACAGCAACGTAAACCGACATGGCGAGAGTAATGAACACTTAGATGACTGGAGCTATATATGAATATTTGTGTACCTTACTTCAGCAATATTTCACAGTTAGAGCACTTCAGCGGCACATACTCCTAGTTAGGGTGGGTAAGACCATACGAGTGACGTGGTCTACTGCACGCTGCGTTTACTTATTAAGGCCATCAGCTCGCTTGCTTCTCGGTGCTTTCCCTCCCTCATTAAATGCATCTTCTGTCATCACAGTCGCAACACAAGATCCTGATTGTACCGTCAGCGTAGAAAAGCAACATCTCGAATTTGTTTCCCAATACCGTTTGTGCATCTCTAGTGCAAAGTGTCTCTCACTTTTTTGCATTAGAAAAAAAGTTATTCCTTCTGAATAATTGAGGTAATCACCATTTACTGCCATCCAATAGCAAAGAAATCCTCATTTATTCTTCCAGTGTTCTAACTTCGTTCTTCCTTTTTCAATGAAACACCTGTAGACATCTCTTTTTCCCACTCCTTTCGCGTTAGTACTTTTATTTCACAAATTCCTCGCATTCATTTATCTCTCAGTTTCTTTCTACTTCCCCTCGTTGTAGCATTTTATGTATACTTACTTGTGTATTAACTATTCTGGTCCTCAGATGCAAGTACAAACATCAGCATTTCCTATTCTATATATTACCTTTTATTACTCTTAGTAAACATTAAACAGTATGCTTAATATAAGACCTGCTTTAACACAGGATATAATTGTCGTTCCTCCCTTCCTTTCCGGTGTCTCATATCCAGCCAGTGCCGGACTAGTACGATACTTCTCCAATTTCGCAGAGAGCCAACCATACCAACTATACCAGGCCCGTACGATAAGGTCTCCACTACCATAGGCATACTGCCTGCTCTTCCCAACCACCTCCCCCCCTCCGGCCCACACTCACCCCTAAAGGATGATACGTGTACGTCTTCTGTCTGGGTCTAGTGCAACCACATGGTCAAATGTAACTTCATTTTCTAAGTGTCCAAATATCGTAACACAAAATATATCATTAATGTACTACACTGTTCTGTTAGCTGTATAAAAATCTTATTAATGTACTACAATGTTCGGTTAGCTGTATAAAATTCTTATGGCAATAATATTCCCATGATAACTAACTCCGCAGATAACTGAAAAAAAAAATAAAAACGTTCCTGAAATTGTCCGTGATCAAACAGAAAACGAAGTTTGGATTTTCGTAAGATATTATATGGAGCAGCTCGCACAAAATCTTCAAATGCCTAGTGAAATCTTGAAATTGTGGGACTGGTTTCTTATGTAATACTGGAACAATTACTGGAAATCAAAGGATATAGACAAATGAGCACTGACGCTAGTCGAACCAGCTGAAATTGTCTGCCTCTATATTTGACCAGTAATACCTGAAGTATTTTTTCACTGCTCCCATTTTTAGTTTGTCTCTACCACTTTCAATCACAGTGTTTCTAAACACCAGAACACATATGCGATAAACAACAGTCGAGACAAATTTGGAGCTGAAAAAGTTGCCTGTGGCCCAAAAACTCATGTTTCTTACTACGACAGCTATACCGTCTTTGGAACGTACGATTTTACTGTTTGGGCATCCACAGCTAAGATACAAGATAGAAGTATTTTTAAAACTTTTAATAAACTATTAAGAAATTATAGATTTTTTGCTATCCGCATTAGTTGTTAGTAGTTCCTTTTTTACAGGATCATACACGACCGGTTTCGGGATGATATAATCGCATCCTCAGGTACATACATATAATTAATTTAACATTGGTTCTCTACCGATACACGGTCTTCAAACGTTCGGATGGCCTTCGATATTCCAGAACCGCCTAAGTTGGTCGATTAGAACATGAAACATCAAAAATTCCAACGGGTGACAGAATTATAGATGTTTCATCTTGTAACCAGCCAATTTAGGTGGTTCTGGCAATTCGAACGCCATGCGAACATTGGCAGACAGTGTATTTGGAATGCAGCAATTTTAAACTAGTTATTTGTATACAGCTGAGGAAGCGATTAGATCATCGCCAAATCGGTTGTGTAGGATCCAATAATATAAAGAACTACTAATAGCTAATGGGGTTGCCAAAATGTTTTTAAAAGATTTTAATAGTTTTTTTTAATTAAAGTATTTCTGTTACGTATCGACTTCGTGGCGAAAGTACTATAAATTTCGATTTTTTTTATGTTTTTGTCTGTCAATCGCTTAAGGAAGTATTCAGGTTAGTTGTTTGAATCTGATATGTTACTACTTGCGTCACTTACTCTGCTGAATTTCTTGTTTCAAGATTCAGATTACTAAATTCATTTTCAGTATTCTAACAGTTTCTACCGTAATTTACATACTTGAGGATCTGCCTCACTAAGCTAGTAAACGTTAGTTCTCTAGATTATGAAATAACACTCCTTGCCAGAATTTGTAACGGTTAAATGTAGCGCATTCCAAAGTCAATTTCAATGAATATTTGTAAGGGTATTTACGTCCATGCCGAACAATGTTCCATGCTAGAATATTCTAAGTCGAAGCCGCTTCTCCGTCAAATTCAGACAGCTGTTTCTATTAATCCTGCAAAGAAAGAAAACACACGATGCATAACTACCCGCCTCCACTATGATGCGAAGATAGTTGGTGTCAACATTCGCTACTGGTTTTGCAGTACAATAATTGTGATTTTTGTCAGTTGACTAAATAAGAACCAAATTATGGAGGCTTCTCCATAGAGACAAAATACAAAATACATTAGTTTGAAGTGCGACTGCTACGGTCGCAGTTTCGAATCCTGCCTCGGACATGGATGTGTGTGACGTCCTTAGGTTAGTTAGGTTTAAGTAGTTCTAAGTTCTAGGGGACTGATGACCACAGATGTTAAGTCCCATAGTGCTCAGAGCCATTTGATGCCATTAGTTTGAAAACAAATAGATAAATAAGTAAAAAGTAACATAACTGTTTCAACAAAGCAAACCAATTTTTCATGCCTAAAGCGATGAACCTTCTTCAAAACAAGCTGCTGTGTACTTTCTGCAAGCGATGATGCTGCGAGCAGAAATAAGACTCGTTTGTCCTGATTAGTTTATCAGGAAAGGACGGATCACCTACTTGCCCAACAAATTTAGTTAATGGAAAGCGAAATCGGCTTCCGGAGATTTCTTCCTCCTCGGTAAACGGATACTCCCTAGCAAATAAACAAACAAATTATCTTGTAAATCGGTTTACTCAAATTTATTTTTGAGTTGCGAGTGGAAATCAGTTCTCAACTTTTAATTACTTCCGTTGTAAACTCGCACTCTAAAGTAACACCGGGACAGGAACCTCACGGCATTTTAACTTTGTTTGTCTCCCATGAGGTATATATAGTCTCAGATCTCATTTATTACGTTTTCTAGAAGAAAACACGTTTGTTCCGTATAAAACTCCCAGCACAGCCACATCAAATAGCAGAAACCCTCTTCAAAGTTTTTTACATTGAAATTATTAGTTTCAAATGTAAATAAGAAAGAAATATGAAAGACGATTTAAATGTCGTGTGTCAATCAGATATTCATTTCAGGCATGAATATGAAAGTGTATGATGACTCACAAAAATTTCAAATGGCCTTGCAAACAGGAACTTACAAATAATTATTCTAATCGTGATGCAGTGAATATTATACTACAACAGTACGGCTGTCATATTAACAAAGTGGTCATACATTTTCTGAAAAGTTTTATAATTCTGTAAGAGAACTTTAATCCTATAATGTGTTATGTTGTAGATATCAGAAGCTTTCTCCTAATTAAAAATACAAAATGATAATGCAGAAGGTGCTGGGAATGAATGTACACCACTTGACTGAATAATAAATTTTGAAGAAAATAATAATTTTCTTACCTCTCTATCTCTTTCATAGCGCGTGAGAAATGTAATTATATATAAGGTCTGTATAACTTTAACGGTATGGTTTGTGACATTTGAATATGAATGAATGAACCACTCCACAGTTAGAGCAAAATATTGGCAACAAATAACACATTACCAGGCACTGCAATAATCAGTAACGAATAAACTCAACGTCGGCTATACAACGTGAAGACCACTTATTAAATAAAGAGTAGAATGACATGGCCTTCGCTCGTCTGAATGATGTTTGCTGTTAACGTTAATGATCTCACAAAAACACGCATTGTCGGAGACAGCGATATGAATCTTCGACGTGAGAACTCGACCTTAGGCGCTCTCAATTTCGCCTAGTGTAGTAGCGCTTTATTTAGACGATTTCACTCGATGACGGTGGAGTTCAGCACCGTTCTTCCGGAGTCGCAAACTGTATGGACTTTATATCTACATTAGAAGGATACTTCGCAAGCCATCGTATGATGCGTGGCAGAGGATACCCTGTATCTCTACTAGTCATTTCCTTTCCTGTTCACTCGCAAATAGAGCGAGGGAAAAACAACTATCTATATGCCTCCGTATGAACCCTAATTTCTCGAATCTTATCTTCGCGGTCCTTGCGTGTAGTGTATGTTGGTGGTAGTAAAATCGTTCGGCAGTCAGCTTCAAATGCCGCTTCTCTAAATTTTGTGAATAATGTTTCTCGAAATGAACGTCGCCTTTTGTCTAGGGATGCATTTCTGTAAAACTTACGTATCGTTCGACGCTACCGTTAACAAATCTAGCAGCCCGCCTCTGAATTGCTTAGATGTTTTCCTTCAATACGACTTGGTACGGATCCCAAACACTCGAGCAGTACTCAAGAATAGGTCGCAGCAGCGTCCTATATGCGGCTTCCCTTACAGGTGATCCACTCTTTCCTAAAATTGTCCCAATAAACCGAACATTCGCCTTTCCGACCACATTTCTCACGTGCTCGTTCCATCTCATATCGCTTTGCAACGTTACAAAAAATGGTTCAAATAGTTCTGAGCACTATGGGACTTACCATCTGAGGTCATCAGTCCCCTAGAACATAGAACTACTTAAACCTAACTAAACTAAGGACATCACACACATCCATGCCCGAGGCAGGATTCGAACCTGCGACCGTAGCGGTGGCGCGGTTCCAGACTGGAGCGCCTAGAACCGCTCGGCCACTTTAGCCGGCTGCAACGTTACGCCCAGATATTTAAACAACTTGATTGTGTCAAGCAGGGCACAAGTAATACTGTAATCAAATATTACAGATTTGTCCTCCTACTCATCCGCATTAACTTTCATTTTTCCACATCTAGACCTAGCAGCCAACCATTACACCAACAAGAAATTTTGTCTAAGTCGTCTACACCATCAGTACAACCCCCACAACCCCTGTAAAAGTGTATCCTTGTCGTCGGAACGAGACATAAAGCATCTTCTCTAAATTCTTACGTGTTTCGGCGCTCACAGCAAACCACTCTACCAAATGCTAAGATTTCCCTCCTAGATAACCACACACAAATAAGTACTCTTAAATGGATGGACTGCTTTGACTATTCCCAAAAGTGCGTCAGTGTTCCCGGAAATGACTCCAGGATTTTTGAGGGAAGTTGTCTAATGATTAATGGGACGGAAGAGGCTATTGTCTTTGTTGGCTGCTGATAACGTGTGACATTGCACTTGATTGTTTAGTCACCATTCCTGTTGGTTTTCCACGAGAGAACGTTCATCACTATGTTCACTATTTGATCGATAGTAACCAGACACGCCTCTGTAGCGCCAAACTGACCACTACACTTCACGACTTACGGACCCTCCAGTATAAAAGGAGGCGTGATGTAGTGTGTTATAGAGAATATTCAAGGAACTGCGACTGACACCCGAACAACAGGGAATTAACATACATCGAGATTAGAAAATAGTGCATTGATAATGGCTAGGCGCCAGCCGAAATCTGGATTTGCGTAATAAAACCTGCAAAAAGAAAAAAAAATGGACGACTGATTGCTGCGCTCTATAATTTATAAATCACATAACAATCGCTGACTGCACCAACTTTTTGAATGGAAGGTAACCTGACTCTTGTATAAAATGATTGTAGTGTTTCCTATGTATCATCTTAGCAGTTGAAATACGTGTTATCTTAGCATTTAAGAATCTTTGAAATGTAAACTTATTGTGGAAGAGTGAAAGTGGTGTTGTATATATTTTTGTGAGTTGTGTGCCAGAAAGGGACTTATTCGGCAAAAATATATTTAAGGAAATCACTGAGAGGAATTAAACAAACGAGACACTTAAGACGCACACTGAAATAAGTAAATGTTTCTGGACACTTATAAAATCAGCAAACAGTGGCATCACGCTTTGAAGGAACATATACAGAAAAATTATTATATACGCAACCGTAAAGCGCCTGATGATAGCAGCATGCTCGGAAACACATGGAATCAATAAATATTGCGAAATAAAAATGAATGAAGCTGAAAATCTATTTTATACAAAACCTTTGCAGCGTAAAGGCTTTTCCTTTATTTTAGACACAGTATATGCTCGTGTGTAACATGATCACAGAACTGAAGGCGATGACAATGGGGACGTATGAAATCGCATACTGCGGATTAATCAAGCTCTCGCTGTTTAAGCAGCCAGAGGGGATTTTTCTATATAGCACATGCTATGGGCCCTACGAACTCAGTGGTCAAACAGCTGCGTTTCCGGTTTCCATGAGGAAAATTAAACATTAGCAACTTTGAACTGAAAATTATAATGCTTTTTAGATTATATTCATACGGTTGTAAACTATTTTTAAAGCAATGAACATAATGTATCGTTCACGAAAAATTGAGTATATTTACGGACGTTTGAAGAATACATTCGTCGCAGTTATACTTTATTAAACCCCATTTTACGTCTTACTGACTGACACAATACTTTTATTTACAATTTCTCTTACACTATTGTGTGTTATGTGTTGGCAACGGCCTTGCCACAGTGGATACACCGGTTCCGTTAGATCACCGTAGTTAAGCGCTGTCAGGCGTGGCCGGCACTTAGATGAGTGACCATCCAAGCCACCATGCGCGGTTGCCATTTTTCGGGGTGCACTCAGCCTCGTGATGACAACTGAGGACCTACTCGACCGAATAGTAGCGGCTCCGGTGAAAGAACACCATCATAACGACCGGGAGAGCGGTGTGCTGACCACACGCGCCTCCTATCCGAATCCTCAGTGAGGATGACACGGCGGTCGGATGGTCCCCACGGGCAACTTGCAGCCTGAAGACGGAGTGCTTTTTTGTGTTACGTGTTATTACACAACAGTTTCTACAGAAATTGTTTGCTTTACTTTGTTAACAAATTTGAACTGAAAGTAGTTCTGTTCACAACATATGTATTCGTTATTGTGTAACTCCAATTAGCGTTTCGTTATTGCTATAAACGTTACGTTATTCGCCTGTCTTCGTCACCACAGTTCGTGCCCGACTCGGGCCAAGTAGGAAGCTTTCGTATTTCTCCAACTCGTTGCCCTCCGAGAACTCCGAGTAACGGTAGCGCTTCGTTATTCGCTTGTCTTCTTTCCCCAATGTTCGCGTAGACACGGCAGTTCCTTCAGTTTCTTATTCTTAGCGTAACATAACGGTTACCGAGACGCAGTACTGAAAACATTTTGTCACTTTCCTTGTATTTTTTCCCCGCATGTAATTCGTTTCCTACTCGGGTGAAGCCGGCAGTGTCCGTAAGTCTTCAGTTTCTTCCTTTCACACGCTATCGTTTCCGCCGTACGGCAAATCAGTAACGACCGTCCTGCGACCGTTGATATGTGCCGGCTCCTTGCCGTTGCAGAGGCAGTCCGCAGACTACAGAATGTCCGTGTGTGCCTCTAGTGGCCAACATGAGGAAGTGGTGGCGATTTTTTTGGAATTATTTTTGGACTAGCTGACAAACCCGCCATTGCCCACGTATTCATTTTGCCAGTTTTCTGTTAGAAACGAAAACAAATGGTTCAAATGGCTCTGAGCACTATGGGACTTAACTTCTGAGGTCATCAGCCCCTAGAACTTAGAACTGCTTAAACCTAACTAACCTAAGGACATCACACACATCCATGCCAGAGGCAGCATTCGAACCTGCGACCGTAGCGGTCGCGCGGTTCCATACTGTAGCGCCTAGAACCGCTCGGCCACGAAACGAAAATAGAAAATAAACTGTGTTTCTAGTGTAATACTGAAAAAATTCATTTCCACGTATTCGTGAAAGCAACTATGAAATTATGAAACCGTCGTACAGAGAAATATGCATAATGTGCAAATATGTAAGTACAGTATTCGAATTAAGAAATATAGTGTGCCAAATATGAATTCTGTCTAAAGTTTAATTGACTCAGAACTTGATTGCAAACAATATTTATAGTTACTTGTCCAGGCAGTTGGGTGCAGCTGTTCCGCGTGTGTGCAACGCTATTTTGTAAACGTCTCTATGGCAACGCCTCTTCATTACTCTATAAGAGAACTGTTGTTTTCGTCTATAACCGTCTTCACTTCGCTGTTGAATGCTCCCAGAAGCCTGCCAGGTGTCAGGGAGTTCCTAAAATTAAGTCGCCTGTGGGAGTGTCTTAGTAGTAAAGAATAAATGTGTTAAAACATCATGCATGATGTGGCATTGTTTCACACTTCTCAGAGTTTATTACATCATATCTTTTAAACTATGTGACGTACATTTGTATAGGTACATTCAGCGGAGTATGTGGACATTGCCTGCGAAATATCTCGCAGATAGAGTAAGCAGCAAGGGAGATGTCATGTGCGATGCTGCAGTTTTCATGCATCTCGTCCTTTATGACGTCACATCTCTTCAACTATGATAGGTTGGTGATTCGTACCCCCCCCCCCACTCCCTCCCCCCCCCCCGCCCCCCGACACACACACACACACACACACACACACACACACACACACACAGCGGTTACTGACTGACAGTAAGGGATATTTCTACCAAGTGTTCATTAGGAGGAGATGCGAAACACATATACACATATACCTCTTTCAATAATACGTATAGATAATAACGATTTCATTTCTTGCAACTTAAACTGTTACCATTAATGCCAGTATAGCAATGGTGATGTTCATCAGTATTTAGAAGAGTAAAATCTGCTCAGGAAAGAGATCCCACTCAGATGGCAAATTCACGTGCACGGTTATACCCACAAGTTGATAGATTAGCAAAAAAAAAGTATTTATACGCAATAGCTACATTAGTCCTAACAGTACATAAAGTAACGAGAAACGAATGCTTTTTAACAGGTATGTGTCTCGACACTACTGAATACAAGACGATACAAAATTTATTAGTTACTCTTACAGTCCTGCCTGTACCCGTTCGTTGATTCGTAAAACCTCCTATGTCCAGTGAAAAATCAACTAGAAAAGTGCAAAAGTTTGACAGGCGTTACTATCAAATAAGGATAATGATAATCCAGCCCACTTAATGCAGTGTTCGCGACCGTGTTTTTTGTTCCTATCACTGGCATGCCAAGGTGTGCCTTTAAGTAGCATATTTGCCTACTGTGTTTCAAAGCATTTCTGTGAAGCTGTAATGCATACTTTGATGCTCAGATCGGGTAGTGTACACATTGTCTCATACCGAATTTCAATGTCTTATGTTTCCAGCACCCACCGCGAAGTCCAACGTAGATCAGGCTTTCCTATACAGCGTGTTGCAACGTTATACTGCGTGGTATTGTCCTGTGGAGTGAGTTGTGATAACTTCGTTCTGTCCAGAAGCACGCCTGTACAAGTGTCAAATGGCTCTGAGCACTATGGGACTTAACATCTGAGGTCATTAGTTCCCTAGACTTAGAACTACTTAAACCTAACTAACCTAAGGACATCACACACATACATGCCCGAGGCAGGATTCTAACCTGCGACCGTAGCAGCAGCGCGGTTCCGGACTGAAGCGCCTAGAACCGATTGGCCACAATGACCGGTCAAGCCTGTACAAATTATAAGTTTATACAAGGGGACTGCAGATGTCATCTCACGCTAAGACCACTATGCAACGATAGTGTTGCATTGTCAGAGAGAACATGTTGCGGGTTTCCTGCAGACATAGTTGTGGGGCGATAAGCAAAACACGTGGATCACAGTGTAGGAATGAAATGACTCGGCAACCGGAAACGTACTCCAAAGTTCAAGAACACCAGAAAATACCGTTCTTGTTGGCAAAAGGACTACGTGGCACGACCCGTGAAATTCTGGCAGCATGTGGGCCAAATACACTGCAATGTCACGTTCAGCCATAGTGAAAAAGTCCAGTCGCTTTGATCCAGGGTGCACAGACGTAGCTGATGCTAATGGAGAAGGACGACAACGCCCATGCAAGAGAGGAGCTGATTTGCAGCAAATAGTAGATTTTTCGACGTCGACGATGTTCAGACAACCTGTTCTCGAGCTGTTCCATGACCAAGGGGCAGATTTCCATCATCAAGAAACTGAACTATGGGTAGAATGTTGTGAATGTTGTTTACAGAAACTTCACGACTATGTTGAAAAACAGTGTCATGATCTACGTTACTTAGAAATGTAGTGCTACAGTCAGGAACCGCGGGACGGCTTCGGTCGCAGGTTCGAATCCTGCCTCGGGCATGGATGTGTGTGATGTCCTTAGGTTAGTTAGGTTTAAGTACTTCTAAGTTCTAGGGGACTGATGACCTCAGAAGTTGAGTCCCATAGTGCTCAAAGTCACTTGAACCATTTTTTTAAAATATAGTGTACAATCAATAAAAATTACTTCGGGAGTAACTTACTTTTTGAATTGTAATACAAAGCATTTCTTTTCAGTTTTTAACTTGAGATATAACACTGGTGATTTACAAACAATTAAGTGACACTCTATACTAATAACGATAATTCGTCTGAAACGTTAGGCCGCGTCATATTCCTCTTCAAACTTCTTCCACGCTCAACGTTTCTATCTTTTGTTATGACCTTCAGAATTCCGCTTGTTCCCGTATGACTGAGCGCTGTCGAAAGGCATACCGCAGAATTCTTTGGAAATCAACACGAGATGTAAGTACATTTTTCAACAAAAACGCCACAAACAGTCGCATTTTGGACCGATTTTATTAAGGGACTGCCGGTTTCGTGACTTACAGACGCATCATCTGGTACATATCTAAACAACAACTAAGTGCTTGACGTTCGATCTTTGGTTATAGGCGTGCCTTTTTATATAGCACTGTATTTTTTCCGACGCCCAGCTTTTTATATGGGGACATCCTGAAATGTAAGGTCCCCGAATATTTATGTGAAAGCTCTTAAAGATTTTCAAATAAAACAAAGATATTAACATTCTGCACCTTTATTCTTCATGGCAATATATTTATTTCTCAACATAGTCACTCTTGGGACGGACAGATTTCTCTTAACGAGAGACCAGTTTGTTGATACCCTTAATTTTTGTTGAGGGATCCACAACCTCACCTCTGCTTGCACCGCTTCATCACTATCAAAGTGAACTCTTCGGAGATGTTCTTTAAGTTTAGGAAACAGATGCAGAATGGGGCCAAGTCGAGACTGTATGGAGGATAATCGACGACAGTGAACCTAAGGCATCGGCTTGTTGCAGATGTCGCAGTTCCCGTGAGTGGTCTGACATTATCATGCTGAAGGAGAGGGTCCTCCCTGTAGGGACGAACTCTTAGAATTCGATACTCGATTACAGAACGGTGCTTCTACGTACCGATGTAGTTGCGTTACACACCGCCATGTTATACGCTATCATTCGGAGACCTCTGGCGGCAAAGGGTAAGAACTTGCGTTATCGAAGCGGGAACGTCGAGCGATGAATATGCATCACATGTAATACCTTAACCGATATTGAAAACAGAATAAGGAATTCGGAGGCATTATTTTTCAGCACTCCGACGTGTTTTATAAAAAATTCAGAGACATTCTGTACTAATAAGGGTAATATTTCTGTAACTTTAGGCAGCATCACATTCCTCTTCAAATTTCTTCCATGCTCGACTTTTCGATCCTTTTATTGGATTTCATTTGTGTCCCTCTCTGACCGAGCACTGTCGAATATGACAGAACGTTTGGGAAAATGATAAAAGAACTAATATTTTCAGCCAACATAAGACAAAAATACTTCTTCCAACATACGATCTGGCCGCCTCCATACTGCGGGGGTCTACAAAGGGGGGAGAGGTTGTGACAGTATACATTGGCGAAGCTAGGACAGTAAAATAATGCGATAAAGAACAGGAACGTCACAAGCGTGTCATGGAAAATGTAAAATTATCGGTAGCGGAGTACCAAGAAGAATGAGACCGGCTTACGAATTTAGAAAACGTAGGAGTAATGGTCAGAGAAACCAATATTTATAGAAGGAATGTCTGTAAAGCACATTAAATTTCAAAGAATGCAGGTAACTTCAATAGAGGTGATGGGTACAGGATTCAGTCTGCATGGATACATGTTATCAAATAAATAAATCCCCAGACACAGCGAGTGAGAAACATAAACAGCCATCAAGAAACAACACAACTAATACACTACTGGCCATTAAAATTGCTACACCAAGACGAAAAGCCGATGATAAACGGGTATTCATTGGATAAATATATTATACTAGCACTGACATGTGAACACATTTTCACGCAATTTGGGTCCATAGATCCTGCGAAATCAGTACCCAGAACAACCACCTCTGGACGTAATAACAGCCTTGATACGCCTGGTCATTGAGTCAAACAGAGCTTGGATGGCGTGTACAAGTACAGCTGCTCATGCAACTTCAACACGGTACCACAGTTCATCAAGAGTAGTGACTGGCGTATTGTGACGAGCCAATTGCTCGGCCACCACTGACCAGGCGTATTCAGTTGGTGAGAGATCTGGAGAGTGTGTTGACCAGTGCAGCAGTTGAACATTTTTTGTATCCAGACCTGCAACATGCGGACGTGCATTGTCCTGCTGAAATGTAGGTTTTCACAGAGATCGGATGAAGGTTAGAGCCACGGGTCGTAACACATCTGAAATGTAACGCCCACTGTTCAAAGTGCCGTCAATGCGAAAAAGAGGTGGCCGAGACGTGTAACCAATGGCACCCCATACCATCACGCCGGGAGATACGCCAGTGTGGCGATGATGAATACACGCTTCCAATGTGCGTTCACCGTGATGTCGCCAAACACGGATGCGACGATCATGATGCAGAAACAGAACCTGGATTCATCCGAAAAAAAAAGATTTTTTGCCATTGGTGCACCCAGGTTCGTCGTTGAGTACACCATCGCAGGCGATCCTGTCTGTGACGCAGCGTCAATGGTAACCGCAGCCATGGTCTCCGAGCTGATAGTCAATGCTGCTGAAAACGTCGTCGAACTGTTCGTGCAGATGATTGTTGTCTTGCAAACGTCCCCATCTGTTGATCAGGGATCGAGACGTGGCTGCACGATCCCTTACAGCCATGCGCATAAGATGCCTGCTATCTCGACTGCTAGTGATACGAGGCCGTTTGGATGCAGCACGGCGTTCCATATTATCCTCCTGAACCCACCGATTACATATTCTGCTAACATTCATTGGATCTCCACCAACGCGAGCAGCAATGTCGCGATACGATGAACCGCAATCGCGATAGGCTACAATCCGACCTTTATCAAAGTGGGAAACGTGATGGTACGCATTTCTCCTCCTTACACGAAGCATCACAACAACGTTTCACCGGGCAACGCTGGTCAACTGATGTTTGTGTATGGCCGGCCGAAGTGGCCGAGCGGTTCTAGGCGCGACCGCTACGGTCGCAGGTTCGAATTCTGCCTCGGGCATGGATGTATGTGATGTCCTTAGGTTATTTAGGTTTAAGTAGTTCTAAGTTCTAGGGGACTGATGACCACAGCAGTTAAGTCCCATAGTGCTCAGAGCCATTTGAACCTTTTTTTTATTTTATTTTTTTTTTGTATGAGAAATCGGTTGGTAACTTTCCTCATGTCAGCACGTTGTAGGTGTCGCCACCGGCACCAACCTTGTGTGAATTCTCTGGAAAGCTAATCATTTGCATATTACAGCGTCTTCTTCCTGTCGGTTAAATCTCGCGTCTCTAGAACGCCATCTTCGTGGTGTAGCAATTTTAATGGCCAGTAGTGGATTTTGGATTTCCATTCTCTTTCAATGTCTGCTACACCTTTCAGGAGCAGCATGAATACTTTTACTTAGTAACTACATTTTTCGCAAAGAACGCATAATTTTCTTTTTATAACTGAACGCGACACTGTCTTTTGACAGTATTCATTTGCCCTCTGACACCAGTCGGATCCTGAACAAGATACCGGGACAGTTATCAAAACATTCAGCAATGCAGAAATTTGAAGAGGTATATGACGCGACATAGCAACTCAGAAGATTTTGCCATCAGCGACTACGGAAGCCTCTTAAGAGTCAAATGGTTCAAATGGCTCTGAGCACTATGGGACTTAACATCTATGGTCATCAGTCCCCTAGAACTTAGAACGACTTAAACCTAACTAACCTAAGGAGAGCACACAACACCCAGCCATCACGAGGCAGAGAAAATCCCTGACCCCGCCGGGAATCGAACCCGGGAACCCGGGCGTGGGAAGCGAGAACGCTACCGCACGACCACGAGATGCGGGCTCTTAAGAGTCATCAAGTGGATTTCCTCTAGTGTTCAGTTGGTATCTGCAATTTCGCTTTTGCGTTGTGTAGCTGGAATCAGCCCAAACAAATGCTGCTCTCATGTCTTTTACGGGACGTCCAGTGTGACGGAAAGCGTCGGTTTGTTTCCCGTTACAGACAAACTCATTTTTGAAGCAGAATTTAACGTGGCCTTTCTGTAGAGCTGTTAGAAATTAGTTTAATATGATTATCGGTTAATCGATATGAATTAACAGGAATAGTAAAACACAAGGAAGAACTGGTATTCCAACAGTGATACCAAGAACCTGGTTCGCGCTGACTACCACAGCTGCGCAATAATGCTACTCAATCGCTTTTGAAGCACTGGTTTTTCTTTCACCTTTACTGTACTTGTTAATACATAATGATGAAACGAATGTGGCACTAGACTAATTCGGGACCGCTGTATCCAATGGGCATTTAAAATTTCGCTTTAAAAATAATTTTATTAGCAATGGAATACAAAGTGAAGCTTTGCGTCGAGTCTGGATGTCGCTTGAGACATGCGATGAGCGCAAAATATTTGATCACGCGAACGTCAGCAATTGAGGAACATATTAACAGAATAAAAATCCACTTCAGTTCCCAGCAATGTTTTAATTTATTCCACGAACGTTCGGAGCATAAAACTTCACCTTCAGGTAACACCAACTGCAAAGAAGAGCAGGAGGCTACAAGTATTATAGGGTTGACATACGAAAATGAAAGTTACAGTTTTGAGAAGTGGTGTACTTACATAGTTATGGGAACATAAATGTGTGGCGTTGGGGCCAGTCAGCCGTAAGGGGCGGGGACGAGGGAGGGTGGAGGGGGGATGGGGGGATGGGGGGGGGGGATCGCACGTACGTGAAACAAATGCTCTTTAAGACACATCTGCCTATACATGAATACTGGTCCTAAAAGCTGGCATCATTCTCCAACCACAACTCATCTCTCCTTGTCTTATTGCCCAATTTTAGATGTATTTTTATTTATCATTCGTACCCATTGTTATAGTTGTATTTTTATCTTATATATCTCTAATCTTACGTTCGACGGGGTACCCACAAAGTAATGCACCGCATTGTTTCTTCAGCAATTCTTTATTCAACATAATGACAATTACACACACGTAATCTCCATCCCGTTCTATGGACTACCTCCAGCACGAAACAAGGGCGTGTACGCTCTGTTGGTACCAATCCTTGTCCTGTGCTTCATTGTGTGGATCACGTAATCATCGTTCTCAAAATGTCATCCACGAATGGCATCCTTTAATAGCCCAAAGAAGTGGAATTCCGAGGTGGCTGCAGCACGTCAGGTGTGACAGCCGTGGATGGTCTCCCCGACCGCTGCAAATAGTGGAGCTCCGTCGAACCGCCTTCTGCTGACCTCACCCTCTGTGCCCAGCGACTAACTGTACTTCTGCCGACAGCAGATGCTCCATAGACTTTGCACAAGCGTGTGTGAATATTCCCCACAGTTCTTCTCTGCAGTGAGAAACGTAATGACAGCACGTTGCTTGTAACGTACATCACCTACAGACGCCATTCTGAAACTGTCCTGCAGCTACGCTATTTGTCGGAAATGACAAAAACTTGCCGTGCTCACTCATGAGACCTCAGATAATACACACTTAACGTTTCACATTCCTAGCATTGTTTCCGGCTGAGAAAAAAAATGCGGTGAATTACTTTCCTCGGCAGCGCTCGTACTACACTCCTGGAAATGGAAAAAAGAACACATTGACACCGGTGTGTCAGACCCACCATACTTGCTCCGGACACTGCGAGAGGGCTGTACAAGCAATGATCACACGCACGGCACAGCGGACACACCAGGAACCGCGGTGTTGGCCGTCGAATGGCGCTAGCTGCGCAGCATTTGTGCACCGCCGCCGTCAGTGTCAGCCAGTTTGCCGTGGCATACGGAGCTCCATCGCAGTCTTTAACACTGGTAGCATGCCGCGACAGCGTGGACGTGAACCGTATGTGCAGTTGACGGACTTTGAGCGAGGGCGTATAGTGGGCATGCGGGAGGCCGGGTGGACGTACCGCCGAATTGCTCAACACGTGGGGCGTGAGGTCTCCACAGTACATCGATGTTGTCGCCAGTGGTCGGCGGAGGGTGCACGTGCCCGTCGACCTGGGACCGGACCGCAGCGACGCACGGATGCACGCCAAGACCGTAGGATCCTACGCAGTGCCGTAGGGGACCGCACCGCCACTTCCCAGCAAATTAGGGACACTGTTGCCCCTGGGGTATCGGCGAGGACCATTCGCAACCGTCTCCATGAAACTGGGCTACGGTCCCGCACACCGTTAGGCCGTCTTCCGCTCACGCCCCAACATCGTGCAGCCCGCCTCCAGTGGTGTCGCGACAGGCGTGAATGGAGGGACGAATGGAGACGTGTCGTCTTCAGCGATGAGAGTCGCTTCTGCCTTGGTGCCAATGATGGTCGTATGCGTGTTTGGCGCCGTGCAGGTGAGCGCCACAATCAGGACTGCATACGACCGAGGCACACAGGGCCAACACCCGGCATCATGGTGTGGGGAGCGATCTCCTACACTGGCCGTACACCACTGGTGATCGTCGAGGGGACACTGAATAGTGCACGGTACATCCAAACCGTCATCGAACCCATCGTTCTACCATTCCTAGACCGGCAAGGGAACTTGCTGTTCCAACAGGACAATGCACGTCCGCATGTATCCCGCGCCACCCAACGTGCTCTAGAAGGTGTAAGTCAACTACCCTGGCCAGCAAGATCTCCGGATCTGTCCCCCATTGAGCATGTTTGGGACTGGATGAAGCGTCGTCTCACGCGGTCTGCACGTCCAGCACGAACGCTGCTCCAACTGAGGCGCCAGGTGGAAATGGCATGGCATGCCGTTCCACAGGACTACATCCAGCATCTCTACGATCGTCTCCATGGGAGAATAGCAGCCTGCATTGCTGCGAAAGGTGGATATACACTGTACTAGTGCCGACATTGTGCATGCTCTGTTGCCTGTGTCTATGTGCCTGTGGTTCTGTCAGTGTGATCATGTGATGTATCTGACCCCAGGAATGTGTCAATAAAGTTTCCCCTTCCTGGAACAATGAATTCACGGTGTTCTTATTTCAATTTCCAGGAGTGTATGTCACGTTGTCTTTTAGTCATTTTTGCCGATTCCTCCCGTTGTATGTTACAGTATTTATGTTTTTATTTGTTGTTCTATTCTATATAGAGCTTGTGAACCACATTTATGTAAGCGAAAGGACCCATCAGCCCCCGTTTCTCGCTCTTTCCGTTCCCCACATCATTAGCTTCTATGTCAGCCCGTTCCGCCGCCACGGTCAGCCGCCGCCTGGGCCGTCTGCGTACGCACTTGCGTGTCGTGCTGTCCATGCGGGCGCTGTGGTCGCCATTTCTACGCATAAGTTCAGTTACTTACTTGTTTACATTATTACTGAGTCCATTTATGTTTCGACCGCCACACATTCATGTTCGCATAATCATGTGAGGACACAACTTTTCACAGCTGGTATGTTAACCTCACAGTACCTGCGCATTATTAGACACTCCTCTAGTTCGCTGTTGCCGGCACCTGAAATTGAAGCTTTATGCTTCGAAATTGGTCTTGGAATAAATTAAGAAATTACTGCCAACTGAAGCGGATATTTATTCAATATAAATGTAATGAGTAATATTTGTTTGAACCGACTCTCTTCAGACATTACAAAGAACGAAGTTGCAAAAATCTGCCGGAATACTAGAGAAACTGTACCTGAGGACTCTTAGGAGAGACATCCTGCATAGACTAAACAAAGTCAGCCTATGAAATAGCGGCATGCTATCAGTTCTACTTGCTGGTATTCCAGCGGTAGTAAAAGTTGTGGTTGCCTTACCCTTCCCACGATAGCCTGATCACTTGGTCATTTTCAGTGTATACGCAGCCTGATCTGAGAAGGAATTTCGTTGTCCCGTATTGTCGGCGAATCAGGAAAGAGCTTCTTTCGTGACGTGGTGCTGCTCCCGTAGTGCTCTGTGGCGGTTAGGCTGGGCCACTACGATTTGTAATTTCTGCTGTAGTGTTCACGGACGAGCACGGTGCTGCATCCCCATTAGGGCCCTTTCTCATTTTTCTGGATGCTGCTGAGGCAGCCAAGACAGTGGAACAACGTTTACTGTTGGTGGGCCGTTTGACTTTCTTGACCACCTACTTCGTCTTCCTCATGAAGGTAGCTAGCTGTCTGGCAACTGAGCCTCCCTGAATTGTATAACTACGTTTCCCCACAACTATTTTTTTTTTAATTTGCTTTAGGGCCATGCCCATTCAGCCGTCACAATAGTGGAATGTCAGCTATGGCGATATGAACGTAAAGACGACAGAACACCCAGGCCCTGAGCGGAGAAAATCTCCGGCCCGGCCAGGTGTCGTACCCGGGCCGTACGCTTAGCAATCCGTCGCAGTTACAGAGGCGGACTCCATCAGGAGTGTCCCGCCCCTCCGATGTAAACTATTCTGCACTCGCAGGTGACCATAGACAACATCCAGTTTGTGCATTGTACGACGGTACCTTTGGTTGACGCCAGCAGGTCTCATATTTTTGGTTAGTTGAATGCATTGGTTCAATGCACGCTAGGCGAAGAATTTTTCCCACTCGGCCAGTGGCTTACTGCACGTATGATAGGAGATTGGTGTGTGGTTATTCCGCCTCCCTGCCCCTCTTGCACTTGTACTTTCTATACTCGATACTGATGCCATAATCGTTGTATCCGTTACCTGTGAATGTGGTACCTAAGCGGTTTCCCCACTTACGACGTTACGTCACAGGTTTGGTGAGCCCTTTTGATCAGTGAATACTTCTGCTGTGGGTTGTGGTGGGACACAGCGTACGGATATCCGTCGGCGTTAGTGGGCACACACCAGAGTCTGTGCCAAAGTGTACCAGCTGGATAGGTGTTTTTTTCTTCTTCTTTTTTTGTAGACATTTCATATCAACAAATTTCTCCCATTTACTGTCGATCCCATAAGACATGCACCTTTGGGTATCTTCTCATCTTCTGCCATAAATATATTTTGGGCACAAATGGAACTTGTGGTTCTACTCTACTGGCTCAGTCAAAATCTAGTCTGCACTCGTTAAGCCATGTTTTCGTTTTGCTGAAGACCCTCCTTTAAGTTGCTTGTATTTGGGATCCCTGAGTACCATCATCATTCATTTTGTCGGCATTATTTCTTGCGTCTATTATCACATAGTCATTATCCTTGGTGGCTTGAAAGACAATGACGTTGCTGTTGTTTCCTGGATCTGTATTGGCTCATCGTTCTTCCTTTGATAAGTTTGAGTTCGCTGGCTTTCTTCATATTTTTTGTCTCACTTTCTCCACCTCTGCCAATGGCAGATGTTGTACGGAAGTTTGCACGGATTCGGCAATATCTTCTTTTGCGACGAATTTACGCGCAATAGCATTATACTAGACCTAACCTCTTCTGTCTTACTTTGTTATCTTTTGGCGTAAGCCTTTTGTTCTTTTAATTATTCCTGTTTCGGCCATTTATTTTCACATCCTCGTTCCTCTCGCTGAGCAAAATGGACAAAAAAGCGTCAACAACCCAATGTCCTCTTTACACAATTGCTTTCTTAGCAGCACGTCATAGAGCTCGAATAAAAAATATGCTAATCTTCATTACATCGTATGTATTTATTCTCTTTGATAACTAATACTGAAAAAGCCTAATCATTTTCGTATATAGCATTGCTTTCAAATCAGCTGAGTCGGTACAGTAATTGATAAAAAAAGTTTGATAATATGAGTACGTGAACGGTTTACTAGCTGAATCTGCATGCACAAAGATTACTAAAACAGACGACACTGATTACAAAGTATATGAGCCAAATTTTTTCCTGGAAAGAGATGTTCAGTTCACTCACCGGAACCACTACATTTTCAACGGTATAACATATAAAAACGCAGTAGTTGTGGCAAGACTAAATGACCAACGAAAGGATAACTTTCTGCGACTCGGGGCGTGGAATGTCAGAAGTTTGACTTAGTAGGGAAGCTAGGAAATCTGAAAACGGGAATACTAAAGCTCAGTATACATATACTGGCTATCAATGAAATGAAATGGGAAAGAAGACAAGGATCTGTGGTCAGATAAGTTTAGGGTAACATCAACAGCAGAGACAAAAGGCTATAATGGCACTAGGATTCGTTATGAATGGGTAGGTAGGTCAGAGAGTGAGTTGCTGTGAACAGTTCAGTGACAGGGTTGTTCTCATCAGAACCAACAGCAAACCAGCACTGACAAAGGTAGTTCAGGTACACATGCCGACATCGCTAGGCGAAGAGATGGAGAGATCATATGAGGACATTGAACGGGTAATACAGTACGTAAAGGCAGATGAAAGTCTAATATTCTTAGAGGATAGTCTTATGGGAAGGAAATGACGAAAGGGTTACGAGAGAATATGATCTTGGTACTAGGAATAAAGATGAGTAAGACCAATTGAGTTCTGCAATAAATTAGGGCTAGTAATAGCGAATATTATGTTCAAGTATCGCAAAAGGAGGCGGTATACTTGGGAAAGGCCGAGAGACACGGGGATATTTCAATTAGATTACGCCATGGCCAGGCAGAAAATTCTAAATCGGATACTCTAAGGCGTACCCAGTAGCAGATATCGACTCTGATCACAATTTAATAACGATGAAGAGCAGGCTGAAATTTAAGAGACTAGTGAGGAAGAATCAGTGTGCACAGAGGTGGGATACGAAAGTACACTCCTGGAAATTGAAATAAGAACACCGTGAATTCATTGTCCCAGGAAGGGGAAACTTTATTGACACATTCCTGGGGTCAGATACATCACATGATCACACTGACAGAACCACAGGCACATAGACACAGGCAACAGAGCATGCACAATGTCGGCACTAGTACAGTGTATATCCACCTTTCGCAGCAATGCAGGCTGCTATTCTCCCATGGAGACGATCGTAGAGATGCTGGATGTAGTCCTGTGGAACGGCTTGCCATGCCATTTCCACCTGGCGCCTCAGTTGGACCAGCGTTCGTGCTGGACGTGCAGACCGCGTGAGACGACGCTTCATCCAGTCCCAAACATGCTCAATGGGGGACAGATCCGGAGATCTTGCTGGCCAGGGTAGTTGACTTACACCTTCTAGAGCACGTTGGGTGGCACGGGATACATGCGGACGTGCATTGTCCTGTTGGAACAGCAAGTTCCCTTGCCGGTCTAGGAATGGTAGAACGATGGGTTCGATGACGGTTTGGATGTACCGTGCACTATTCAGTGTCCCCTCGACGATCACCAGTGGTGTACGGCCAGTGTAGGAGATCGCTCCCCACACCATGATGCCGGGTGTTGGCCCTGTGTGCCTCGGTCGTATGCAGTCCTGATTGTGGCGCTCACCTGCACGGCGCCAAACACGCATACGACCATCATTGGCACCAAGGCAGAAGCGACTCTCATCGCTGAAGACGACACGTCTCCATTCGTCCCTCCATTCACGCCTGTCGCGACACCACTGGAGGCGGGCTGCACGATGTTGGGGCGTGAGCGGAAGACGGCCTAACGGTGTGCGGGACCGTAGCCCAGCTTCATGGAGACGGTTGCGAATGGTCCTCGCCGATACCCCAGGAGCAACAGTGTCCCTAATTTGCTGGGAAGTGGCGGTGCGGTCCCCTACGGCACTGCGTAGGATCCTACGGTCTTGGCGTGCATCCGTGCGTCGCTGCGGTCCGGTCCCAGGTCGACGGGCACGTGCACCTTCCGCCGACCACTGGCGACAACATCGATGTACTGTGGAGACCTCACGCCCCACGTGTTGAGCAATTCGGCGGTACGTCCACCCGGCCTCCCGCATGCCCACTATACGCCCTCGCTCAAAGTCCGTCAACTGCACATACGGTTCACGTCCACGCTGTCGCGGCATGCTACCAGTGTTAAAGACTGCGATGGAGCTCCGTATGCCACGGCAAACTGGCTGACACTGACGGCGGCGGTGCACAAATGCTGCGCAGCTAGCGCCATTCGACGGCCAACACCGCGGTTCCTGGTGTGTCCGCTGTGCCGTGCGTGTGATCATTGCTTGTACAGCCCTCTCGCAGTGTCCGGAGCAAGTATGGTGGGTCTGACACACCGGTGTCAATGTGTTCTTTTTTCCATTTCCAGGAGTGTACTAAGGTATGAAGAGACACGCTTGGAGTTTTCTGAGGCTACAGATGTTGCAGTAAGTGGCTGTTCAGTAGGCGGCTAAGTTGAAGAGGAATGGACATCTCTAAAAGTGGCAGTCATAGAATTTAGAAGAAAAAAGCATACGTACAAAGAAGTTAACTGCAAACGAATAATGGGTAATAGAAGAAATACTGTACTTCACGTGATCGATGAAAGAAGGAAGTACATAAATATTCAGGGGCGTTCAGGAATACTAAAATACAAGTCACTTAGGAATGAAATAAATAGAAAATGCAGGGAAGTTAATACGAAACGGTTGCATGAAGAGTGTGAGGAAATCGAAAAAGAAATGATTGTCCAAAGACTGACTCGGGTTATAGAAAAGTCTAAACAGACTTCGATGAAATTAAAAGCAGTGGTGGTAGCATTAAGAGAGCAATGAGAATCCCGCTTTTAAACGCAGGGGAGAGAGCGGATAGGTGGAAAGAGTACATTGAAAGGAGAGAACTTGTCCGATTACATGACAAAACAAGAAACAGGAGTCGATGTAGAAGAGATAGAGGACCTAGAATCAGAATCAGAATTTAAAAGAGATTTGGGAGACTTACGATCGAATAAGGCAGAAGGGATAGATAACATTCCATCAGAGTTTCTAGAATCATTGAGGGAAATGGCAACCAAACAACTAATCACGTTCGTGTCTACAATGCATGAGCCTGGCGATACATCATCTGACTTTCGGAAGTATCGAACAATAAAATTAACATCTCATGCATCCATGTTGCTGTTAAGAATAATACGCAGAAGAATGGAAAAAACTGAGGATGTGTTAGATGATCACGACTGGTCTCACAGTAAATGTCAGGATTGATTATTACGCCTCGGTGAAGCATTTCGTAGTACACCACACCGTCGCGGTTCCACCAGATGTATAATATTATCTTTTGTGTATGCGCGCTTGCACAGGGAGTTACTGCACTGTTTGGGTTCAGCCACTCCTTTCTTTTCCTTACATTAGCACAAAGACATCGTTTATCTTCAGCAGTAACAATACAGGATAAGAATGGTCGGTGTTGCTCGCGAGTCAACTGATGAGCAGGTAGGAATGCACTTGTGGCCACCAGCTGATTTTTGAGGTTTTGGCTTAGACCATACGGTACTCAAATACCCTATTTTCGAACCTTTCGTATTGCATAAAAATGTAGCAATATGGTGGAATCATCACATTTTATCACACTTGCCAGTTGTCGAGTACACTGACGTGGATCGTTGTGGACTAATGCGTTTAAACGATCTTCATCAAACCCCGAAGGTCTTCATGAATGTCGAGAGTCACTAATGTCAAAACGATCCTGCGTAAAACTGGAAAACCGTTTCATTCCCGTACCATGTCCAGTGGAATAATCTCCATACATGGTGCAAATTTTTCTGTCTACTTCCGCTGCTGTCACCCCTCTGTTGCACTCAAACAGAAGAATATGGCGGAAATGTTTAGATTTCGTCACATGGCACTCCATTTTCTAGCGCCCAGAGCTCAATTCACAAAGAGCAACAGTGAATTTCAAATAAAACATGGCAGTCAGTAAATAAACCCAAAGCAACCGTATGCCAACATGGAAAACAAAAACGCTACGAACTTATACACCAACCTAATACTTTGCAGTCATTTAGCTCGAGAGTCATTTAAATTGGAGACTTGTTTGCCAAAACGATTCTACACTGCACTGATGTGATGTATGATACTCTACATTAATTAATTCTCTTTCCTGATGTCAGAACAGTTTAAAGAAGGAAATACGTGAAAAAAATCAGCTTCTTTTACGTTGTTTCATACTGTGTGTTCTAGTAACACAGTACATTCGTTTTGCTTTTAGCGTTAGTAAACAGGCAGGCATTTTAAAACTGCCTGGCTCTGCAGCACTGCAGTGTGAGTGTGAGTGAGTGAGTGAGTGAGTGTGTGTGTGTGTGTGTGTGTGAGAGAGAGAGAGAGAGAGAGAGAGAGAGAGAGAGAGGGGAGGACGAACGAACAAGAGGGGGCAGAAAGAGGAAGAGGGGAGAGGGAGGGAAATGAGAGAGAGAAGAGTAGAGAAAATAAACGACGAGTTTCTTTCTTAATAATAACTGAAATTTTACTTCCTGCTGTAGTATTGGAGGTTCCTCTTGGGAAGTACTGCGTCCATCCAGTAACTTTATAACGGAGAATTTATGGACGAAGTGATCTTTTGCACAAGATTTTACAAACAGATTATTCATTCCAAATATTTTTACCTATGTCGGACGGGAGATACACTCATACTGTATGAAAATTAGAAAATTCCTTGTCTGAGAATGTCTGGAAGTTCCACATTGTAAAAGGAAAGTACAGTTTTGTGAACGTCATACAGTACTGTAGAACATACACAAACGTATTTTTCGTTTGTAATTACGAAGCTGTTCTACGAAGAGCCGATGGAAGAATCAGTTAACGAGAAGTGCAAAATATACGTACTGATTATTGTATATAAGTCCTCAACTACCAGAGTGGTCTGTCATCAATGTTACGTCCATAACTGTCAAATTAATTCCCTTCTTCTAATATATACCGTCACAGAACATCTAGATTATCCACTGAAAATTTTAATTGGTATTACTTAGTTGACAGTGTTTAAACACTATTCAAATATTCAGACACGCTGGTAATTCAACCAGAGGATGGCCTAGGAAATTCTACACGCTGATGGTGATTGTACTTGTACAATATCGACATTTAGCCGTTGTCAACCACGTCGATAAGGGCAGTGCCCCGATGATAACAGCTGTTATCACAGGACGGCTTGCCCGTGTGCGAACCCTCTCAGACGTCCCTCTGCTTTTGATATGTAGCAGTGTCATCGTGTTGGATAAAGTCGTAAATAGGACGGGGATCAGGTTTCCTGCCCCGGCCAATCAGCGCCGCCTGTTGGCACCGCACCACTAATGAGAAATATCCACTTTCTCCTGTCCGCGCTCTGTCATTGTCGATCCCTTATCCCAACGACCACACGATTCGCTTATACTCCAGTACAGTGCAGTTCAGCTTAGCTGCGATCATTACGATTATTGTTGTTCCTTCATTGGTGCGCAGCGGACATAACTGCATCATCCGTTAATCAGCAACAGACGAGGTGCGAAAGTATCGAATGATGACTGAATCTCAGACAGTACAATTATTCTACTTCATTAGGCATGTCATTCGGACTGTGGTGCAAAACATGAGACAGTTTAACGTGACGTTGTGCTGTGGCACCCGCAGTCTATAATGAAAGTGCAGGCTGATACATCGGCATACGTGAAATTGAGGTCATCGAGTGGGCAGTGCTCCTGATTGTTTCCCAACAGGAATGCCAGTAACAAGCAATTTTCTTTAACTCGGCTGTCAACTGGTTTGACAATTGTTTCTATATTTTCCTGTTTTCTGGTTATCTTTTTGTCTGTGACGTAGGTAGCACATATAAGGTCAACGAACGAAGTACACGATCTAGTCCCTAACATGACTATTGCCTATGTTCGACGTCAAAGTACTATAATCACTTACAGATGGCAAGTGGCAGCACTAGCATTGGAGGGTATCCAAAGCGTGATGGGTGGAATAAAACAACCCTTTTCTTGTACATTTCTGTTTTGAAAGTTCTGTAATTCCAATATAATAAGTGATTTCGCGCAATACATTAAATCTCATAAAATTTATTATTACATTTATTTAGTAGTAGGTCATGCTTGTCCAATATATATATATATTCGCTATATTTTGCATTTACAAGTGAAGCCATAATTAAGAAAATTTAGGTTAGCATTCTTATCGTTAAGTATTTTATATAATATGATGTATACCCTATGAAAAAGTTTTTTCTATTGTGTACACCAATTTCAGCATAAAATAAGTAAGGTTTTGTGGCTAGTTACTCATTAAAATGTTAAACTTTTAATTGTTAATTTAATAAGTTTGCACTGTAGTCTTGTTGATTTGATTGTTAACAAACATATAAATAGGAGGAGCACAAGACTCAAGGATGGACATTTGGAGACACCTTCGAGAGGCAACCACTATGTCGCACGTCTGTGCAATAATGTAATTGTTGTAATACAGTATTGTGACTATGTAGCCTGTTATGTGGAGTGGGCTCCCACTAAGAAGAAATGGTGCAGCTCGTCATAAAAAAACCTCTATAAAACGACTTGGTACCTGGACTATTTCATGTAATTCACGTAACTTGATCCACTTAGCAGATGGCGTGGCCCGATACAACGACTACTTCAGCAGCAGGAAGCAGATTACCCCGAGTTACACCGGACTAAGATACGTATACTAAATCAGCTGAAGTGTCACTGCAGAACTAATCACCAAAGTGTAATGTTTTGGAAACTGTTCTAGCAGTAAACATTTGCATTTGTCTCAAAGTAATTCTCTGAGTGGTGGAGGACAACGTGATCAGTAAGAAAAATCCCTATGATCACACGTTTCTTGGTGTCTATGGAACACAAGAAAAACAACAAACTTTTTGGGTTTTTTGTTTAAATCAAATAATCTCTTCTCGATGTTGAAACTTTTCGCCCCAGCAAAATTTCACTGTCTTCCCCACGTAACAATAGTACTTTCGTTACAGGGCGAAGCGGAAAACAGTACAGTAACTGTCAAATAGAGCAAACGGAGCGATTTATCTAATGTCCAAAAGGGCATGGTCATTGGCTTTCGGGCCAAGGGTGGAAACTATTCCGAAACGGCTAAGCCTATAAAACGTTCGCGTGTCGCCGTGGTTAAAGTATACCGCGTATCACAAGATGGCTCTATCCAAAGCCGGCGCAGAGGCAGCTGTGCTGGGGAGGGGGGGGGGGGGCACAGACGACAGTGGTGAATCACGGCTGCAATTGTCGAGTAACTAACCTCCGAGATTAACCAAGCCGCTACCAACAGTGTCTCCTCAACTACCATCCAGCGAAGCTGCGTATGCACCTACGCAGCAGGCGCATGGATCATGCACCCACGCGCACTGCTGTTCATTGGCTACGCAGGTCACAATTTGCACGCCATTATCGCAACTAGACGTCCATTGATTTGCGACAGGTGGCCTTTCCAGAAGAGCGTCATTGTCTGCGGAATGTTTTCGTGGCATTCCCTGGGTGATCTAGTCATCCTGACTGCACAATGGATCAACACACCTGTGTACCTATGGTTTGGGAGCGAGCATGTCCATCTCTACATGTAGTTTATTTTTCCACGGCGCGATAGCATCTACCAGCAGGAGAACGCAACGTGTCACACAGCTTGCAGAGTATGTCCGTGGTTCGAAGAGCACCAGGCTGAGTTTACCGTACTCTCCCGGCCACCAGTCTCCCCGGACTGAAACCCAATCGAGAATCTGTGGGACTACTTAGATCGGGCTGTTCGCGTCATGGATCCTCAACCAAGAAAACTAGCTCTGCGAGCTACGACACTGGTGTCGTCATGGCTCCGCATCCCTGTTGCTGCCTTCCATAACCTCCTGCATCGCTCGCAGCGGTCCGTGCTGCAGAAGGTGGTAATTCGGACTTCTGATGGATGGTCACATTAATGTGACTGGGCAGTGTGTCAGTCATCCCCTTGAAAGAGCTTACCATTAGCTTTGCAGCGCTGTAAATGGTGTTGAACAGATACCAGGTGGTCACGTGACACTCCACCACTGTTTCAAGCCATAGCAGTGAAGTTCTGAGTACATGTGTCAGTCAGCTGAATGGAATCAGCGCCGTGAAGTTGGTCGGCATGGAGTCATGGTGAAAGGAACTATCGGATTTTGACGTGCGTGTGACCACATCGTGAATGGAATTGCCCAATTTGTTGATTTATCAACGCAGACTGTCCAACATGTGGCAACTCGCAGCCATTTAAGGCAGCGTAAGAGCAGTGGTTATGAAATTGTTCTAGCCGACAGGAACCTGATAGACGTATCCCGCGTTTTCAGTGACAGTCGCGTTCCAACCCGACAAAAATTGCCTTTCCCGATGACTTTAAGTCGATCTCAAAATGTTTTGCAGCAAACATTGCTAAGCATCCTGTTGCAATGGACGTTTGTTATCGGGGACTTCGCAGATGATCATTGCTCACAGCTGCAGTATTTAGTGAGCCAAACAATACAGAAAGTGGACGGTAACTAGATATAGGTGTATGGTATAGTCATACGAGTCTCGATTTTATCCCTTCAAATAATGGAATTTGTCGTGAGCACCATCGGATACAATGGGCCTTTTAGGCTGCAGTGTGTGGAGTGTGTAATTCACGCCGCAGGTGGTTCTGTGGTGCTTTGGAGGTATTGCTTCGCACCGTAACTTAGGCCCGCCCATTCATGTTGCCATGAACATGAACTTGAATTATTATTTCAACATCTTCGTTGAGGAAGTGTTTCCCTTTCTTCTGTATCTTCATGAGGAGTAATCTCTGGACACTCCCGTCTTCAAAGACAACAGTCGATGCACACATATGAACCTGGTTTGGTGAACAGTGAGGCACCCTATTTGCGAGCTATATTACCCCATCTTAATGCCATAGAAAATATCTGAGACTATCTGGAACAGCGGGCAAAACACAACAATCAACAATAACCAAGGTCCCGGAAACTTTTTAGCTCTAAAGGAATCAAGTAAGCGTCTTCAGGTAGATATGAAACAACTGAAGTTAAAAGACTATATAGTCAGCTCAACCACATCTCCGAATATGTATCTTGGAAATCATAAAACCGCTTGAGCTGTATAAATACCCTCTTAATTAGACTCACGACCGATTTCTTGGCATTACAGTCACATCTTCCAATGACTATCTAGATATAAAAACATAACAATTATGTCAACCCTCTAGAATAAGCGCATAATCCTAAACTTAACTGTAATAGAAGGCACTCTTATATCTCAGGCAAGAAGATTATCAACATTGGGGATATATGTAAGACTCAACACTCGTCAATTTAGAATGGAAACTAGACAGCTAAGGAGGCGATACGTCGAAAAAAGCTGCAACGAAACGATCCGATCCCCCTGCGTACTCAGCGGGACTCATCAGCAGAAGCAGCATTTCCCTGAAGATGGCGGCTAGCTGGATCGCCGAAATATCGAGTCAAGTTGATAGGATCCGGCAGCATATCCGAGGAGACTTTCAAGACTTATTACGCCGGGAAAGCCTACGTAATCACGAAAAAGTAGTGTATTTGCAAAAAAGGTGGGATGCTGTCGACGACCTTCTGAATGGTTGTTTTCAGCTCAGCGACTATTTTTGCTGTACACCTTGTCTTTAACATAGTACCACAAAAAGGAGTCACATGTGTTCAGATCCGGAGTATATAGCGGCCTATCGAGGTCCCCGAAGTGCTTCTCCAGGGCATCAAACACCCCCCTGCTTCAATGGGGTCGAGCTCCGTCTTGCATGAACCGCATCTTGTCGAAATCACGGTCACTTTTGATAATTGGTGAAAAGTAATCTTCCAATGCCTTCACGTGCCGTTCGTCAGTCATCGTGCCATCAAGGAATATTGCACCGATTTTTCCGTGACTGAACATTGCACACAACACAGTCACCCGTTAAGGGTGAAGAGATTTCTCGATTACGAAATGCGGATCCTCAGTCCCCCAAATGCTCCCATTTTGCTTGCTGACGAACCCATCCAAATGAAAGTTGGCACCGGCGCATGCTAATTCCCATCATGCCCCGCAGCAAACCGGGCAGACTGAACGTCCTAACGCCAACCATTCAGAAGTTGCGACGTTTTTATTTTATATAGTTCAATAATTGTCACCCTCTAGTTCACTAGAGTATAGTCCAAATTTTTCTTAGTACATTCATTGCGATTATCACTTTGAGTGAAATATCATTTCCTTATTTTTACTACAAAAAGAATGAATGAAGTTTTATCTCTAACGTTTCATCGACGGTGACAGTAAAGACAGATGACTAGCCTGGTTGGGACATGAAAGGGGAAGTAAATAGGACCTGTACCTTTCAAAGACCCCATAGTGGATTTTACCTTACATGGTGTGAGGAAGCTTCGGGAAAACTGGATCTGGATGGCCAGACGTGGATTTCAGCTACTCTTCTCCTGAAAACAAGTATAGTGCCTTAAACTCTACGCCAAATCTTTCCGTTTTGCTTTACTTTAATTCTGGCACTATTTACTATTGCAAGAACTAAAAATGGATTGGAACAGGTAGAATATACAATACACAACATAGAATCTAAAATGCTTATGTTCCGAAACAACATCCGTTCGAGAACTTCTTTTTCTTTTTGTCTGAAGGCGACACAGCCATGAGACTTGATTTCGACGTCTTGTGTACTTCGGGAAGTCACGCCGACGTACGTGATTTGCGATTTCGTACTGTGTAAGACTGAATGAATGTGAATGTCGTGTGACTAGGGTCTCCCGGCTGGTAGACCGTTCGCCGGGTGCAAGTCTTTCGATTTGGCGCCACTTTGGCGACTTGTTCGTCGATGGGGTTGTTGCAAATTTTGGTGATAAACATATCAGAAAATTAACCTACTATGCCTATTTTCATTCACTGCTTTCATATGGCATCATATTTTGGAGCAATTCGTCACTAAAAGAGAAAGTATTCATTGCACAAAAGCGTGTAATCAGAACAATAGCTGGAGCTCGCCCAAAATCACCTTGAAGACATTTATTTAAGGAACTCGGGGTATTCACAGTGCCTTCGCAATACATTTATTCACTTATGAAATTTGTCATTAATAACCCATCCCAATTCAAAAATACCAGCGAAGCGCATAGCTGCAACACTAGAAGAAAGGATGATATTCACTATTCTGAATTAAATCTCACTTTGGCACAGAAAGGGGTGAATTATGCTGCCACAAAAATCTTTGGCCATTTGCCAAATAGTATTAAAAGTCTGACAGATAGCCAACCAACATTTAAAAGCAAATTAAAAGAATTTCTGAATGACAACTCCTTCTACTCAATAGATGAATTCTTAGATATGAAGTAGTAACTGTAAAAAAACTAATTAATTAATTATTCTGTGTAAAGTAAACTTATGTTAAAGTGACACGTTCCACATCATTACGAAGTGTCGTATTCATGATCTATGGAACAAGGATTAATGTATGTATGTATGTAATGATGATTAGGACAACACAACACCCAGTCCCTGAGTGGAGAAAACCTCCGACCCAGCCGAGAGTCGAACCCGGGCCCTTAACACCACTCAGCTGCCGGGGGCGGACTGTGTAAGACTGAGGCAGAATGAGCGTAGCAGTAAGCTACCTTTATTAGTTAGATCATCCCAAACACTGGCTTGATACAAAAATTTCATTACGGGGAGTGACGCATGGTGGGACGCACCCTGTTTCTTTTGAAGCACACAACAAATCTTGGTGATATTTGCCATGATTGGAGAACAAATTTAGGCTTATGGCATGGTCTTAGCCTCTCACTCAACTCGCTGTCGTTTGCTCGTGACAACATACGAAGTGTTAGTGCATGTTACTGAAAGAAATCAATGTGAATAATTTGCGACACCAAGTTACTCATACCTTTGGCAGACCTGATGATGTTTCGAACACGAGTACAATAAGTAGCGACGTAAATGTAAAAATATATTTTATTGTCCCTCTTCGACGATATAATTTTTTCATTCATTTTTATTGTTATTGTGACATTGTCTAAGGAATTTCATTACATATCTATATGTAAGTTTCAGTTGTCTTATCACATCAAATAATGTCAGCTAAAGACGAACCGGGCTACAGTATTGTGCTGATATTTAATTGAAAACCCCGAAATATATGAGCTACTTTTACAGCAGCATATGTTTAAAATGGGACGGTTTCACGACTGCTATTAATTCCAGTAATATTCATTTATTTGAAAGCTGAAGAAAGGGATGTCACAGACAATATTCCAAATAAAGAGATGCAGCGAACAATATTGCAAAAAAGTGATTTTATAAAACGTGATTCCTATCAGAGAGAATGCCATGAAAAATATTTGATATTTGCGATATGGAAATCAACCAGCTTGGTTATATAACAATTCAATTTAAGCGAGAAAATGAAAATACGAGTTTTTTGTACTCAGGTAGAGGACATGTAGAATGTGTTTCATTTTCAAAATTACCGATAGCATTAAAGATTCCTCCTGTATAGAGCGCCGATTCTCAATGAAAAACGTGTTTCACGCGCCGGCAAGTAATTGGATAACTGAATTGATAGAAAAGTGCTTGAATAGAAGGTTATTTAACAGTGTCTGAAATAAACAAATAGTTGCAATGTAATGAAGTCTCATTGTATTGCAAATCCTGATGCAGTACTGTTTCTGTTCCAAAACAGTTTCTACTGTGTAATAGTACTGTCTACTTCCTGGACGTATAATATGATTTTTACATGTCGGCCTCAAGAGCCTTTCAGAAGGTGACACTAATCAAAGGAAACGTCCTGCATCTTAGTTAGTTGCTCATATTTCATACATCGCAGGACTTACTGTGACCGTACTGACGAATACGCATTTACAATAATTTGATCCAATCTCCTTCTCGTGTACTGGATGAAAACGAAAATAATTTAGTTCATTTTATTTCAGGTAACATAATAACGAAGTCTAATACTAACTACTGTTGTGGAAGTCGAACAGGATGTGGACCATCACTGCGAAAATGCACCCAGAATGTAAGTGGCAACGAGTGAAAATCGTCCAACGAAATGGTGGCATTTAGAATAGTGCAGAAAAGTCTACTCCCTTTTGCATAACATTTTCTGCTAAGTAATGAAACTGTATGCTTTCTGTAATACCTCTTGAATTTCCGCTTACAGCCTGATTATGAATCAAATTAGTAATTATGAAATAAATAAGGCTATTAGCAATGGCTAAATATAACCTACAATTACGTGGCCACATACATCAAAATAATAATAATACTTTACCTGTTGATTAGGCCTACTCTTTATATCCCTCTTCCCGAAAATAGAGACAGTGAACAGAAATGCCTCTGAAACAGATAAGGAGCATTCTCCTGCCCGGCTCCCTTTAAAAGTACTTTAGTGAACATTAACTAAAATCCGTCATTACGTATAAGATTATGAATGAATGCGGAAGTATATAAAGTACCGGTATTTAGGCGAAATTATTTATATCCATAACTGTGAGCCAAGATATGCAACAAAAAAGGTAATTTTTAGAACTTATTTGGTGTCTTCTGCATATTTTTAATCAATACTGATACTTTTGTTCGCAGACTCCTATACCCGACGATGTAAATTCGATTTTAACATTCCTCGTCCCAAACAGAGATGGGAAGGCTACATAGTAGATGTTTTTGTGAGCAGAATTCAAGGAGCCATTTCATAAGAATACGAAAGACAGAAATAATATTAAAGAAAGATGGAGTATTAAAACTCTTAATGAGTTTGACACTAAGTTTTAAAGTGTCTCCAACCGAACGCTACGCCCTAGGATATGACTCGTGGTAGAACTGGCCGTAGGTGGTACTACTATTTTTGACCATGCAGATGACGTTCTCTTATCTGGACGGGTAATTGCGAACAAGATTCCTGAATAATCGTGGCAGCAGAGTGTGTCAGAAGTCTAGATCTAGGATCAGGTGATTCCAATCTAAGATATCATTCAAAATATATGTTAATCTACTGAGATGGTCAGATATTGCATTTGCAGCCCTTAGAGAATTGGGAATCGTGTTCTACTCAATAACACACGAAGGGGCCACTAAACGGAAGAGGACAAAAGCCTGAGTTCCTCTTCGCAGTTGAGAAACTACCCTTCAGGCTACAAGATGTGGTCTTCTATCGTGAGGAACTGGCTTTGCTGCAAGAATGTCGCAGCCTTAATTCGACAGTGCGCGATTTTGAACTAAAAGATCTGACAGCCATCACTGGCTTTATCCAGAAGCACGTTTACAATGGAACTGATTTATTTGGCAACCCAGTAAGTCATTTATTGCACAGTCATATTTCCGAAGAAGTTCGACAGATAGTGTGGCCCTTTTTCTAGTGAGAAAATCATACGAATATTCCACTACTAAATCAGTGTATACTGACACTGTTCTATCCGTAACACACTGTTACCTATTTCCTAAAATTTGTTCCATGATGTTCTGCAATAAAGTCACAGGTCTCCCCTCCCTCCCCCCTTCCCCACAATAACCCTGAGTAATGGAGAGTTGGATAATTGTGGTCAGTGGGTAATCGTAAACATTTAACATTTCAAGCTTGCTACTGACGTAACGACTTCCGACTTGTGTTGTCCTTTTCTGATTCGTGTAAATACCAAATATAAATGAAAAGACAGCCGCCATTTGAGCACTGGAATGCCTGAATGTGAGACATACTCGTATAAAATAGAACAATTCCTTGATATTTGCAGCACACTGAAATAAAAAAGGTAAGCTTTCAATTATTAATTATCTACTTTTATCTGAATACTTTATTGAAACCTGTAATTCATTGTATCTTTGCATGATTTTTGTTGTCTAAATATAACAGTTCGACATACAAATCCGATCGCGTTGGTATGTAGCGGCAGATTGGGGTAATGATGTCCTGACAGAGAAGAAAAAGAAGCTTTAAAGTAGAAAATACAGAATGAAAGAACGAGAGATTGAGTCGAATAGCAAGAATGGGAAAGCTGTACGTCAGTGCTTTACTGAACAGGCAGAAAATAAGAAAGGGAAAACCAGGAACATGGGGGAAACACAAGGGTCACTGGAGGTGACGGACGTTTCCAGCATTTGTTATCATGTCGATGACGGTAATCAGTTTACTGGTGCGTTGAAATTACTAACTAAACGTACTAGAGAAGCTTCTAAGTTGTGTTGCACATGTAGAGAATTAGGTAATGACAAATAATTGCCGGCCTGAGTGTCCGAGCGGTTCTAGGAGCTTCAGTCTGGAACCGCGCGACCGCTACGGTCGCAGGTTCGAATCCTGCCTCGGGCATGGATGTGTGTGATGTCCTTAGGTTACTTAAGTTTAAGTAGTTCTAAGTTCTAGGGGACTGATGACCTCAGATGTTAAGTCCCATAGTGCTCAGAGCCATTTAAACCATTTTTGAACGAATAATTGTCGTACAGGCTTGTTGGTGGCGCTGCTTTGAATCATGCTGCTTGTAACGGAAACGACATCCCTGGACTCTGTTTGTCATGATTACTTATCAAAGAAATGAACAACTAAAAATTATTCACGAGTGAAAATTAAAGAGATTGTCGTAGCTGCAACATGAAGTCATCAAGGAGGTATGAGACTTTGTCGAAAAATAAACTGATAAGCCGAAGCATTATGACCACTGCCCCCCTTGACGTTGGATGCCGCTTGGTGGCGTTGTGGGCAGGTGACGAGGTAACAAAAGAATGTAAGCGGAGCAGACACGAGCGGAGGATCACCGTAGCGAAGATATGGCCTGCAAATGGGGAAATCTATTGAGATAAGTGACTTTGACAAAGGGCAGATTGTTATTACGTAGAGCCTGGCAACGAGTATCTCGAAAACAGCGAAGCTGGTCAAATGTTCATGTGCTGCTGTCGTGAGCATCTACGGAAAGAGATAGGCCAATGGAACTACCACAAGGCTCTAAATGGTTGGACGACCACGACTCTTCACTGAACTTGGGGTTCGGATGCTTGTATGCTCTGTAAATTAGGACAAATGCTGATCAGTGGCATCTCTGCCGAAAGACCACAATACCGATGCACGCACAAGTGCTTCGGAGCACACCGTTTATCTTGTACTGCTGACAAGGGAACCTCCCCATCGCACCCCACTCAGATTTAGTTATAAGTTGTCACAGTGGATAGGCCTTGAAAAACTGAACTCAGATCAATCGAGAAAACAGGAAGAAGTTGTGTGGAACTATGAAAAAAATAAGCAAAATACACAAACTGAATAGTCCTTGGGCAAGATATGCAACACCCGGGAGAGAGTAACCTAAGAAGCGCCGTGGTTCCGTGGTTAGCGTGAGCAGCTGTTGAACGAGAGAGAACTGCAAAAAGGTGGGAATTTAAGGAGATGGGACCTGAATAAACTGAATAAACCAGAGGTTGTACAGAGTTTCAGGGAGAGCATAAGGGAACAATTGACAGGAACGAGGCAAAGAAATACAGTAGAAGAAGAATGGGTAGCTTTGAGGGATGAAGTAGTGAAGGCAGCAGAGGATCAAGTAGGTAAAAAGACGAGGGCTAGTAGAAATCCTTGGGTAACAGAAGAAATATTGAATTTAATTGATGAAAGGAGAAAATATAAAAATGCAGTTAATGAAGCATGCAAAAAGGAATACAAACGTCTCAAAAATGAGATCGACAGGAAGTGCAAAATGGCTAAGCAGGGATGGCTAGAGGACAAATGTAAGGATGTAGAGGCTTATCTCACTAGGGGTAAGATAGATACTGCCTACAGGAAAATTAAAGAGACCTTTGGAGATAAGAGAACCACTTGTATGAACATCAAGAGCTCAGATGGAAACCCAGTTCTAAGCAAAGAAGGGAAAGCAGAAAGGTGGAAGGAGTATATAGAGGGTCTATACAAGGGTTATGTACTTGAGGACAATATTATGGAAATGGAAGAGGATGTAGATGAAGATGAAATGGGAGATAAGATACTGCGTGAAGAGTTTGGCAGAGCACTGAAAGACCTGAGTCAAAACAAGGCCCCGGGAGTAGACAACATTCCATTAGAACTACTGATGGCCTCAGGAGAGCCAGTCATGACAAAACTCTACCATCTGGTGAGCACGATGTATGAGACAGGCGAAATACCCTCAGACTTTAAGAAGAATATAATAATTCCAATCCCAAAGAAAGCAGGTGTTGACAGATGTGAAAGTTATCGAACTATCAGTTTAATAAGTCACAGCTGCAAAATACTAACGCGAATTCTTTACCGACGAATGGAAAAACTGGTAGAAGCCGACCACGGGGAAGATCAGTTTGGATTCCGTAGAAATGTTGGAACACGTGAGGCAATACTGACCTTACGACTTATCTTGGAAGAAAGATTAAGGAAAGGCAAACCTACGTTTCTAGCATTTGTACACTTAGAGAAAGCTTTTGACAATGTTGATTGGAATACCCTCTTTCAAATTCTAAAGGTGGCAGGGGTAAAATAGAGGGAGCGAAAGGCTATTTACAGTTTGTACAGAAACCAGATGGCAGTTATAAGAGTCGAGGGACATGAAAGGGAAGCAGTGGTTGGGAAGGGAGTAAGACAGGGTTGTAGCCTATCCCCGATGTTATTCAATCTGTATATTGAGCAAGCAGTAAAGGAAACAAAAGAAAAATTCGGAGTAGGTATTAAAATCCATGGTGAAGAAATAAAAACTTTGAGGTTCGCCGATGACATTGTAATTCTATCAGAGACAGCAAAGGACTTGGAAGAGCAGTTGAACGGAATGGATGGTGTCTTGAAGGTAGGATATAAGATGAACATCAACAAAAGCAAAACGAGGATAATGGAATGTAGTCGAATTAAGTCAGGTGATGTTGAGGGTATTAGATTAGGAAATGAGACACTTAAAGTAGTAAAGGAGTTTTGCTATTTGGGGAGCAAAATAACTAATGATGGTCGAAGTAGAGACGATATAAAATGTAGACTGGCAATGGCAAGGAAAGCCTTTCTGAAGAAGAGAAATTTATTAACATCGAGTATAGATTTAAGTGTCAGGAAGTCGTTTCTGAAAGTATTTGTATGGAGTGTAGCCATGTATGGACGGTAAATAGTTTGGACAAGAAGAGACTAGAAGCTTTCGAAATGTGGTGCTACAGAAGAATGCTGAAGATTAGATGGGTAGACCACATAACTAATGAGGAAGTATTGAATAGGATTGGGGAGAAGAGAAGTTTGTGGCACAACTTGACCAGAAGAAGGGATCGGTTGGTAGGACATGTTCTGAGGCATCAAGGGATCACCATTTTAGTATTGGAGGGCAGCGTGGAGGGTAAAAATCGTAGAGGGAGACCAAGAGATGAATACACTAAGCAGATTCAGAAGGATGTAGGTTGCAGTAGGTACTGGGAGATGAAGAATCTTGCACAGGATAGAATAGCATGGAGAGCTGCATCAAACCAGTCTCAGGACTGAAGACCACAACAACAACAAATGTTAGAAGTTGATTCAGAGTAGTTTGCGTCGTATCTGCAAGAATTTCGTATGTATGCATCGAATATTCTGATTCTCGATACTATAAGTGGACTACTTCCACGATATCGTATCTTTGGTGCTGAAGTTGTCTTAGTTACGATCTTTGAACCACTAGTTTTAACTTCATATCAGTTACTACCTGCTTTCCGCATGGAACACGCCTATCCCACCACTGACTACTAGTGTTAGACATATACGGTTACTGTCAACAAGTATGGTGAGTTACTTGTGAAATGTTATCTACTTCGACGTCCCACACGTCGTAATAACGAAGCACGACCGTTTCTCCGTCCGCTTTCCGCGTGTTAGTGTTACATAGTTTTAGATCGACGTAGCTTCCTTTTAGGTTTACAACAGGTTGACGATACTTGGATTGCTTTCCCCTCTACGTGTAGAGATTGTTCTGTTTAGTACTGATTACAAGTTAATGGTCACGTATTTATACCCGGATTATACCTACGTTGGAATGCAATATGTTGTTACTTCGATGAGTGTATGTATGCGTCGAATAGTCTGGTTCTCGATACTGTAAGTGGAACACTTCCACGATTTTGTATCCTTGGTGCTGAAGTCATCTTGGTTACGATCTGTGAACCACTAGTTTTGATTCCATACTAGTCACTACATTCCTTCCGCATGGAATACGCCCATCTCACCACTGAAAACTATTGTTAGCCACTTATGATCGCTATTCACAATTATGGGGAGTTATTGTCTACTTAGGCACCCTACACGTCATAGCAACGAAGCACGACCGTTTCTCAGTCCGCTCACCGCATGTTACTGTTACATCATTTTTAGAATGACTTAGCTTCCTTGTAGATTTAATGTCAACTTGCTTGACGGTACTAGAACTGTGTCCCCCGCATGTAGAGATTGCTCTGTCTAATACTGATTATAAGATAGTAGTTCACGTGTTTATATCAACTTATATCTACTATAGTGCAATATGTTATCACTTCGATGAGTAACTTGCCCTCTTTAGACAGATATTATACTTGGTACATTATCAACATTCGTTATTAGTCAGTTTACCTTAATCAGTAAATTGGTCTTATAGTCAAAACAATTGTGCTTCGAACTTTCATGCTCGTTTGTTGTAAATCAGTGGGTAGCCGACATGTTTTAACTACCAATTCTATACAACAACTTAATTATAAAGATAAGTAAAATGAATGAGTCCCCATGTTGTACTAGTGTTTGGTCCAATAGGCTATTTGTCCATAGTAAATACAGATTAAGCGCATCATTGATTGTAATTAACTCGAATTGACACTCGACGAGATCACATACTTAATACAAGAGGTACACATCGTGTATTTTACTGAGTTGCTGTGTTTGTGTGTATTTATTAGAGGAACAACAAATAGGTTACATATATGACCGTTTATTTCAACTGGCATTACCTAGATTGCTTCTATACAGAGCGTCGCCATGTACCTGATCGTGCTATTGACCATGTAAACTTACTGGAATTGATTATTTTAGATTCTGGTCATAGCCTTCGATGAGACACCAACATAGAAATCATTTCAATAACGTATTAACTTATACTTTTATTGGAATGAACAGTTTTTTTTAAATTGATTGGTATGCATTTTACGCTATTGACTACCTTGTATCAACTGGGTTTCACACCATTTTTTCGGTCCCTTGCCATTTCTTTCGTGGTGTTAGGAACGAAGTTGTCTAAGTAAATTACGCCACTGTTACTTTAGTATGACGACAGTACAGAATTTTGCAAACGTAACTCTAGTCTACCTTGCCCACCGTTCACTACTAGTAAAAATGAAGTTTACCTGACATATGTCTGATTGGCAATGCGTATGTTCTCTATTTTACAGTTCATTATTTTTTTTTAAAAATTGCAATGTTCCACGCCTATATTAGTATCCATTAGAATAACGGCTTGTCGCTTAAGCTTTTATATACTCCCATTTTTAATACCTGATATTAACCTATAATAAAACGATTGTGCATATGCAGCTTCATTTGTACTTAGTGATACCACGTAAATGGCTAATGTTCAGAGTGATGGCATTTTAACGGAAATGACCAAAAAAAGATTATTAGTTTCATTAAAATGATCCATTATGTAATACGGTTAGAACTGAATTGTTTTGCATAATAACTCATAAATTACTGTTGTTGCATTGGTTGCTCATGTATGGAATGTTGTATTTAGGGCCAGAAGGTGATGATGTAACAACATCGAAACTAGTTGCCAATAAAACCAACACCTTAATACAGATGGAGGAATTTCGTCATTTTTTAACATAGATAAAACACACGTTCACGTGCCGTTCCCATTCTAACAGACGTGTTGCAGGCTACTGTCCATTACGTAATTTCAATCATATTTCAAACGTACATGTTTCAAGATAAGGTTTTGAGACTTTTTGATCAAATTATTTACCTGATGATAAAATTCTTAGAAATTTATTTGTAATCCCAAATTTTCTGTTCTCTTTTGTCTTTATGCCTTTTATGAAAACGTTCATAAATGCAATATATCGAGTTTTATTTTGATTATTTGCAGTTCAAGTAACAAAAATTTAAAACAATAAATTGTCTTCGTGTCCAAGGAGTCTATCTCACAGCCCTTGGATTAGCCTTCTGTAATTCTATGATCTTTCCGCTGTGCCAACTGCTGCCTCCAAAGGACGCTAACTCAAACACTCATGCCTCGGCCTACCCGTGCCAGCTTGTAGTTTTGTAGTTCGAAAAAGCGTCATTTGCGGAATTTAGTACCTTCTCGAACATCATCCGGTAGCAACATCATTTTCTATGTCCCTGTAAGTTACGACATTTTGTAACTGATTAGCATGGCAAGCAACAGGCTGCCACCGTAGAGAGTACTCTTGGCTCAATCCCGGGCAGAGGAGGATCGCCTTCATCGATTACATTCAGTACAGTTTTGAAAGTTTCAACCCATTCATCTAAGGAAATGCAGGGCCTGGCTTACATTTTACGTAACGTAAAATGTTATTATATTATTATTGTACTACTTTTACATAATTACTAGCTGAAAGAAACCCGCTTCGCACGGTTTTTATTTTCATTTTTTTATTATTTTTTTGAACAGTATAGGTCACTCGAGAAAATAGTGTAAATGAACATTCAAAAATAGTAAACATATTAATGTACCGTAATAAAAAGTACTGTTATGCTAAAAGATACTCATCAGTACTCTCAAATCCACTGAAGTATACTACAGTACCCTAATTTGGAATAAATAACTCTGCAAGTCGTTTCTTTGTAGAATACAGAAAACATTCTAAAACATTCCAAAACATTAAAAAATTCAGCAACTTATTAGTACATTTTAAAATCTAGAACGTTCAAGGATGTTTTTGGACATTCGAAAACGTTCGTTAACATTCAAAAATATTCAAAAACTTTTTTTACCTTTAATGGATGCAGATAAACTCCGTGACTGTTCCTTTCCCCTTTAAAATATACATTGATGTGGAAAACGAAAGACGTTCTCGTGTCCGCCACAATATGATTGTGACCAGTTCACTCGTATCCCCATTAACTCAACAGCTACCACGGTAAAGGGCAGCCCAACAGTCTGTGGCCGCCATACTGCCCGACATCCAGGAATGATGGTCTGGGGTGCCATTTCATTTCATAGCAGGATGCCTTTGGTTATCATCCGCGGCTCACTTACAGCACAGCGGTGCGTCGACGATATTCTGCGCACCGTTTTGTTGCCGTTCATACCAAGCCGTCTTGGGCTTACATTTCAGCCAGATAATGCCCGCCCACACAAGGCGACAGTTTATACCGCTTTTCTTCGTGCTTGCTACATCGGCCAGAAAGGTCACTCTATGTCTACCTAACTGAAAATGAGCTGGGCTCTCCAACCAGCTTGGCATTTTGATGATCTAACGCACCAATTAGACAGAATTTCGCACGATATCCCTCAGGAGAATATCCATCAACTCTATGGGCCAGTGACAAGCCGAATAATTGCTTACACATATACAGAAATAATATAGCATACTAGTCATTATATTCTGAATACAACTGTATTTGATTTAATGAAAGATAACTTTGTTTCATCACTATATTTCATACTTAATTGACTAATTTAATCTATCAATTTTTGGTTATGTAGTACATTTATCATCTTTCTATAATTAATGGTGAGAAAAGCATGGTTCTTTAACATTAATACACATCTTTAACGATTGTCTCTGGGCCGTATTTGTAATGATACTAAATACTAATCTTATTGGAAATTGCAGTCTTCCGAAATGAAACGACACTTCGTTAGATAGGAGCTGAATCGTCTGCAGAAATCCTGTTTTTAATTTACCTTTACCTGATACTATTTTTGATTCCGTTATATTGTTTGATAACTGTTCAGGACCATTTCTTTGTTTGGACTTTTAAATTAATCTCATCAACTGCTTTGTTTCTTACTGCTAAAACGTCTCTTTCAAATAACCAACTTGAGTAGCCCTGCACAATGTTCCGAAAAACTTTAACTGTCATTTGGACAGTTGTCAGTGTTACAAAATTCATTTGTTAGTTCAGTTTGGCCAGTTACACAATCTAATTTGTAAAAGTTGTAGCGTTGTTGCTTTATTTGTGGTGTAAGCGGTGGTGATAGACAATAAAACCGGGTTAAAAGCTGTGAGCTGTCTGGGGAAGTTAATCTTGCATTACTGAGCAACTGTTACACCAGGTATCCTGTGTAGCTTACCAAATTCCTAACCAGACGGACATTAATTATAATCTTTTAATAGTCATACGACAACCGGTGATATATATATATATATATATATATATATATATATATATATATATATATATATATATAAGAATTTAAATAAAAAGAAATAAATCAGTTTATATTTGAAAATTTATTTTAACATTGATCATTGAAATTTCAGCATATTAAACGTGAGTCATAACTAAGCTGGTGCCTTATTTAGGACTGAGAAAATGTGAGTTTGTAATCTTACGGAACACATCAAATATGGAGCCAAGATTGGGAGACTGCATACAACACTGCATTCATAAAACAACACACAAAGAACGTTGAAACTTACCATTAGATAGTGGACACAATATGAGCCTGAGGAAGATCCCAGCAGAGGGGTCGAAACATCGATCATTTTAGTAGAAATATGACGCGGCCTAATAACCGAGAAGATTTTAACTTCAACGATATTTCAGTGCCCGTGTTGTTCAGAAACACGATGCATTGTTTCTTTGGACACGCATGCAAGGATAAGAGCTGAACCAGGGTCATGTTCCTGTATGGCACTAATTCACTGTCATCATTCCATCATATAGCTGATCACTGTCCGTATTCGCAACTGCGAATAATTTCATGTATTTTATAACGGCTGTAGTCGCTGTAGTGCCTGTTCCCTTGGCCACTCACGCAGGTCCGAAGGAACCCTGCTTTTTACTACTGAACAACAGCCGAGCGACTTTCAAATAAAATGTCTCCCCTATATGGGACTATACATAATGAATATATGAGTACAGGCTGTAGACACATGTTTGACGACATAAAGAAACTTGATCCTGCCCGTGAGTGGGGCTCGGATAGCCTAATGATAAGGCGATCGCTCGTGATAAGCGAGAAATCTGGTTCTAGTCCCAGTCCCGTACAAATTATCACTGTTGTCATTCGGTTACACATCTGATGCTTGTTCGCAGGAGTGAATACATTTAATGTATTCTTCCACATTCTATAAGGAACACTCCAGCCAGTCTTGGCCACTTCGGTACTCGGGTCCACACTGCTTCACCGCCTTCCTATAAGAAGTCAGCTGGTGCGATGCCCCCTATTTTGACACCCATATCTTGGAACCCAAATCCTGCACTTCCAAATCAAACCTTCTTCATGGATGGAAGATGGAGGTGCTATCGTACCACACAACACCTATGGGTCTGCGAGAGTGTGCGGTGGAGTTACGGCGCACACACGGGCAAATCACTCATCGTGTATTATGTCGTTGCGGGCAGATGCCCTCTTTAGACACACATATCTTCAAACCCTTGCAGTTCCAAACGAAAACCCTCTCAACGGATGGGGATGGAGTATTAACAGAACGTATAACACCTCCAGGATGCGAAATTTGCTTGCAAGGTCTTGGCGGCACGCACAAACACACCGTACTCAATTTTATCAAGTATATGCCGAAATTTGGCTTTCAACATACTCTACACGAAACACGCTAGCTGCATGTCTCCCTATAACTGTCGTCCAACTGACAACCTCAATCCAGTAGCTTAGGATAGCGTGACCTTTGGTTAACTCCTACACAGCCTTGTTCGGCCACAAGCCATGTTCAGTAATTTTTCCGTACACCTAACACTTATCTTCAATGTATTTTACCATCTTAACTATCGCTTGTGCCACTAACTACATTCGCACCAGTCATACTATCCTGGACAATTTCCTTGCGTACATAATCCATTATTCCCCGTTTATATTCTTGCAATGATGTCCATGATTTGTCTAACACTGAAAGTGCTTTCATATGTTACAAACTAGTGAGTTTCACAGTTCTGTGTATTGAGCCATTAACTTGCCGTATTTGTGGTTTGTATACGTACCAGTCAGCGAAACACAACAGCTGCGTGTGGCTTCAAAATGCTCTGTCTTACAAGAGTTCTGACTGTACCATGCAAGGGAGTATCGTCATCTTAAGAAGATCTACAATTTCCAGTTTAAGAAACCGTTCAAGATTTTGTTTAAATCTCCGTAACAAACATCAGATGCCTGTCTCTCTTGTAACAGTCTATTCAAGTGCCGTGGATCGATTTTTCTATTTTTTTACTGTTAATTATTCTACCACGACAGATTCATTTACTTTGGCTTTTACTTTTCTTTTCTCATTTTCCTTTCGCTGTCCGGTCTGAAAGCGACATTCGCATGAACACTGCGTCACTGACCCAGCATGTGGCGAAAAACTAACCTTACTAACCTTAGATGGTATTTCGACCACACTTTTAATTCTCAATATGAATGATCAGTGTATCTCGCTAGTGGTAGGACCAAAACGTGTGCTTTGCTGATAGAGGTAACCTTATTTGTCTTAAGTTTGTTTTGCAAAGCGTGCAATTCAGAACGCTTACTCATGTTAGTATCTTCCATTACGTTCACTGTTGTCACACATGTGGGGCTATCCTTTTGACTATGTTGGAAACATTTGTTTAACAGTAATTGACACACGTACAATGAGCTTTGAAATTAAAACGTAGTGTACAGTTTAAATGTAACTATGGATTTATGATTTCATAGTTATTAATTATTCCAGAAAAAAGTCAACAATTGTAGTAATAGTAATGTAGTGTTTCTTTTTTATGAGCACCATGATCTGAATGTTTAACAAATGTTGTATGGTATACAGATGTGAACAACAAATTATGATTCAAAACAGTGGTTTGGCTGTTACCGTCGCTGGCTAACAACGCTGATGTAACGATAAAACTTGCCTATCTTATATATTGCAGTGTTTCAGTGATAGATTTCTCAGTGAACGACTTTACAAAAATATTGCCAATAATGTGAGAATGCACGTTCCAATGACGAAATCATAAATCCCTTGTTCTGTCTCATCGTGTGGCACGGATAAATTAATAATGTGAAAATTAACATTCATTAACTTGTAGATATGCCATCATCAAAGAGATTTAAAAAATGAGACCATATCAGGCCAGTGAGTATGCTGGATGACGTCATTGGTCAATGGTGCGGGACCGATCAATCGAGAAAAATTCTTACGCAGAAAAATGAAAGGATAAAGAAAACGACCGGCAAAAATAATCTCAGAGGAGTCATACCTTCAATCAGAGAAAAATAAAAGAAAGAACACAAACAGTTCAGTCGTTTCATCATCAGACAATCCGTTTCCAACTTCTCGTATTCGTTTGCTGTAAAATATCGAAACACTACAAAAATTATGATCATTACAAGGAGATGAGAAAGTTATCATAATTGTAAATATTTACAAACAATGCAGTACAATGAAAATTTCATTTGTCACCAGCAAACAGTAATGTATTGAAACTTACATCGGCTCTCTAGGAGCCCACGCAGAATAGAGATACAAAGGTAATGATAGGGTAATTAAAGATCGATCTTTTCATTTGTTATCGATGCTGCAACGTACGAGTAAGAATTCTATGCACTCCAAACGTTCCTCTTCTAACGTACGTTTACTTTGATTATGAACGAAGAAAAAAATTAAAAAAAAATTGCTTCTTTCCTGTTAATGTCATTTCATGAAAACTTAATGCACATAAATACACTTAGGACCCCAGTATCCTTCTCTCACGAAGCGTGTTGTTTAGAGTACATATAAAATAAGTTCAGGGTGGTAGCCATCGGAAATTATTTGTTTTGCTTTAACTTTTTAAAATAACATGTGGGGACGGTCTCACTGCCCCTCGCATTGCCACGCATCGGCGATAGCGGTGTGACTGCTGCAAATGGCTCCGAGGGGCCAGTGCAGCGGGCGCACTATGTAATTGGAACCGCGGCCGGTTGCGTCACCCTGTGACGTCAGCACAGATAAGTGAGGGCGGCGACGTGATAAGGCGCGCCCGGCGTCACCCTCCCGCGCTCAGATGGCGGCGGGAGGGGGACCGTCGCTCTGGCCTGCACACAACACCAGAGACGTAACAGGGCCGTTAAATGAAATAAACGTATGAGAGCAGTGTGATGTATTTAACCCACCAGACACACCTTCGCGAGCATATTTACGGCCGGATACCTTGTATTGCTAACCCATCTATTACATAAACGTAAGACGTACTTGTACGTTGTCACCAAAAATCTCGAAAAGTTACTAAACAATTTACTTCAAATCTGTTCGTGATACTCTTAATGATCTGGTCGGATATTGCCTATATATTTCTTAAACAACTGTGTACAAGTTCTGTGTTAAAGCCGACTGCGAGAAAGAAAATACTGTTCTGTTTTCTGCTGTAAGAATGTGGAGTTTCATGTTCTTTCTCGTAGTCAATTGTAACTACGATAGCAATGCATTTAAGCCATTAGACAAATCGTTATTGCCCATGAATATTGTTTAACATTATGCATATTTTTAAACAAAAATTATGTACACAACGATGTGCTGTTTCGCTTTCTTCCTCGCACTCGTTTTACGCAGAAAACATATAATTGTATTTATGGCCTGACTGCTTATTATTAGAATGCCACTGCGGAAACTGAATCTGTATACTTAAAAAGTAATTGTCGCTTGTATGAAAATAATCACTTGTGAACGACTCTACCGAGTTTTCTTGTGTTTTCAGAAAAAAAAATCGACGCTCACTTTGTTCTGCTGTTGCACATTTTCATAAAAATAACAAATTCCGCATTGAATACTGATATTTTGTTTCGTTGGAAAAAAAATGCCACCAGTGAGGCGTCGAAATATCGGTCGGCGCACGTGCAGCGGAAGCCAACTACATGATCGTCGAGTTCGCGATAGTGACGAAGAGCGTAGACACGATTTGGAGGCAAATCGAATAAGGCTCGTACATCAAAGATTCAAACTGACTTACCCATCCCATTTACCCATTCATTTGGACTTCGCTCCCAAACAAAGTTCCGTTACTAATAACAATATATAAGGCTAGAGCCAGGGCCCAGAGCAGAGGAGAACATGACCGACTGGGGGGGGGGGGGGGGGGGGTTAGGCCGAGACTGACAGAGAGAGGGGGGCGGGAGCAGATTAGGACTTAAATCGAATACCCATGTATAGATTTAGCAATTGCGGAGCATTGCCGGATTCGCTAGTAAATTATAGACACAAACCTTGCTGGTAACTCAGTCTCTTAATGAAAACCGTATGAAAACTGACACAGAAACAACAAAACGGAACGAGGAACTTTAATTCACCATCGTTCAACCCAATTTTCACGAATAGTTTATAAATTATACACAAAAACGTAGGTTTGTGGCGCATGAAAAGCTTGGTACGCCGCTGCTCGAAGATACAATACAGACAACGGCTTTAACGCATCAGAAATGTTGCGGCTACTAACCAAATTACCAGCTTGCGAAACACAGATGACTGTTGTCTACCCAGTGGCACCTCATACCATCATGCCATATTCTAGATGCGTACGATGATGCAATTTGGAAAGCTTCGTTCTTAGCGGAGTCTACACACACGGATACGTCCGTTGTAATCCTGAACGCAGAACGGAAACTCATCTGAAACTATGTTCTCCTTCTCTTGTGTACAGTGTGGTGTTCTTTTCTTCATTTTTCTTCTTTAACACCATTTTAGATCGGTATATTTGCTCACACATCGGTTACTTTCTACATCTACATACGAGTATCTACACCTACACATACACTCCGCTAGCCGACAAGCGGTGTGTGGCGGAGGGCACAATTCGCGTCAAAGTCATATTCCCCCCCCCCCCCCCACCCTCTCTGTTCCACTCGCGGATCTCGCGACTGAATGCCTCAGTAAGAGCTGTAATTTCCCTTATCTTTGAATGGTGATCATTGCGCGATTTGAAAGTTGGTGGTAATAATATATGCTCTACATCCTCGGTGAAGATCGGATTTTGGAATTTAGTGAGCAGCCCCTTCCGTTTAGCGCGTCGTCTATCTGCAGGTGTGTTCCACTTCAAACTTTCTATGAGAGCTGTAACGCTCTCGCGATGGCTAAATGTACCAGTCACGAATTTTGCCGCTCTTCATTGGACCTTCTCAATCTCTTGAATCAGACCCAACCAGCAAGGGTCCCATACAGACGAGCAATACCCTAAGACTGGGCGAATTAGAGTATTCTAAGCAAATTCCTTTGTTGAAGGACTGCATCGATTCAGAATTCTACCAAAAAACCGCAATTTAGAGTTCACCTTACCCGTTACTTGTGTAATCTGATCATTCCATTTGAGATCATTTCGAATAGTCACAACCAGATACTTGAAGGATGTTACCGCTTCCAAAGACTGGGCATTTATTTTGTACTTGTACATTAATGTGGATTTTCGTTTTGTTATACGCAGTAGGTTACACTTACTAATATTGACAGATAACTGCCAGACATTACACCATGCATTTTTTTTCTACAAATCCTCATTGATTTGTTCACAACTTTCATGTGATACTACTTTCCTGTAGACTACAGCATCATCGACAAACAGTCTAATGCCGCTGTCAGTACCATCAACCAGATCGCTTATGTAAATCGTAAAAAGCAGCGGGCCTATTACGCTGCCCAGGGGCACACCTGAAGTTACGCTTGTTTCTGTTCAAGTCTCCCCATTCAGGACGACATACTGCTCTCTGTCTGTTAGAAAACTTTGTCCAACCGCATGTGTCATCGGACAGACAATAAGCGCGCACCTCTTGGAGCAGGCGACAGGGAGGAACTGGTTCGAACGCCTTTCGATAGCCGAGGAATATGGCATCAACCTGGGAGCCGGTATCTAGAGCCCGTTGTATATAACGCACAAATTGGGCCATCTGTGTCTCACATGACCTCTGTTTCCTAAAAACGTGCTGGTTTCTGCAGATGAGCTTCTCAGAGTCTAGAAAGGTCATTATGTATGAATACAAAATATATTCCATTATTCTACAACAAATCGATGTCAGTGAAATTGGCCGGTAATTATGTACATCCGATTTTCTACCCTTTTTATAGATAGCTATGACCTGGGCCTCTTCCAGTCCCGCGAGACTTTCCGCTGTTCCAATGATCTCTGATAGATGATGGATAAGAATGGTGCTATATTTCTAGCATAGTCAACATAAAATCTTACGGGGATACCTTGTGGGACAGATGCCTTCCTGGCGTCTAATGATCTTAACTATTTTACAATCCCAGGTACACTAAACACTGTCAGCCATCTTTGCGTTTGTTCGATAATTGAAGAAGGAATGGTGCTGCAGTCCTCTACCGTAAACGAGTTTTTGAAAACTAGGTTTAGAATTTCGGCCTTCTGTTTACCATCATCCGTTACATTACTCGTACTGTCAACAAGAGAAGGTATTGAATTATTTGTAGCGTTCATAGCCGGCCGCGGTGGTCTCACGGTTCTAGGCGCTCAGTCCGGAGCCGCGCGACTGCTACGGTCGCAGGTTCGAATCCTGCCTCGGGCATGGATGTGTGTGATGTCCTTAGGTTCGTTAGGTTTAAGTAGTTCTAAGTTCTAGGGGACTGATGACCACAGATGTTAAGTCCCATAGTGCTCAGAGCCATTTGAACCATTTTTAGCGTTCATAGATTTTACTCGCGACCATTTTTTTTTTTGTTATTTTCTGTACACAAAATCTAAAGAACTTTTTCAGAGGGAAATGTTAAATCTTTGAGTAAAGATCTTTGTAACATACGTCAGTGCGTGCTGGATACTGGTGGGTCTATGGTGACAATGAGTATTTGTAGAGTGCCTGAGAAAAATGCGGAAGTAGTCAGAAGGGCAGGAGGAAACGACTGGCTCTTCACGTTATGAGAGTTCATGTTATGTTACTTCAGTGATTACAGAATCGAGTCATATTTACAAAGATCTTGGCAGTGTGAACTTACTACTTATCTATATGACATTGCATCCTCTCTGACCTGGATACAGGCCAAGATTTTCTTGGGAAGAGTGTGTAAAGCCGTTGCATACTCTCCTGAGGCAAGCTGGCCCACAACTGTTGTAACTGGTCCTTGATGTCCTGAGGACGAAAAACTGTGCAGAGTTTACATCAAAGTAGGTCCCAAACATGTTCTATTGGGGACAGATCTGGGAATCTTGACGACCATGAAAGTACCTCAACATCAAACATACGGTTCATGGTCACATGCAGTGTGTGAACAAGCATTGTCTTGTAGAGAGAACGGTGCTACCGCATGGTATTTAATGCATGAAGGTGCAGGGTGTTCGTCAGTTACCGTTGCGCCGACAAAGGTTCCTCAGTCACTACCAGACGCGGCCTGACGTCGTACCGGATGACTCCCACACCACAACGCTAGGAGAGATACCGCTGTGCTGATTCACTGACGAACACGATGCGGCGCCATGCATCAACAGTCCATGTTCCCCGCTCACACGACTTGTCCAGACGCAGTCGTTACTGTTGTGGTGTTAATGTTAGCCTGCGAATGGGACGGCAATTCGCTAGCTGGCAGCTGCTAGTCCCCGGCCATTAACAAGCACTTTGGAAGTGGCTCTCTGTAGTAACATCACAGTGGCTGTCTAGGGCAATGGGAAATTCATTTGCGTGAACACTTCCGTAAAGCCATAAATGCAACTCTCCAGGAGAAAAAAGAAAAACGGTACATAGTTTTGAATACAATTTTTGTTTAAAATTAGTTATAAGGAGTAACAATATACAAGAAAAGAACAATTTGTATACGGATTTAAATGCCCCGCAGTCGTAGTTAAAAATAACTGCGAAGGAGAAAACGAAACTGCACATTTTCATAGCACAATACGGCACAGCAACGTAGCACAGCTCAGTCTGTTTTAACAGAAAACCTGTACGTTGTTTTCTGAAAAAAAAAATGTTTCGGTAATGTCCGTCTGAATGTTTATTAGAGCATCGTTTAAAGATTTGTAGTAAATCGATCAAGATCATTTCGAGATTTTTTTTCCTGGCAATGTTACCCCTTCACTCCTTTCCCCTATTTACTGGAGGGCCAAAAAAGCTCGTACACCTGCCTAACTTCGTGTAGGATCCCAGCCAGTAAGTGGAAGTGGCGCAACACGATGTGTCATGGACTAGATTGATGTCTCAAGTAGTGCTGGACGGAATTGACACCATGGATAGTGCAGGGCTGTCCATAAATCCCTTAGAGTACGAGGGCTTGGAGATCCCTTCTGAACAGCATATTGCAAAGCGACCCAGATATGCTCGATAATGTTCATGTCTGGGCAGATTGGTGGCCATGGGAAGTGTTTAAACTCAGAAGAGTGTTCCTGGAGCAACTCTGTAGCAATTCTGGACGTGCAACTTGTCGCATTGTACTGTTGGAATTGCGCGAGTCCGTCGGAATGCACAATGGACATTAATGGATACAGGTGACCAGACAGGATGCTTACATACGTGTAAGCTATCAAAGTCGCATCTAGACGTATCACGGGTCCCATATCACTCCAACTGCACACACCCCACACCATTACAGAGCCTCTGCCAACTTGAACGGTCCCCTGGTGACATGCAGGGTCCATGGATTCATGAGGATGTCTCCATACCCGTACATGTCCATCTGCTCGAAACAATTTCAAACGAGACTCATCCGACCAGGCAACATCTTTCCAATCATCAACAGTCCAATGTAGATGTTAACGGGCCCGATCGAGGTGTAAAGCTTTGTAAGTTTCCTTTACTTCACACCTGTGGTCCCAAACTTCCTGTCAACAGACTACCGGTTTCGGTCTATATAAAGATCGTTTTCAGATCCGTTTTATAAACACATCTCCTAATATTCTAGAACGATAGTGGCATCGTAAAATGAGAAACATAAAATCAGCGTCAGAATCGTCAAATATATACAAATAATGGTATATGCAAGAAACATCTCGTCAGCAGCACTACTGTTCTAATGTGGAACAGTAGTGCTGTTGAAATGATGACTCTTGTATACACCATTATATCTATACATTTGAAGATTCTGGCACTGATTTCGTGTTTCGCATTTGACGAAGCCACTATCGTACCAATAAATTAGGACATGTCTTCATAAAACAAATCTGAAGACGGTCATTACAGATCGAAATTGGTAGTCTGGTGACACCAAATTTGTGAGCATAGACGTGAAGTTAAGGAAATTTATTCTATATTCGGGTCACTGTTCAGTTCGCGACCAAGTCGCAGCTTGGTAAAGCCCTGTGTCGAGAAGTCACAAAGGATATACCACATTGATGATGCTTCGTTGAATGGTTCGAACTCTGACACTTGTGATGGTCCAGCATTGAAATCTGCAGCAATTGGCGGAAGGCTTGCACTTCTGTCAGTTGAACGATTCTCTTCAGTCGTCGTTGGTCCCGTTCTTGCACGATCTTTCTCAGGCCGCAGCGATGTCGGAGATTTGACGTCTTATCGGAATCCTGATATTCACGATACACTCGTGACATGGTCGTGCGGGAAAATCCCCACTTCATCGCTACGTCGCAGATGCTGTGTCCTATCGTTCGTGCGCCGACTATAACACCACGTTCGAACTCACTTAAATCTTGATAACTTTCCATTGTATTAGCAGTAACCGATGTTAACAAGTGCGCCAGACACTTGTAGTCTTATATATGCGTTGCCGACCGCACCGCCGTATTCTGCCTGTCTATATGTACATCTACATGTACTCTACAAATCACATTCAAGTGTCTGGCAGAGGATTCATCGAACCACCTTCACATTTCTCTATTTTTCCAATCTCGTACAGCACGCGGAAAGAATGAACACCTATATCTTTCCGCACGAGCTCTGATTTCCCTTATTTTATCGTGGTGATCGTTCCTCCCTATGTAGGTCGGTGTCAACAAAATATTTTCGCATTCGGAGGAGAAAGTTGGTGATTGGAATTTCGTGAGAAGATTCCGTCGCAACGAACAAGGTCTTTCTTTTAATGTTTTCCAGCCCAAATCCTGTATCATTTCTGTGACACTCTCTCCTATATTTCGTAATAATACAAAACGTGCTGCCTTTCTTCGAACTTTTTCCATGTACTCCGTCAGTCCTATCTCGTAAGGATCCCACACCACGCAGCAGTATTCTAAAAGAAGACGGACAAGCGTAGTGTAGGCAGTCTCCTTAAGTAGGTCTCCTAAGTATCCTGCCAATAAAACGCAGTCTTTGGTTAGCCTTCCCCACAACATTTTCTATTTGTTCCTTCCAATTTAAGTTGTTCGTAATTGTAATACCTAGGTATTTAGCTGAATTTACGGCTTTTAGATTAGAGTGATTTATCGTGAAACCGAAGTTTAACGAGTTCCTTTTAGTACTCATGTGGATGGCCTCACACGCCGGCCGGGGTGGCCGAGCGGTTCTAGGCGCTACAGTCTGGAACCGCGCGACCGCTACGGTCGCAGGTTCGAAACTTGCCTCGGGCATGGATGTGTGTCATGTCCTTAGGTTAGTTAGGTTTAAGTAGTTCTAAGTTCTAGGGGACTGATGACCTTAGAAGTTAAGTCCCATAGTGCTCAGAGCCATTTGATGGCCTCACACTTTTCGTTATTTAGGGTCAACTGCTACTTTTCGCACCATTCAGATATCTTTTCTAAATCGTTTTGCAGTTTGTTTTGATATTCTGATGACTTTATTAGTCGATAAACGACAGCGTCATCTGCAAACAACCGAAGACGTCTGCTCAGATTGTCTCCAATTTCGTTTATATAGATAAGGAACAGCAAAGGGCCTATAACACTACCCTGGGGAACACCAGAAATCACTTCTGTTTTACTCGATGACTTTCCGTCAATTACTACAAACTGTGACCTCTCTGACAGGAAATCACAAATCCAGTCTCATAACTGAGACGATATTCCATAAGCACGCATTTTTACTACGAGCCGCTTGTGTGATATAGTGTCAAAAGCCTTCCGGAAATCCAGAAATACAGAATCGATCTGAAATCCCTTGTCAATAGCACTCAATACTTCATGTGGAAAAGAGCTAGTTGTGTTTCACAGGAATGAAGTTTTCTAAGCCCATGTTGACTGTGTGTCAATAGACAGTTTTCTTCGAGGTAATTGATAATGTTCGAAAACAATATATGTTCTCAAATCCTGCTGAATATCAACGTTAACGATATGGGCTTGTAATTTAGAGGATTACTCGTACTACCTTTCTTTAATATTGGTGTGACCTGAGCAACTTTCCAGCCTTTTGGTACCGATCTTTCGTCGAGCGAACTGTTGTATATGATTGTTAAGTATGGAGCTAATGCATCAGCATACTCCGAAGGGAAGAGTCTGGACCAGAAAACTTGCTTTTATTAAGTGATTTAAGTTGCTTCTCTACTCAGAAGATATTTACTTCTACGTTACTCATGTTGGCAGCTGTTCGAATTCTGGAATATTTACTTCGTCTTCTTTTGTGAAGGCATTTCGGAAGGCTACATATATCTGTATTCATTTAAGCACGCCTATACCAGTTTCGTTGGCGAAACGTTGTTTGTTCGCAGGAACCTTGACAAGTTGTTGAGTTGTTGCCCGAGGTTTTTGCTAACAACTTTAAACAACGGTTCGCCTTCATATAGGTTGAAGAAAAAATGCCACGCTTGAAGGTCGGCATACGATTCTTCATCTAGATTCAAGAGGAAAGTTTATCTAGCAAAATCAGATCGAGTGTATTTTGAAAAATGAATGAAAACGAGGAGCTGGCAACACTGTCACATCGTGTAGCCCATCGGAACGTGCATCACAACCCGTCTTGCCAGCCCCCGTAGCTCACTGAGTCACTGAGCGAATACCGTGATTCCGCTGCACTGGCGAAAGCATGTCGCCTACGTGGATCTCTGATATCCATAGACTTGGATCGCGCCTTTGACAGGGTCAGCCATACCTATATTATGGAAGCGTTGACACAAATGAAGTTCCCAATACCCTACAACGCCACGGTGATGTGATCACTAGACGTACTTCTGAAGTGCTTGTTAATGGCCGACTGATAGGGCCCCTTACTATTAACAGATGTTCCTTATCCATAATTATACATGCACTGGTCCTTGAACCATTTCTCTGCGGCCTTCGTCAAGTATACAGACGACATATTTATTACTAGTTGTGCAGACTAACAACGACACAAATGTGGCGTTGAGCCCGCATCTCGTGGTCGTGTGGTAGCGTTCTCGCTTCCACGCCCGGGTTCCCGGGTTCGATTCCCGGCGGGGTCAGGGATTTTCTCTGCCTCGTGATGGCTGGGTGTTGTGTGCTGTCCTTAGGTTAGTTAGGTTTAAGTAGTTCTAAGTTCTAGGGGACTTATGACCACAGCAGTTGAGTCCCATAGTGCTCAGAGCCATTTGAACCATTTTGTGGCGTTGAATTGGATCAATAGATACGGTGCCGTTAAGGGGAGCTGTATGAACGTGGACAAATCGGTCGCCCTGACTATTGGTACTGGACTACTCACTGACTATGTTGCATCCTCCCACATACGGGACAATGCACAGTGTCTGGCGACCGTGTTCACAAATGACATACGACGCTTGGCGGCGATCAACTTCAAAAGGTTGCTCCAAGCCGCCCGGAACGGTGTGGATGCGAACGGCTTTCACGCCTTGGACATAATTAAACGGGTCGCCTACTTGAATATCTTCTTGGCGTCACGTATCCTCCAATAGACATACATTCTTCCTATACTGAAGACGATCGATCAACGCATACTGGCAGCATTTGGATTCTTCGTGAGCACGGTATTACTCTTCAAGATCCGATACGATTAACAACGTGCTACCTGTCGATAAACGACTTCTGTGCTGTTAACCGCACTGCCAGTACATAAAACTGTCCGACGTTTCGGCCACCATTGCAAGCGACGTTCTTCAGGGCTGTGCTGAGCTGACGAAGGTCCCATGCAATGGTGGCCGAAACGTCGGACAGTTCCATATATTCACAGTGCGGTCACGAGTGTAGAAGAGTTTTATTGACAGTGACAATGGCCGCGGAAACCTACGCTTACAACGTGGTACCTGGTAGTTAACGGTAAACAGGTCACCATATCCCTCCTCCATGCCATCAATATCCTGAACTCCCCGTAATTCCAGGTGTGGCAGGTCAGAGACGACGACGACCACCGTCTAATGTGCGGCCCCTCTGCGGAACTATGGCATATAGTGGCGAAGATGATTTCCTTCTTTCTCCGCATAGGACAACAAGCCATTGACCCTATGAATGTTCTTTTCTGAACAGAATGTTCTACCCACGAGCCAAGACGAAAGAATTAACGTGGTTGAGAGCTCAAGCGGTGCATTATCTGCTTCGCGACGGCCCGAAGAGTGTGCTGGACTAATCGGGCCACTTGCATGAACGACATAGGGCGATTGCAACCCGAAATACCAACAATACTTTTTCTAATTTCCGCGAAGTGCTTTACGAGATCGCTGCGCAGATGGAACGCCCAATGTATGAGAAGCTGAGTTTGAAGACGATGTAGAGGCAAACAGTGACCACGACGAAACGATTATCTTCTTAAGTTCTACGAGACGACGTGCCCGGAGGCAGAAACGCCGGGGAGGACCGCTTTACACTCGCCCACCGGCGGAGATTTTCTTTTTCTTCCTCTCTTTTCCTTAGATATTCGAGAACATGCATCAGTTCCTTAGTGAAGAGTGCTCGGTGGCTGATACCATCATAAACTCAAAATAATGTATATTTTGATTACTTTGAAATGTTTTCTTTTCAAAGTGTTTTGAACCCTCTCCTGCTTTTCAGTTGTGAAAAAAGACTTGCAAAGCTAAAACATGTGGTACAACAGGTCAGCTAGAAACACGATCAAGGAGATGGATGCAGTCAGTTATCGTTTTGTACTGAAAGTGATATGCTGATAGCAGGTCGCAAGGCTGCGGGGAGTGAAAGGACAAAGTCCATAGAGGATTCTCAGCAATAAACTTTATTTACCAGGTATAGAAATAACGAACACTGGTAATAGAACAGAAAAAACTTTTGAAATTTGTGGTAAGATCTTATGGGACCAAACTGCTTAAGGTCATCGGTCCCTAAGCTTACACACTGCTTAATCTAACTTAAACTAACGTAAAGACAACGCACACACCCATACCCGAGGGAGGACTCGAAGCTCCGACGGGGCAGCCGCACTAACCGCGACAAGACACTTAAGACCGAGTGGCTACCCCGCGCGGTTAATAATAGCACAGAGACACAATGATGTTACAACTCACTAATTATTCAAATAATAAATAAAGTCAACATTGCAGGAAAACCTTGCAGAGCAATAAGCGTAACGTTTGAGATAACTGGCAATGATTTCCTTCAAAGAAAAGAATTTTTTTTAAAGCTGGGAGCTTATGCTTTAGCTTTCGACAAAATTTGGTTGCAAAATATAGTTTTCTTTTTTTAAAAAAAAGTAAGTTTTAAGAAAAGACTTCACAGATAATCTACTTGTTCAGTGCGAATACTTTAGACAAAATTATTTCACAGCTGACTAACAAGCGTGGTGGCTCCGAAAGTTGAAATTCTTCGAATAGTTTTAAAAGTAAAAAATTTAATTTACCAGCTACAGCTTTAAAATCAGGAAAAAGTTGTTAGAGGTAGAATATATGCATCAATTACAGTACTTCCCAAACTTAGCAGCACACTATGTGATCAAAAGTATCCGGACACTGACTGAAAATGACTTAAAAGTACGTGGCGACCTCCACCTGTAATGCTGGAATTCAGTATAGTGTTGGCTCACACTTAGCCGCAATGACAGCTTCCACTCTCGCAGGCATACGATCAATCGGGTGGTGCAAGGTCTCTTGGGGAAGGCAGCCCATTCTTCAAGGTGTGCTGCACGAAGGAGAGGTATCGATGTCGGTGGGTGAGGCCTGGCGTGAAGTCGGCTTTCTAAAACATCCCAGAAGTGTTCTATAGGATTCACGTCAGGACTCTGTGCAGGCCAGTCCATTACAGGGATGTTATTGTCGTGTAACCACTCCGCTGCAGGCTGTGCATTATGAACAGGTGCTCCATCGTGTTGAAAGATGCAATCGCCATCCACGAATTGCTCTTCAACACTGGGAAGCAAGAAGGTTCTTAAAACATCAATGTAGGCCTGTGCTGTGATAGTGCCACGCAAAACAACAAGGGGTGCAAGCCCCCTCCATGAAAAACACGACGGCACCATAACACCACCGCCTCCGAATTTTACTGTAGCCACTATACACGCTGGCGGATGACGTTCACCCACACCCTGCCATCGGGTCGCCGCATTGTGTACCGTGATTCGTCACTCCGCGTAACTTTTTTCCACTGTTCAATCGTCCAGTGCTCGCGCTCCTTACACCAAACGAGGCGACGTTTGACATTTACCGGCGTGATGTGTGGCTTATGAGCAGCTGTTCGACCATGAAGTCAAAGTTTTCTCACCTCTCGCCTGACTGTCGTAGTACTTGCAGTGGATCCTGATGCAGTTTGGGATTCCTGTGTGATGGTCTGGATAGCTGTCTGGCTATTGCATATTACGACCCTCTTCAACTGTCGGCGGTCTCTGTCAGTCAACAGACGAGGTCGGCCTGTACACTTTTGTGCTGTACGTGTCCCTTCACGTTTCCATTTCGCTATCACATCGGAGACAATGGACCTAGCGATGTTTAGGAGTGTATAAATCTCGCGTACAGACTTATGACACAAGTGACACCTAATCACCTGACCACGTTCGAACACCGTGAGTTCCGCGAAGCGCTGCATTCTGCTCACTCACAATGTTAATGACTACTGATGTCGCTGATATGGAGTACCTGGCAATAGATGGCAGCATAATGCATCTAATATGAAAAGCGTATGTTTCTTGGATCGTCCGGATACTTTTGATCACATAGTGTAGCTGTACTGGCCACGCGGCAACGCGTGAGGCGCAGCCCAGCCGGCTTAGAAAACAACAAGTTCTTTCTATAAGACGCCAAAGAACTATCAGAACATGGCCTGTTTTATGCCAACTGTGAAACCAGCCAACCTTTCGATGCAAGATGCTCATCCCTGCAAACAACCAATAGGCCGAAGTTCTTAAACCAGAATGCAATACTATATAGCACGTGAGACATTTCCACTGCAACTTTAAACATCAAATGATTTAAGTAGGAAGCTTATTCAAATACTCCAGCAGTGTGCAAAACAGTAAAAGCACAGTTCATTATAGGATTAAGATAAAACTACACCTTTAGAATTACACTCCTGGAAATGGAAAAAAGAACACATAGACACCGGTGTGTCAGACCCACCATACTTTCTCCGGACACTGCGAGAGGGCTGTACAAGCAATGATCACACGCACGGCACAGCGGACACACCAGGAACCGCGGTGTTGGCCGTCGAATGGCGCTAGCTGCGCAGCATTTGTGCACCGCCGCCGTCAGTGTCAGCCAGTTTGCCGTGGCATACGGAGCTCCATCGCAGTCTTTAACACTGGTAGCATGCCGCGACAGCGTGGACGTGAACCGTATGTGCAGTTGACGGACTTTGAGCGAGGGCGTATAGTGGGCATGCGGGAGGCCGGGTGGACGTACCGCCGAATTGCTCAACACGTGGGGCGTGAGGTCTCCACAGTACATCGATGTTGTCGCCAGTGGTCGGCGGAAGGTGCACGTGCCCGTCGACCTGGGACCGGACCGCAGCGACGCACGGATGCACGCCAAGACCGTAGGATCCTACGCAGTGCCGTAGGGGACCGCACCGCCACTTCCCAGCAAATTAGGGACACTGTTGCTCCTGGGGTATCGGCGAGGACCATTCGCAACCGTCTCCATGAAGCTGGGCTACGGTCCCGCACACCGTTAGGCCGTCTTCCGCTCACGCCCCAACATCGTGCAGCCCGCCTCCAGTGGTGTCGCGACAGGCGTGAATGGAGGGACGAATGGAGACGTGTCGTCTTCAGCGATGAGAGTCGCTTCTGCCTTGGTGCCAATGATGGTCGTATGCGTGTTTGGCGCCGTGCAGGTGAGCGCCACAATCAGGACTGCATACGACCGAGGCACACAGGGCCAACACCCGGCATCATGGTGTGGGGAGCGATCTCCTACACTGGCCGTACACCACTGGTGATCGTCGAGGGGACACTGAATAGTGCACGGTACATCCAAACCGTCATCGAACCCATCGTTCTACCATTCCTAGACCGGCAAGGGAACTTGCTGTTCCAACAAGACAATGCACGTCCGCATGTATCCCGTGCCACCCAACGTGCTCTAGAAGGTGTAAGTCAACTACCCTGACCAGCAAGATCTCCGGATCTGTCCCCCATTGAGCATGTTTGGGACTGGATGAAGCGTCGTCTCACGCGGTCTGCACGTCCAGCACGGACGCTGGTCCAACTGAGGCGCCAGGTGGAAATGGCATGGCAAGCCGTTCTACAGGACTACATCCAGCATCTCTACGATCGTCTCCATGGGAGAATAGCAGCCTGCATTGCTGCGAAAGGTGGATGTACTAGTGCCGACATTGTGCATGCTCTGTTGCCTGTGTCTATGTGCCTGTGGTTCTGTCAGTGTGATCATGTGATGTATCTGACCCCAGGAATGTGTCAATAAAGTTTCCCCTTCCTGGGACAATGAATTCACGGTGTTCTTATTTCAATTTCCAGGAGTGTATAACTAAAATGGCATTACACAATTTGAGCTGCTTGCGCACACAGTTAAGCAGAGGTAACCAGTACGTAACCGAACTCTCCAAGAGCAACCTTTAGAAGTAATTACAATTAAGACTACGCACGCTGCTATTCAATTCAACATACTTCGAACAACATAACAGACTTTACCACAGCGACGGCTATAAAATTTGCCAGTCATTGGGCTTTAAGAAAACAGATATTAATCTAAAAAAATGGTTCAAATGGCTCTGAGCACTATGGGACTCAACTGCTGTGGTCATAAGTCCCCTAGAACTTAGAACTACTTAAACCTAACTAACCTAAGGACAGCACACAACACCCAGCCATCACGAGGCAGAGAAAATCCCTGACCCCGCCGGGAATCGAACCCGGGAACCCGGGCGTGGGAAGCGAGAACGCTACCGCACGACCACGAGATGCGGGCAGATATTAATCTAACAGAATTTCCCGGAAACAAGCTCTATACAGTTTGAATAATTTGCACAGCTTTCGTGAGTTGGACAAAGTAAATTACCCGATAGACACAAGCAGTACTTGTAAGCACACGACACCTACAGGGCGAGGAACTCCTACACACAAACGCGACAGCATATCTGAGGTGCCACAGCTGAGTTTGAAAGTCGTAAAGGGCCAGCCAACAATTACCCGTACAAGAACGATCCTGGATGGGGAAACAGCTTACCCACCAGATTTAACACAGCTGAAGATGGCAGCGGCAGACAGAAGTCTTATCACGGTGACAGGATGCAGGCATTTGTATTTTGGCCTCTGCACGGCTACTCTGTCCTCCAGATGTGTCAAAGCCCCAGATGCGTTGTTAGCGTGAAGTCTCACTCCACGTCGTCCAGTCACGAGCGTCACTTCCGCACTCGACCAAAACAAACTCCCGATTCGCCCGACGCACCACCGACCACGGCACGACCAGCAGTGCAACGACGACGATGAGGGTCACTGCCTCTCTCGATAACCAGAGTAACTTTCCCCTTCGAATCGTTCCGCGCGCGCCTAAATAGGTGATCGCGACCAATCGCACCGTAGCAACGCCCGGGTACGAGAAAGAGTGGACACACTAATCATTCCATAGATAAGCTACGGCCCAGAAAGAACCAGTTTATGTCTATTATTTGTTACATAATTTATATAATATTACGTGTTATCACTTCCTCTCCTTAATGACAATAATTAAAAAAGTAACGATGAAAAAAAAAAAAATAGATTGCTGAGACATAAAACCCACATCCACAATGGAGTACTGGTTTGAATCCTCGTCACATTTCTTCTTTTACTTGTTAGACGTCCGTTTCCTTGTTCTCGTCGTTTACAAGCAGGACACCATTTTGTCACATGACAGTAGCATATGACATGACAGTGGGATCCATTAAACTCGTGGCATCCGTCTACCAACCGCGCAGTACACAGCCACAACTGGTCCTGTCAAGTTCAAGTAGGGCGGTTGCCGATGAAGAACACAAACGATGAGTACGTCGTTTTGCTTCTGGGGCTGGGTGCATCCAATAACCAAGATGGCTGCTGCTACACGTGTGTGTGCTGCCCGGTACCCTGAAAGGCGCCATCTTGATAAGAATGTTTTTTTGTCGCCTGGAGCAACGCCTTCGGAAAGCCGGTAATCTTCGTCCACAAGTAACGGACAGTGGTCGTCTAAGGACTACACGTACTCACCAAACAGAGGACGCGATTCTTGAAATCGTTCACAAATCACCTCAGTGAAGTACTCATGAAATTGAAAGGCAGTTCCAGATATCTCAAAGACTGGTTGTCTAAGTGTTGCACAATGAAAAATTGCATCCATATCATAACACGTTAACTCAGCACCATGGTCCAGAAGACCACATTCAACACGTATAGTTTTCTGAATGACTTGCGCCAAGCGGAAGATAATGAACGTTTTATAGATAACGTGATATGTATTGACGAATGTAGCTCCACTCGTGAAGGTATTATCAACCTCCACAACAGCCTTTACTAGTTGGGACACAACCCGCATGTGAACGCGGCTTTCGCGCACGCTTTGGCGCAAACTTGTGCGCTGTAACCGTGGGAGGAGAGCTTTTGGGCCCTAACCTGTCACCGGACAAGTTGAATGCGGTCCTGTATCGTACGTTTCTTCGCAATACTCTGTCTGACGCGTTAGGAAACGCTCCATTTAGCGGTCGGTGAGAGCTGTGCCTCAAATGGTTCAAATGGTTCAAATGGCTCTGAGCACTATGGGACTTAACTTCTGAGGCCATAAGTCCCCTATAACTTAGAACTACTTAAACCTAACTAACTTCAGGACATCACACACATCCATGCCCGAGGCAGGATTCAAACCTGTGACCGTAGCAGCCGCGTGGTTCCAGACTGTAGCGCCTAGAACATCTCGGCCACCTCAGCCGGCGAGAGCTGTGGTTCCAGTATATTGGTACGCAGCTACACTTCGGAATGTATGTGTGTAACCATTTAAATGAATCGTTTCCATGGAGATGGCTTGGTCGTGGGAGTACAGTTTCTATCCTCTGTGTTCTCCGTACCTTAATCCACCATATTTTTATTTGTGGGGACACTTTGGGGAACAACTTTATAGTACGCCACTCATAGATGTATACGACCTAATAGCACGCGTGCATGCCACTACGGCAATGGTCGATGCAAGCGTGTTGCGTAAGGTCCAGCAAAGTATGAACTAGTGAGTGGCGAAGTGTTAACAAACGCAAGGTGGTCGCTTTGAACATAATCTCTAAAGTGAACGTTGTTGTGAAGATAAGCCTGGACGTCAAACGTGCAGAATGGAATTAAAGTGCATATAAGAAGACTTGTATACTTTGCTTACTTTCATTCTGTTACGTGATATGGATAAAATTCGGGGGTAACTCGTCAAACCGAGCAAAAGATTTTAGATTAAAAACCTTGTAATAAGTCCCATTTATGGTGCAAATTCAAGAACATCATGAAGAAAGCTGGGCATTCTAACCACTGCTCCTCAGTATATTTATTCCTTAATGAAATTTGTTGCAGACTATATGTCTCTATTTATAACAAATAGCTCAATACACAGTATCAATACTAGCAATAACATAAATCTACATAAACACCTAAAATCACTTATCTTGGTCCAAAAAAAGTGTCAAATATTCAGATACACATTTTCAATAAATTGCCAGGAACCATTAAAAACTTGGTTTCATATAAGGCACAGAGTCTGAAAGATTTTTTGGTACGCAAATCCTTCTACTCTATAGATAAATATTTTAACAGGGACTGTTAGACCAGCTTAAGTAAAAATATCAGTTAGATTTTAGTTTTGACAGCACTTGGTCACAAAAGTTAAGATTAGGTACTTTGCGTACGGTAAATTTCTTAAAAGTGCATAACCATGTTTCATTCTGACAACGTATTAATTCTGTAAATATCAGCAGTTCCAGTTTACTGTAGTGACAATCCCCTGACAAATGACCAGAGAAGTGAGTACCGTATTCAGATGTTCTACTTCTCTTTTTATGCAATAGTTTCAGACATGTTCCACACCCACTGGAACCATCTCATTCTTTTTGTCTATGGAACGAAAACTGAATGTAATCTAATCTAGCCTAGTATAATGTGCAACCTAATGTAGCGTACCTTTAGTACTTTTTGCACCTCAATGGATACAAACGATGTCACTGTGTCCACTACTATATTCTGTTGACTTTATCTCTGTTATGTACGAAACAAAATATTCGTTTACGTCTGTAAGAAGTTCATGTTAAGCCTTAACATTTAAATAAAGTCACAGTAACAGGAAGAAATACACAAGACTCTGCAATGTGCAGGTGTAAATTGGATACAGTCTGTTGCTTTAACTAAAAAAAAAAAAAAAAAAACCAAAACAAAAAAAGTTTGCGGCGAGCGCGAGTGAGAATCGATGAGTCTGCATATCCGTTCCCCATGGCACTGCCTCATCTTACTTAGCAAATGGGACAGCCCCAGCACAGTAACAGAGTTCATGTTACTTGTTTTAGGCCACTCTGCACGCAGTTACGGCGTTGCCAGAGCCTCGTTTCTCAAATGAAGCTATTGGCTATAGGCGGGGCTAGGTTTTGCTACGTAAACTTTTGTCTTGAATTGCCATAAGAAATAACGTGCAATTCACCAAGTGCGGTATTATTTTCACCCAGTATGTGTATTGGTATAAATTCACTGAAGCGCCGAAGAAACTCGTATAGGCATGGGTATTCAAATACAGAGATATTTAAACAGGCAGAACATGGCGCTGCGTTCGGTAACGCGTAAATAACACAAGTGTCTGGCGCAGTTGTTTCATCGGTTACTGCTGCTACAATGGATCAAGATTTAAGTGAGTTTGAACGAGGTGTTATAGTCGGCGCACGAGCTATGGGACACAGCAACACCGAGGTAGCAATGAAATGGGGATTTTACCGTATGACCATTTCACGAGTATACCGTAAATATCACGAACCCGGTAGAACATCAAATCTTCGACATCGCTGGGGCCGGAAGAAGATCCTGCCAACGACGACTGAAGAGAAACGTTCAACGTGACGGGAGTGTAACCCTTCCGCAAATTGCTGCAGGTTTCAGTGTTGGGCCATCACAAGTGTCAGCGTGCACACCATTCAAAGAAGCTTCATAGATATGGGTTTTCAGAGCCGAGGGCCCACTCGTGTTCCTTTGATGACATCACGACACAAAACTTTACTCCTCGCATGGGCCCGTCAACACCGACATTGCACTGTCCATGACGAAATATTTTGCATGGTCGGACGACTCTCGTTTCAAATTGTATCGAGCGGATGGACGGGTATGGAGACATCCTCATGAATCCATGGACCATGCATTTCAACAGGGGACTGTTCAAGCCGGTGGAGGCTCTGTAATGTCACAGGGCGTGTGCAGTTGGAGTGATATGTGACCCCTGAAACTTCTAGATACGTCTCTGACAGTTGACACCTACGAAGCATCCTATCTGATCACCTGCATTCTTCATGTCTATTGTGCATTCCGACGGACTTTTGCAATTCCAGCAGTACAATGCGACATCCCATACGTCCATAATTGCTACAGAGTTGCTCCAAGAACACTCTTTGAGTTTAACCATTTACGCTGGCCACCAATCTGCTCAGACATGAACATTATTGAGCATATCTGGGATGCCTTGCAACGGGCTGTTCGGAAGGGATCTGCACTCCCTCTTACCGATCTGTGGATAGCCCTGCAGGATTCATGGTGTCAGTTTCCATCAGCACTACTTCAGATATTAGTCGAGTCCATGCCACGTCGTGCTGCGGACTTCTTCGTGCTCGCGGAAGCCCTACCGACATTAGGCAGATGTACCAGTTTCTTTAGCTTTTCAGGGAAGATTGATACATTTATGTATTAAATATATTTAAACAACATAAACCTCATGTTCGTCCGAATATTTATTAGAGGAACGTGTAAAAATTTGAAGTAGAGCGGTCAAGAAATTTTCGAAATCTTTCGGAACAGTGTTAAACAACGTTTTGTTTTTGTAGTGTAGTAGACTATAGATATACAATTGAAACGCTTAATCAGTCAGAACTGCATTTCTTCTTGCAATTGATTGGTGTAACGTCAGTGTTATAGATATACATGGCTTAGCAGGGATCGCGCAAGTGGGATAACACGTCGAATGGTGCCTCAGTTTGGGCAGTCCCTCAGATCTCAGCCATTCGCGTGATATTGTCTCGCGAGGGAGGCAGCGCGCATGCGCCGTCGCAAATATTGCGTTACCTCCGAGGCCGCGGCAGGGGGCGTGTCAGCCGTCCACAGCGACCGCCACCGCCGCCGCCAGAAAAAGCCCCGGCGTCGCGGCCGTGGCGTCGCGACGCGCCGCATCGCATCGCTCCGGATATTGCCGATATCGACTCTGAAGCCCGCCTGCCCCACCCAGTGCTACATTTCGTTTCCGCCGTTGCTCCTACCTAAATAAACGAACTCGCTCTATTCCCCCGCCTCTCCCCGTTCTTTTTTTTTATTTTGTATTCGCTTATTGAGTTTTTCGAGCGCGAGAAATCTTTGCTGTATTGAGAATGCGCCCGAATAAATTTGAAGTGTTGTTCCATCTCTCGTCTCGTCCACAAGTTGGAGCCCGCCTGCTTTATGTTCTCGTGGAGGTTGATGATAAATAATTTCCGCGCACACGGGAGCAGCAAGATGGTGGGAGACAGGCTAAGTCTGGCATAAATATGATCAAGCACGAATATCGATGTTCACAAATTCCAATGCGAAATCAGTGGTAACAGTTTCTATTCCACACTTTTTGTGTTGGGAGGACGATCAAAATGGGGCCATGAAGAGAAGGCAGTGTGTGTGTGTGTGTGTGTGTGTGTGTGTGTGTGTGTGTTTTGGACGGGTCGGCTCTATTTACTACTCCAGTCCTAACGCTGCTGCGGGAATCATTGCGTCACGTTTTGCTTCACACAACACGCTGTAATTCACTTCGGCGTTCCACAGTAAGCGTAACCTGTGGTATGAAGCTGGGCATTTAATTTACCCTGATATGAGCCTAGTATAATCGACGAGAAGACAATAGAAGCTTTCGGAACGTGGTGCTACAGAAGAATGATGTAGATCAGGTGGGTAGATGATGTAACTAATGAGGTACTGAATAGAATTGGGAGAAGAGGAATTTGTGGCACAACTTGACTAGAAGAAAGGATCGGTTGGTAGGACACGTTCTGAGGCATCAAGAGAGCATAAATTTAGTATTGGAGGGAAACACGGGAGACCAAGGCATGAATACACTAAACAGGTTCAGAAGGATGTAGATTGCAGTATTTACTCGGAGATGAAGAAGGTTGCACAGGGTAGAGTAACATGGAGAGCTGTATCAAAACAATATCTGGACTGAAGACAACAACAAAATAACCGACGAGAATATCTATGTGGTGGATGTGTTTACCTATTTGAATTTTGAGAACACACAAATTGTGTGTGTGTGTGTGCCTTTTTGGCTTGTCTTTAGCACGAATGTCCACACCGATAGCTGAGTGGTCAGCGCTGCGATCTGTCACGCCAATGGGCCCGGGTTCAGTTCCCGGCTAGGTCGGAGATTTTCTCCGCTCAGGGACTGGGTGTTGTGTTGTCCTCATTGTCATTTCAGCGTCACCAGTGAAAGGCAACGGGAAACCACCACTGGAACCACTTCCCTAGACGCTCATGCGGTGGACTTCTCTGACGAGGCGTTCTCCATATCAAGACCTGCCGTAAGGGAGAACACAAAGATTTAAGTTTTCACACGAATTTCCAGTGAAATGTTTAATGTTCATTTTCAGATCACAGATGTTTGTGTGATGACCTCTCCGTGAAAACCCAGAGTGCCTGAAATGCCACGTGTGAGCAGCTCAAGCCGGTGCTAATCGCGATATTGTTTCCAATCCAAAGCGCCAGAGTTATAAGAGATAATTTCCATCGTTCTGTAACACCTGCTATAGAGTGTACTTACATGGCAGTACGGTTCCAATCACTACGGTATAGACATCAGAGTTAGTAAAAGTGGGTTATTTATATGAAAATGTACCATACTGATGAGAGATGCTAAAGGCGTTGTACCGAGCCAGGCAGTGTTTTCGTTTCACAGAAATTCATCGTTTTCCTTTTTTTCAGTCCATCAACTTTTACCATCACACATACACTTCGCTTTGTACGGTACTTGCGTGTTTCCACCCGCTCTCTTTTTACAAGGCGTAATGAGATACTAACGCGTAGATATTTATTGGGATGATAATGCGAACGTTCTCAGATTCCGTAATTACTGGATACCCAAAAGTCCCTGTTGCTGTGAAATACCTTCTACTACTGCTCTAAAGCTTCTCATTATGTCCGTATTAAAGTGATACGGCAGTATGAGCCTTTTATGGATAAAGCAACGTAAAGGGCGTTTTAGAAACTACAACCTTATAAAAAAAAGAAGACATCACTAGCTTTACCTTTGTTTTGAATGCACTAGAAAGGGGAAAAAAGGAAGGATAATTGTTTATAGACTATAACTGAACCAACTTCTTTCCTCTAATGACCTCGATCTGTTAACCCATACTACAGAAGAAAATTCATCAACTAATGGAAGAACTTAATGGAGCAAGTTCGGAAGTAGACTTTAAAAGAAATCATAATCTGGAAATTAATACATTAAGGGCAAATAGTAACAAAAATAGTGCAAATTAACCACGAAATCAAACAACCAACGGATGAATTTTTGTACTTACGGCAATTAAAGGCAATGACTTGAGACACAGGAAAATAAACTTGACATTAAAAATAATGTGCAGAGGCTGTGATTAAGTTAACAATTTTTAAGCCGAGGCTTTCGACGTACCAGAAAAAGTAAATTTACAGTTAGTGCTTATTTTCACTTCTGACCTGCGGCGGTAGGACATGTGAAGAACTATCGGGTGTCTGGCGAGCAATGGAAAGAAGCATGACAGGAATTATCAGAAGAGATAAGAAGGTAAGTAAATGGGTCACGGAAGATACTGGAGCACAACAGGAAGTTATTTTGATGCAAAAGGCATGGAGAGAAATTTATCCAGCCGAATGGATGCTAAATGGACACTAACTACGTTTCTGACTCGGCTAGATTACAATAAATGACTGAGGAGACGACTCAAGGTAAGGTAACTTGCGTGATTGGAATAGGCAGGAGCTGAAAACAGTTATGAATAAAGAGGTCGGGAGAGGCCTCTATCCAGTAGAATTTGCACCATGGTTGATGAGGCTGAATTACTTTACAGTACGCACCCGTGGTCTAGGGCTAAGTCTGGCCTTAGCGGTCGACCGGAGGAGCCGTGCCGTACTTCCGCCTGCGCGCAGGCTTCGCGCACTGAGATCACGGCAAATAAGTTCAGGAAATCGACATAACGTTTCAACTTTTGCCCGGAAATTGTACGCCCGGAAGCCTTAAATGTGGAACATTTCCTCTGTGAGGAGGAGAAAATACCGCCATCGGAACTTCTGGGTATCCACCGCCTGATTCTCAGCAACACCGTTCACGTTAAAATGATCACTGATGCTGCGTGCGACCGCGTTTTGAACTTGACCAAACAGCAGACAGGAACTACTTTCAATCACGCTGATGGAAACGTCGGGGTGGTCGAAGCTGAACGTTCGGCATTAGGCGTTAGAACTGTTCGCGTGTTCGAACTGCAATTCGACGTACCTGCAGAGAACGTCATAGTGGCTTTTCGGCCGTACGGGGCAGTGCATGATCATAAGGCAGAACGCTATGCGCACTTCCGCGCACACACACACACACTGTCAAGGAGCAGGGTGCGTCGGATCACAGTTAACCTGCGCAGCCATGTTTCGTCTTACCAGACCATCAGCGGATCCCGGGCCGTAATCGTGTACGACTGGCAGCCGCGTACTTGTTATGGGTATGGAAAAGAGGGACACATCAGATCTGAATATCTGCAGCGACGGATAATGCAGCTACCAAATGGAGGAGTGGTACTTCCCGCGTCGTCTACGGTACTCTCGATCACATATCCGGCAGCACATCAGTCGCTGCCGGGAGCCTGGCGGCTCCGAGAATCACGTGATCAGCTGAAGGATAGTGTTCCGCTCCTTCCTGAACCGATTGCGAACGAGGTGAATAACGATGTGACTTCAACCGTGTCCTCAGTTCTGGTGGTTGCTCCGGCTGCACCTGTGGCCGACGCTAATGTCGAACGTGATTCCTTGCTCGACGGCGGCCTATCTACCTGACTGGCGCGATTCCCTTCCGTCTTCGGACACGGAAGGACGATTGCGTAAACAACGCTCCCCTAAACGAGGCGCTGTAGGACATCGGAACGGAACTCTTCGCCCTGTCCAAATAACACACTACCTGTTGAGGGAATCAACGTTTCAGCGTCTGTGACCGTGTACGACGTCGTCGCCAGTGCGTCTGTGGAACGGCGGTCATCAGTGGCTCTCACCTCGACGGAACGGAATGTTCCTGCTTATGACGCACTTACCGAAGAAGGAACCACACCAGCCGATCTGGCAGTGTCGGCAGCGTTGAAGATATGGATACCACGGCGACGGTGTCATCGCGGGCGTGGAGTGAGGGTTTTGAAGAACAGCAGACCCTGTACAGGTGTCGCCACCGTTAGGGAAGGCAGCCTGCTCGTATCAGCTTCTGCGTTGCGCGAGGGACGCCGGCAGCCCCTGCTGCCGGGTGCCCCCTATCTTCAAAGCAGATACCTACATGTCCCCACGGTGGTAGGGCACAGCTCCACGCCAACCGTATAGCGACACTGAATGTCAGCGGCGTCCATGCGAAGGTCAAGATACTTCTTCTGAAAGAGAAGATATGGGCTTCGGAACTAGACATTGCACTGTTACATGAGGTGCATTAACTGCGCTAACCCGGATAGAAGGATTATCGGCTTGGCAATGCAGTGGCGGTCTTTGTACGCCAGGGGTATAGCTTTTACGATTAACTTCACGCGTGCCATTAATGTCTATGCGCCTTCTGGTAATGCACGTTGGCGTGAAAGAGGACGATTCTATGAGGAGGAGACTGCTCACTGTTCTTACGTCGACATGAACATCTTCTCTTTTACCTGCGAATTTTACATCGTGCCAGGAGCTGCGTTTCACTGTTCGTGATCCATCCCTAGGGATATCTGGGAGTTACGGCGCGCAGACGGCCCGGGCTTCACGTTTCTCATGAGTCATTCGGGTGGTCGGTTGGACAGCATTTATGTCTCCAGTAGGCTAATGCGGTGCTCGACGTAGAGCGCTGGCCTATACTGTTATCTGACCACTGCACATCCAAGTGTACATTGTTCCCTCCCGGCCAGGATGTTGGGAGGAGTCGAGCACCGTGGAAACTCAACATTCAGCATCTGCAGAGTCCTGATTGTCGCCAACGTGGACAAGATGCGAACGGCGTCTTGGATATTACCATCCGTCGTAGACTGGTGGCTGAAATATGCCAAATCGATGCTCCGGTGTACATTCATCACTTACAGCAGGGAGGTGGCCGCTTGGCACAGGCACACTACAGACCTCTATTTCAGCTTTTGCCGCGACCTTAATGGCTAGCCACCTTCCCCGGAAGTACAAACTGAACGCAGCATGATTAAGGCGAAGTACTAGTGATTACTTGCGAGAATCGACAGGGGCTGCTGTGCGTGATCGCAGATCTGATGTGGTGTGGCGGGAGAACACAATCGCAGACACTTCACACGAATCTTAGTCACCAACTCGTAGATGATCGTGCGCAGCGGATCACCAGCCAAGCAGACATGGTCGAACACTATCGCAGAGTCTACATTGCTGATGATGGGGCCGTCCCGGGCTACGATTCTATCGCCGTGGACGTTCCGCGCACCCTCACACTTGAGGAGGGGGTTACATTAATGGAACCTTTCACCACCGCGGTCGCTATCGCTATCTTCAAAAAAATGGTTCAAATGGCTCTGAGCACTATGGGACTTAACATCTGATGTCATCAGTCCCCTAGAACTTAGAATTACTTAAACCTAACTAACCTAAGGAAATCACACACATCCATGCCCGAGGCAGGATTCGAACCTGCGACCGTAGCAGTCCCGCTGTTCCGGACTGAAGCCCCTAGAATCGCACGGCCACCGCGGCCGGCCGCTATCTTCGCAGGTGCACTCTGCAAGTCACCGGGCATCAACAGACTCCTTACTGAATTTTATCGTCTTTTTGTGTTCTCATGTCTACTCGTTGGACGGAGATGTATAATGAAGTGATCACGTCTGCAGCTGCGATTCTACCTCCTTTGGTCGAGGGCATTATTATTCCTGTTCATAAACCGACACCTGAAATTACTATGGGGCATTACCACCATATCACCTTATTAAATACTGATTAGAAGACTTTCGGGCGGTTATTAGCGGCGCGCTGCAGACCCCTCGAACCACGTGTCCTCTCCACCGCGCAAACTACGCCAGGTGGCGTAGCAGCTGGTGACTGTAGTGACGTGATTGCGCTGGCAGAGACGTGCAGAGTTTTTGCGCAGATTTTGACAGGGCGTTTGACAGGGTGCGCCATGCCTTCCTATACTCTTACAATGTATGGGCTTCCCTGCGGGGTTCATCAGTATCATTCGGCTGCTCTTTAGCAGCTTGCGTTCGTTGGTCTAGGTCAGTAGGCGCGTGGCGGGCCCAATACCGATTCAACGGTCGGTCCGACAAGACTGCCCACTGTCCACATAGTTTTAAGCAGTGGCGCTGGATCCACTCATAAGCCTGCTGACGATGAAATTGTCTGGATTCTCCCTACGCGTTTACAACTTTCGATGCCCTGCATATGCAGAAGACCTTCCGCTGCTGGTTCGTTCTCGGGAGAAGGTCTCACGGATCCTCGACACCATCAAGGCTCATGGGATAGCTGCTGGATGTGTGTTGAATGTGCGCAAATCCACCGCGCTGTCTATTGGTCGCGGGATACCCTGCGTCTAACATATCCGCTATCTTGGGATTACCTTTACGTCGTAAAGGCGCCGTACAGCGGCGGTCAATTTGCGTCAGGTTTTCAAAATTACCCGCCTGATGATCAGTCGCAGCTCCCTACACCGCCTCGATCCTTTGCAGCGTGTTGCCTACCTGAATGCCTATGTAGCATTCTACGGCTGCCGACTGCGATAGGAAGTTGTATTCAAGCGGCATTCAGATATTTTCCGACGGGTGAGTGCATATTCAAAGCCAACGGCCTCGCCGCAGTGGTAACACCGGTTCCCGTCAGATCACCGAAGTTAAGCGCTGTCGGGCTGGGCTAGCACTTTGATGGGTGACCATCCGGTCTGCCGAGCGGTGTTGGCAAGCGGGGTGCACTCAGCCCTTGTTAGGCAAACCGAGGAGCTACTTGACTGAGATGTAGCGGCTCCGGTCTTGGAAACTGACATACGGCCGGGAGAACGGTGTGCTGACCAAATGCCCCTCCATATCCGCGTCCAGTGACGCCTGTGGGCTCAGGATGACACGGCGGCCGGTCGGTACCTTTGGGCCTTAATGGCCTGTTCGGGGGGAGTTTAGTTTAGAGTCCATCTTCAAAGTGCGCTGACACATTCATTCGCCTCCCGCGTGCAGGAGGGCTTGGTCTTACAAACGACCGCTGTTATGTGGCTGTACTTTATATCGCCACGACGCACAAATAATGGCGCAGTGTCGAGGCCTCCGTTACGCACCATTTACTTACCGTCCTCGTGCTAGTATGCCTCTCCGCCGGTTCCGGTCGGTGGCATCATTCCGATCATGCCCGAGTTTGCACACACGGTGGCCTTCATTGTGAAACTCAATTATAGACGCGCCGAACTCCCACGAACGCACGCAAGTCAAGGATTTCTACTTCCTTCTCTTGCGTAGTGTCACCTGTAACGTCGTAGAACGGAAGTTCCGATTCTTGCGGTGGACTGTGATTTGGCGCCCATTCACCACAATTTCTTCCCGACGCATACCAGATCGACTTGTTATCATGAGACCTGTGGGAAGTATCCAACTAATGAGTGGCTCGATGCCATAGGACTGGCGGACCCACCCCTCTGCGCTGTCTGTCTTAATGTCGACGATGATCATCACCGATTCAATTGTGTAGGCGTTGCGGATGTCTGGTTATCGTGGCGACAAATGGTCGCGTGTTTTCTACAAGTGCCACCGCATGTTATTGACCCCGAGTCCTTTCTTTACCCGGCGGTGGAATATTTTCCTGCAAAAAAAGCCTCGGGCAGGTCTCTGAATAAAGGGCTGAACTTTGGCATATCTATATGGAGACGCTCGTTACTCGCACCTTGGTGTTTGGCAATACTTGCAGACTGCGCACGCAGCGGTTGGGCGTAGTTCCTGTTATCGTGCGTATTTTGCTAATTTTCTTAACAACGTTTCTGCCACGCCTCCACTAATTTGACGTGTTCCCGACGTGGCAGGTGCCTACCCGATTCGAATGGAATATGACGCGCCTACACCTTGGACTCGGCCCGTCTGCCATGCTGTATCACCTTTTGACATTTACAGGGTCTCGGATGGGTGGACTAGTTTTAATTTGTTTTCCTCTGTATATATGTGCACAAAAAATGAAATAAATAAGTCAGCAAAATTAACATGAGCAGTGTGACTGTACTGCACTACGGCCGGAAGGGAAGGCGTCGTGGCCAGGCATTGTCTCCTCCAAACTGTAGTTGACTGTGGCCCTTTTTAAAAAAGTAAAGAGATTAATTTCAACACAATTTTCTTAGAGAGGGAAAAGCAAAAAAAATATAAAAAATGATAGTGTCTTTGATTAATAATCGAAACGTACTCGGTAACGGGTTCGAAACCCGCCACCGCTTAAATTTTGGTTAATAATCAGCATTGGCAGCCAAAGACTTCCGGCATAAGAAGTCACACTCATACTGCCAACGGCCTTGTCAAAGAGAGCGGAGGAGCGGATAGAGGTTCAAGGCACTCTCTTGTCCTTGGGGTGGTAAACTGCCCCTAAAGGCGGAAAAATCAGCAGTGGTCAAGAGGATGCAGATGGCAATCGAAATCACTTCATTAAAGACAATAGCGTGTATGCACAGAACATGTGGCCTGTAATTGAAAATGTGCCATTATTTCTCCATTGGCAAAAGATTCTGGAATTGTCCCCCCATTCGGATCTTCGGGAGGGAACTGCCAAAGGGGAGGCGACCATGAGAAAAAGATTGAGTAATCAACGAAAGGTTAACTTTGTACGACTCGGGGCGTGGAACTTCTGAGGTTTGAACATGATAGGGAAGCTAGAAAAACTGAAAAAGGAAATGCAAAGAGTCAATCCAGATGTAGTAGGGGTCAATGAAGTGAAACGGAAAGAAGACAAGGATTACTGGTGTGATCAGTATAGGATAATATCAGATACAGCAAAAAATGGTATAACTGGAGTAGGCTTCATTATGAATAGGAAGGTAGGGCAGAGAGTGTGTTACTGTGAACAGTTCAGTGACAGGTTTGTTCTTATTAGAATCGACGGCAAACCGAACCGAAAACGATAGTTCAGGTATACATACCGAAGTCACGAGCTGAAATGAAGAAAAACGGACAGTATATGAGGATAGTGAATGGGTAATATAGTACGTAAAGGGACATTAAAATCTAGTAGTCATGGGAGACTGGAATACAGTTGTAGGGAAAGGAGTAGAAGAAAATGTTACGGGAGAATATGGGCTTGGGACAAGGGATGGGAGAGGAGAAACACTAATTGAGTTTTGTCATAAATTTCAGCTAGTAATAGCGAATACTCTAAGAATCACAGGAGGAGGAGGAGGTATACTTGGAAAAGGCAGGGTGATAATGAAAAATTACAGTTAGATTACATCATGGACAGAGATTCCAAAATCAGATACTTGATTTTAGGACGTACTCAGGAGCAGATATAGAGTCGGATCACAATGTTGTAGGGATGAACAGTAGGCTGAAGCTAAATCTCTTAATCAGGAATAAGCCCTACGCAAAGGAGGAGGGTAGGGAAGTACTAAGGAATGAGGAAATAAACTTGAAGATCTCTAAGGCTATAGACAGAGCAGTAAGGAACACCTCAGCAGGCAGTACAGTTCAAAAGGAATGGAAATCTCTGAAAAGGGCAGTCACGGAAGTTGGAAAGAAAAACATAGGTACAAAAAAGGTAATGCTTCAATTGATCGATGAAAGAAGGAAGTACAAAAATGTTCAGGGAAATTAAAGAGTACACAAACAAGTCGCTGAGAAAAGAAATGAATCGGAAGTGCAGGGAAGCTAAGCCGATATGGCTGCATAAAAAATTCGAAGAAATCGAAAAATAAATGAATGTGGGAAAGACTGACTCAGTAAACAGGAAAGTAAAAAAAAAATCCTTCGGTGAATTTAGAAGCAAGGGTGGTAACATTAAGAGTGCAACGGGAATTCCACTGTTGAATGCAGAGGAGAGAGGGGATAGGTGGAAAGAGTACATGAAGGGCTCTGTGAGGGTGAACATTTGTTTAACGTGATCGAAGGAGAAACAGGAGGCGATTTAGAGGAGATAGGGGATCCAGTATTAGAATCAGAATTTAAGAGGGCTTTGGGGGACTTAAAATCAGAATGAATGGGTCTGGCGACATATCATCTGACTTTCGGAATAAAATCAACCACACAATTCCAAAGACTGCAAGAGCTGACAAGTACGAGAATTATCGCACAATCAGCTTAACATCTCATGCATCCAAGTTGCTGAGAGAATAATATACACAAGAATGGAAAAGAAAATTGAGTAAGCGTTAGATGACGATCACTTTGGCCTTAGCAAAGGTAAAGGCACCGGAGAGGCAATTCATACGTAGTCGTTGATAATGGAAGCAAGACAAAAAAAATTATGACACGTTCATAGGATTTGTCGACCTGGAAAAAGCGTTCGACAATGTAGAATGGTGCAAGATGTTTTAAATCCTGAGAAAAATAAGGGTAAACTTTGGGGGGAGATAGGTAATATGTAATAAATACAAGATCCAAGCGGGAATAATAATAGTGGACGACCAAGAACGAAGTGATCAGATTGAATAGGGTGTGAAACAGGGATGTAGTCTGTCGGCCCTACTATTCAATCTGTACATCGAAGAAGCAATTATGGAAATAAAAGAAAGGTTCAGGAGTGGAATTAAACATCAAGGCGAAAGGATATCAATGATACGATTCGCTGTTGACATTGCTATCCTGACTTAAAGTGAGGAAGAATTATATGATCCGCTGAACTGAATGAACAGGCTATTGAGTTCTTTTATGGATTGAGAGTAAATCGAAGAAAGTCGAAAGTGATAAGAAGTAGCAGAAATGAGAACAGCAAGAAATTTAAGATCAGGATTGATGGTCACGAGGTAGATGAAGTTAAGGAATTCTACTACCTAGGCAGCAAAATAACCAATGACGGACGGAGCATGGGTGATATAAAAAACAGATTAGCACTGGCAAGAACGATATTCCTGGCCAAGAGCAGTCTACTAGTGTCAAATATAGGCCTTAAATTGAGGAACAAATTTCGGAGAACGCAATTTTGGGGCACAGCATTGTATGGTAGTGAAACATGGACTGTAGGAAAATCGGAACAGAATAGAATGAAGGATTTGAGATGTGGTACAGGTGATTGCGGAAAATTAGACGGACTGATAAGGTAAGGAATGAAGAAGTTCTGCGCAGAATCAGAGAGGAAAGGAATAGCTGGTAAACACTGACATGTGGAAGGGACAGGTTGATAGGATATCCGTGAAGACATCGGGAAATGATTCCATGGTACTAGAGCGAGCTTCAGAGGTTAGGTTAGTGTTGTTTAACGTCCCGTCGACAACGAGGTCATTAGAGACGGAGCGCGAGCTCGGGTTAGGGAAGGATGGGGAAGGAAATCGGCGGTGCCCTTTCAAAGGAAACATCCCGGCTTTGCCTGAAACGATTTAGGGAAATCACGGAAAACCTAAATCAGGATGGCTGGAGACGGGATTGAACCGTCGTCCTCCCGAATGTGAGTCCAGTGTGCTAACCACTGCGCCACCTCGCTCGGTAGCTTCAGAGAGAAAAAAACTGGAAGGGAAGACGGTAATACATCCAGCAAATAATTGAGGACGTAGTTTGAAAGCGCTACTCTGAGATGATGTTGGCACAGGTCGTGAATTCGTGATGGGCTGCATTAAACCAGTCAGAAGACTGATGACTAAAAAAAAAAAAAAAATTTTTTTTTAAAAGTCTCAGCCAATGTTCTACTACTCTCCAAGTGCATTCATCCATACCTATTAGGGGCGATCAAAAAGTTTCTGTGCGAAGGCCATACAGTCCACAACCGGTATGCCAATCAGGCAAAATCGCTATGAGCACTGAGGCAATCATCCCATCGACGCACGGGGTTGAAAATAGCCGTTTGGTGAAACACTGTGTCCTGCTACATGCAGAAGTCCGTAGCTGACTGCTGCATATCCTCATCCGACAGGAATCGTCAACCCTTCAGGGCTTTTTAAGTGATTCCAAGGAGAGAGGCGAGGTCTATAGGGCGGGTGCTGGAGTGTCTCCTGCTTGAGTTGGCGAAACTTCTGAGTTACGTCATTTGCAACCTGCATTGTGACAAAGGAGCAGCGCCAATTCCACAACGTTGATTTTCGACAGACATGTTGCACCATATACGTTCTTCACTCTCCGACGAATGTCTGCTGGTATTTGTCCCTTGGCAGCCATGAAAAGAATAACAGTACGTTGGTCCTGTTAGGACACATTTGGTAATAACTTCGCCATAGTTCACGTTCCCACATTTACCGCACGGAGGTCGGAAAGACACGAATGCCACACTAATCCCTTGTCTAAAAGTCGGTGCTTGTATACCCGCATCAGAGTTGCGCTACTTTGCTTATATGCTGCAGCAACGCCCTCAAAGGAAACTTTTTGATAGCCCATTACGTATTAAAATACATTAAGTAATCGTAAGATATTCTACCTTGCAACACTTAAAAAACTTCGTGATTGTCGTCCTTTCTCAATCTACACGACGGATGATTTTAAATGGACATGCAGTGATTGTCAAAAGTTCCTAGGAGGGTATGTATGATCGATCATCAGTGCTGGGAAAAATTATTTTCGGTATGATTCTTCGACTTAGCTAATGCTTCCTCGCGTGTGATCCTAGTCTAGTTATTCATCTGCACTTCTTTCTGTATTGTCAAAAATATAAACTTGGTAACTCCGGTTTATAAAATTCCATCTTCGCAATCAGTGGTCCCACACCATCTCCAAACAGTGAAGCTACAAGGCGGAAGAGAGGGTAAAAGCTATTATATTGTGATCACATTCGCAGACTACAGCCGATTATTAAATGTGGATAAAATGGCGTATCACTTTCTTTCTCACAAAACACGCAATTTCAGTTGTTGCGTGGTATGTCACAGATTTAAACAACTCCAATGGCAAATCGCTTTTGCTGCAACTAAGAGATATTTTTTCGTCTAATGAAGTTTAATACTTTTAATCTAATTTGATCCATTAGAAATGGTTTTAGAAAATCTGTGACTGTGAAAATAATGGGTTTGTTTATAAATAAATTTTCTGCTACCAGTCGAGATTTTATTTTATTTATTTTTTGCGCGACGTATTTCGGGAAACGAACCCATTTTCAATTGTGTTTGTGTGCTCGGAGACGAAAATGATGATAATTTCGCGAAACTCCTCGTATAAAAGAAAAAGCACTCCGTCGTCTGGCCACGAGTGGCCTACCGGGACCATCCGACCGCCGTGTCATCCTCATAGAGGATGCAGATAGGAGGGGCGTGGGGTCAGCACACTGCTCTCCCGGTCGTTATGGTGATAATCCTGACCGAAGCGCCACTATTCGGTGGAGTAGGTACTCAGTTGGCATCACGCGGCTGAGTGCAACCTGAAAAATGGCAACAGCGCATGGCGGCCTGGATGGTCAGCCACCCAAGTGCCGATCACGCCCGACAGCGCTTAACTTCGGTGAACTCTCGGGAACCGGTGTATCCACTGCGGCAAGGCCGTTGCCCCTCGTGTAAAATATAAATAAAATAAAATTGTGACTAATAGCAGAGAGTTTCCACTGCTACTGCTGTGTCCTCCTGAAGAGACAAGGTACAGGCATACACAGAGAGGGCGCCACACACAAAGACAAAACTCCAGAGAAGTGCAACAGAGTTGTGGTCAGACGCCATAGAGGCGCACACAACATGGGCCACGTTACAGCTTCCGCTTTCTGTCACTCAACTATTTTCGAAGTGTTGGTCAACCAAAGACATAAAGCGGGCATACGGCAGCACTGTGAGAAGCTGTATCAACCAGAGTTATTTCAAAACATCGTTTAATGTCGTTAAATTGATAAACGTGTTGTTCTGAACCGTTTGAAACCCCGTCAGACTGGTAGGAATGGTCCTTTTCATATCGGTTGTCACTCCATCTGCTATACCATGTATTTCACACGCACCAGGGGCTATCGTGCTTGAGTGAACGGAATGAATTCGAGACCTCCTAGAAGAGAGCTAAGTTCAAGCTCACAGATCTACAGGGTGCCCATAATTAAAGATCGTTTCAAAATGCTGTAGAAAGTGATTCACTGCTCAAACCGACGTCAGATTTGAACAGCTTGTTATTGACGCAGGGATAAACTATATGGGATAAAAGAAATTTAACGAAAATTTAGCCAGTAGACTACGCTGTAAGAATCATAATGCGCACACAAACAGACGATTTGCACTAGTTGCCCTGCAGAAGTTCCAGACACTCAGTGGTAGGAAGAAAGGCATTTGTCCGGTGCCTACAACGGTCTGAAGAAATATGATTACAGGTTCTTTTGAAGTGTAATGTGGGAGAGGGTGGAAAGCAATTGATCCGACGGCAGTCGAAGATGTGGCCACAGCATTGCAGGAGACGTCGAGTGGTGGTGTGCATACATACAGTGCACGGGGAATGGCCCGAACGTTGGACATCCCTGCGAGCACGGCGCATAAAATCCTACGAAACTTCCTATATTGTTATCCGTATAAAATCAAACATGTTCAGGAGCTGCTTCCTGCTGACAGGCCGGCAAGACAGACATTCGCTCTGGAATTTATAGGTCGCATAGAAGTGGACAATGAATGGCTGTGGAATATTCCGTGGCCAGACGAAGCTCTTTTACATGTCAAAGGACATCACAGTATGCATAACTGCAGAACAAGGTCAACGGGTAATGAGCGTACACTTCAATCGGTGCCACTTCAAGCTGCAAAGGTGACTGTGTATTGCGGATTGACGGCATCGAGACGATGACTCCTGTGGGTCCTATTACCTGTACCGCCACTGGTAAACGCCTATGAGAATCATTTTCGCACAAACGTAAACGTCATACCAACCCTTCAACAGCACGGATGCTTAAGTAGGATCACTTCTATACAAGACTGTACTCCTCCGCACATTGCACAGCCAGTGAAGCGGCTGCTGCAGAGGCAGTCCAGAAACGCTAGAACGACCAGGCGTCATTTCCCCTCAGCCTGACCGTCCAGACTTATGGCTGGGGGTTTACCTGACCGATGTTATGTTCAGTGCTTCAGTTACAAACGTAGCTGATTGAAGGCACGCACTGCGCAAAGATTTTTGAATGTGACCCCGAGACACTCCGATCTGCCGTGGAACCTCATGTTTTTCTCGACTTCAACTTGTGGCAGAAAGCGGTGGACAGCATACTGAACATGTTTTGCGCCTATCTCACAACAATTAGAAACTGACGTCAGAATCAGAGTCTGGAAAAGATCAACGAAGGGATTGCGTTGTTAAAAAGTTTACGGATAATGACTGTATGCTGGCCCCTATTCCGATAGTACAAGAGTTGGGATGCTTCCCACACGTCGTTCAGGGGGCCTAAATACGTCGTATTGTAACGCCGAAACTGGTAGCAAAAATAAAATAAAATTTAAAATATAAGCAACTGAAAGTGTTTTCCATTTTAAGTTTTATATTAATCATCCGTGGTGCCGCAAACATCCTGTATAAAGATGGATATACAGAGATTTATCGGAGGAGCGTTTGGTCTCATTAATGGGTATTTTAATAAACAATATAGCCAGTTTTGCAAGCAGCCACAGGTATTTCCACGAAAACATCAAATGGCTCTAAGCACTATGGGACTTAACATCTGAAGTCATCAGTCCCCTAGACTTAGAACTACTTAAACCTAACTAACCTAAGGACATCAAACACAACCATGCCCGAGGCAGGACTCGAACCTGCGACCATAGCAGCAGCGTGGTTCCGGAATGAAGTGCCTAAAACTGCTCGACCACAGCGGCCGGCCCGGAAACATCCTTTGTTTGTTCACGTACGACTGAAACTCTTGGTCGCAGTTAACGGGCATTGTGTATAGACCAGTTATCTTGGCATACTGTGCGCAGCGGCCAGGCGCATCTTCCGTAGATGAGTCTAGTCTCAGACCGAATGCTACTAAATTACACGTATCTTTATTTACAGTATGTGCTCCTCTGCGACGAGAGCAGCTTCACACTTTCTGAACACATTGCCAAACACTCGCCGGATATAGGGTGCCAAAATTCTCGAAATCACAAGCCAAATACAGTCTTAACATTTAAACCGTATAGCGACTGTTTGGGTACACGTTCTATCTAAACATTGCGCAATGAAAATAATCACTAGGATTGAAATCTGGGGAACAAGGGTGTCAGGCAACTACCTTGCCATCAAAAACACCCAGCGGAACCGTCATAGACGCACTAACGTTGTGCTGTGGGCTTGAAAGGTGGCTACACTGAGCCACAGCGCCAGAAATCGCGCCAGAGAGTATTGTTCCGCCGCCTCCACTGGCTGTGATTATTGAGACGTAGCGGCAAGCAGTTCTCGCCGAGAAGTTGTGGTGGACACTGCTTGTAGCTGAAGTCAGAGTGAGATGCGGTAGTGGAGAGTGTTGTTCCATGTTTATGCAGTTATTTGATGGGAGAGATAGCAGATGTTGTTCCAATGGAGGTATTGTAATGATCTGAGTGCTTTTCGTCAATATAAATTAAGGTAACTAACTACTGTTCTTTATTTTCTTATTATTTGTGTGTCCTGAATAATGCTTTATTACAGGTTCAGTCAACAAAGCATCTGGCGTGTGTTCTTGTATTAGAGTGTAATTCTGGGTTTCTTGCACAATTATAGTATTTCTAATTTTCTTTTATCACGTCAGTATAAATGATATTTAAAAATTCTTGTCCTGTTGAAGAAGAACCGTGCCAGATGTGCGTTGAGTCATACTACCACATACAGAACAGCTACAATTGTGCTTTGTTGGTTTCGTAGGTTTTATAGTTGCTGGGGACTTAATTAATTAACTGTGTTAACGAAAATTTTCTTACATTCTTTGCTGTCATTCTAAGAAGTCAGATTGCGTAATAATACTAGTCAGGGCCAGCCGTTTACGAGACTTGCGTAATCGGACTCACAGCTACTAAAACTAAAAATATTTGCATTTTATTAAATTAAGCCCCCATGCAGGCTCTTGTATTGTACTGTATGAAATAACCATAGGTCTTTTCGTGAGTTCTTTGAAATAACGTTGCGGTTCACGTAGTTCACGTACGTATCAGAAATTATGTTTTGTTGGGTAAAGATAGGTGCTGTAACTCAGGTTGCGCTCAAAGCAAGCCGAATGAAAACAATAGACGTCCATCGAGCCTTGCCAACAGTGTTCAAATGTGTGTGAATTCCTAAGGGAGCAAACTGCTGACCTACACACTACTTAAGCTAACTTATGCTAAGAACAATATAGCCATGCCCGAGGGAGGACTCGAACCTCCGGCGGGAGGAGCCGCGCAATCCGTGACATGGCGCCTCAAACCGCGCGGCCACGCTGCGCGGCGCGCCATCAGAGAGGCGTTGCCCTAGAGACGTATGCAAAATCGTGTTATGTGACTGGCCGTGAAATACGAAAAGCAGCTGAGCCATAGCACACAAATTGTCAACGCTTTTCTTCCGCGTATAGAATGTAGTTGTAGTGCTGTCGTCGGGCAAACGGTATGTGAATTGGTAAGTCGAAGCATAACCATAAACTTTCTAAGTATTCCTTTTGACACACCAGCCCGAAGTGCTAAATGGCGCTAGTATCCCAGTTTACAATCGGTTCAAACATTTAGTTTTCTCCATGTTTGTGTGTCCAGCTCGGTTTCAGCCCATTGGAAATTCATTACCAACCTATCACCGAAACATTTGGAACGTACAAACAGCAAAATTTTCGTATGAGTGGAAGCCAGTATTCTGCACATGATTCTGTTCTTGCACAGTTCAGTACAAGAAACACTCGTTGTTTCTTAGGTGTGAACCGTAGTGAACGGAAACTAAGTACAGCAACAAAAATAAATGTATTCTAGATCGCACAGCAAATGATGCGCACAAACACACACACACGCACACACACACACACACACACACACACACCGATTAACGGTTCGAGCATCATACTGCAATCGGAGTCTTCCTAGAGGGGTATTGATTCCCACGCAACGCTTCTTTATACGTGAAACATCCTGTATGCTAAAATAAAGTAATTATTTTACAGCAGTTGTAGTGTTCAGTTTAAAATTGAATCTTGGGCTACGGCCGAGTGAGTCCGATTTATGTGCGTCTAGCAACAATAGTACACTTGCATCAGCAAAAAAAAAAATCGCCATGTTGACTTGACCCCGGCTCATTAGACAACAGTTGAGTTAACGAATCACGTTTAGGCCTTTATGACCGCTCCAGCACTGCGCCTTTAAATTTGTGAGAGACTCTTTTGTATCATTAACTATTTCCTCATTTTTTATTACTCAAATCTGTTCTTCTATATCACGTGATTAGGATAAAATAGTAATCGTTGAAAGTATACGGCCACATATATATTTGTGAGTTTTTTTAAGACAAGTATTTAAAGAAGACCATGGAGAAATTTTAGAAGTGCGGAAAAAAGAATTACAGACTTTTAGGTTTTCCAGTGGCACTAAAATTCTGTCCGGGACAAGAAAGGATCTTAGGGGCACTTGAACGGAACTGAGAACGTCTTGAAAAGACATTGTAAGGTGAACACAAACCAAAGTAAAACAAAGGTAATGGAATGTAGAGGAATTAAATCAAACAGTGCAGAGGAAATCGCAGTAGGGAAAGGGACACTGAAAATAGTGGTGAGTTTTGGTACTCGGGCAGCAAAGTACTTGACCGTGGCCGAAGTAGAGTGGGTGTAAAATTTAAACTATCAATAGCAATAAAATTATTTTTGAGAAAGAAGAATTTGTTGGGATCGAATTTAAATATAAATGTTTGGGAGTCTTTATGAAGGTATTTGTGTGGCGCGTAGCCTAGTATGGAAGTGAAGTGTGAACGATAATCAATTCAGGGAAGAAGAGAACAGAAGCTTTTGAAATATAGTACTACAGAAGTATGCTAAATTAGATGGGTAGGTCGGATAACTAATGAAGAGGTACTGAATCGAATTGGAGAGAAAATACCTGTATCTCACAACTTGACTTAAAAAAAATGACCAGTTCGCGTGACAAATAGTGATGCATCAAGGAATAGTCAGTTTCCCTGTGGAGGGTTCTTTGTGGGCGGGTAAGAACTGTGAACCAAGACTAGACTACAGTAAGACGGTTCAGATGGATGATAGGTTACAGTATTAATGCAGGGATGAAGGTGTGCGCCCAGACTAGGTTGGAGAGCTGCATCAAACCTCTCTTCGGACTGAAGACCACAACAACAGTCTTAGAGGCAGGACGTGCTGTAGGACGTTCTTCACTCAGCTTGGATAATTAGTCTCGCAGATATGATCTCGTTGAAGAACACAGGCTAAGATCGTGAAATCGAAAGTTCTGGATACAAAATGCGCGCGTTCGTTTCGCGACGGCATTCAGTCACAACTGTCATAAAAGTACTGGCGCAGACTTTCATCCTTTCTCTTTAAACCACAATGATGACGGCGGTGTATCGCTATTTTAGCTTGGATATTCAAGTTGAAAATTACTTCTATAGAAACTTTCGTTCATCAAATATCTTCCCACCCTCCAGACGATGTGTGAAAATAGTACCAAATATGAGCTTTTCACTCACGATAAATTGCTTAGAAGTTGCGGTGACAAGAAACGGTTGGTACTGACCGTCGGTCGGTGTGAGACAAGTGTACGATGTGAAGGGCTCGTGACGTCAGGGCATTGCAGAATGTGTGCGGCTATGTTGAAAAATAATATCACGTATTTGTGTCCTTTGAAATGCAGTGCAGCGTTCCGTAAAAGTTATTTGGTCTGCCATGATAATGTGCAATTTACCTTTTGAAGTCCGCTCGTACTTGTCGTTTCATTACTGTGAATAATACTGGTGTATAAATTCCAACTCTTCAATGAAAATGTATCCGACTCTATTATCCGTTGGGACGACTTAATCATTTTCATCTCGATCGTTGACAACTGCCATAATCCATTTTGGTGCCACGATTGTTTTACCGATAAACTTAGTCATTAGTGAGAAATCTCTAAATTCTTTGCTGTGCGTACCGTTTCTAACACTGTATAGTACCGTACATCACATCTTTATCCTTTAAAAGAACATTATAATATTTATGAAACTCTGTTTGTAACATGCTTAGAGCCACTCGTTCACGAGAATGCATCTTCCCTTCTGCTTATAGATTAGGCCCCTTTCATATAATCGTTGCAATAAACATACGTCGCATTTCTCTTTATTCATTATTATTTCTGCATTGCAGTACCCTATTTCACCTTAATGGGAATCGTCTCACGCTGTCAGTAGAATGTTACCCGTTATAATTTTGTACAGTCCTGTTATTTCCACCACGTACAGTGAAAAAGAGATGCACTTCCAAATGCACATTCATTATGTGGTACAGCTCTTCAAATATCTGCTGAAGCTAATACCGTAGTAAAACTGAAATGAGTTCAGTATAAAACGTGCAGACCAGAAGCGAGTGTAATTCCGCGCTGTATGAAATTCAGTGTATAATTAAATTAATCGCGGTAGTTAATTCACTCATATCTGGCATGAATTCACCGTCCATTAGTTGTCTGTATTTCTTTTTATGTCTTACTATACCGACTGTACTGAAAAGTGTACTCTGTTCTATTGTAATAAAACAATAGCTCAGGATTTAGTAGTTGAAAGAATCAGGACACCGACAACAAACTGTCACCTTCATGAAAGAGTGCGATCGGCAAAGTTAGACGTTTTAATTCATTATTGGCATTCGGTTGAGATACTTCACTGTCATTCTCAAAACCACATGACACTTAAATATGCATACATTATAATAATACCCATCTATATAAATAAGTTCCTCACTTCCAAAATCAACGCATTCTCCTCTTCAGTTTTTGTACAAGAAACTACACCATTAAGAAGCTTTGTCCAAAAGTCACTTCATAGAACCTAAAACGTAGCTCACTAATTGTCATTGTTTTATTTTAAAATTGCTGTCCATTGCTTACACTGCAAGCACCAGTTCAACGTCTAGGGCGTAAAACTCTTTCTTTTACGCCCACTGCTGGTAAAACCGTGGCTGCTTGATATTGGCTCTAGTGCCCTGCTATTTAGTGCAGCGTGACATTTGAGGATGAGCTCGCACACATGTGTGCGCTAATCTAAATTCAAAGGGTGTCTTCGATGTAATGCCTCGAAGTACCAGTTCAAAGATATCACTCCCTCTGATCAAAGAGCACCATAACCCCTAAGTATATTGGAAAGTAGTTAAAGAACTTATTGTCATTGTTCACCATTTGTTCATCTATGACTGAGTCAAACTTTTATACTGCAGTAGGACAGCGCCGTTTGATTAGAGTGCCATACTGCGGTCGAAGATATGAGACTAGGTCCCAACGTGAAGAAGCCACGGTATAGGGGAACAGTAGCAGAAGAAGGCGAGTTTGGCGCGCTACATGTGTACTATAGCTAGTGCAACCAATTCCAGAGTCCTTATCAAGCAGGCGTGGCAACAGGCATCGAACGAATGCAGATACGCGCTGCTACGATCGTAACTTAACTGTTCTGTGAACCCTATATGAAACAGTAATGAAAATACTCGGGGAACTGAGAGACAGATCCTTGGAAGAAAGACGACATAGATCTCGCGAGACTCTTCTGGGGAAATTTAGAGAGCCGAGAACAAATTTTGTCCAAAATTTCCACATTTCCTTATAATTGCCCAACGAGGATACTTTCCTGAAGGCAACTGCATCCTCGATGGACAATCTTATGGTAGAGCAGAACTATGCATCAGCTCTGAGTATGAGAATTCAGTACGGTGCCAAGCCACAATGTACTCTAACCTCAGCCTCTAAACCAGTGGCTCCCAGCCTGAGGGATAAAATTAAATTTTCGAAGAGGTAAACGAAATAGTTCGGATGTGTTTCGGTAACGAAGTTAGTTTCAGAAGATCATTGCTATTATCACTGTTTCGTAAGGCAGTAATGCAGAGTGTCCAGAAAATGCATACACTCTTTGATAGTATTAATGGAACGAAATGACATACCGTAACAGTCCTTGCGCGGAGGCAGGATATTTTGTGTGTTCAGAAGGACCCCCATTAGCAGCCAAACAACGTCGATGCCCCTGAACTGTTGGCCAAACTACGGTTGTCAGTTTTCCCGGTGCGCTTGACGCACAGGACGCCTTGATAGTTTCTCGTAGCTCGTTCAGTGCAGCCGGCTTCTGTTGATTAACCTGATTTTTCAGGGTCCCCCATAGGAAGAAGTCAAGTGGTGTACTGTCTGGAGACCGTGGTGAGTACTCGACAGCTCCTCTTCGACGTATCCATCGTCCAGGTAGATTTTGGACTAAGTAGGATCTGACATCTCTCTAGTAGTGAGACGGAGCGATATGTTGTTGTAGATAAAATCTTTCATTTCCAAACACCTCTGGGATGGCAGGTAAAATCGATGTTTGCACCATATGAAGGCACATCTCACCAGTTACAGTACCTTGAAAGAATAATGGGCGATTCAAAACGCGTGGATATAGACCACACATTAATACCGGGTAGATTAACATTTTTATCCACGCGAACGTGCGGATTTTCAGGAGCCGAGTACATGCAGTTGTGGCGGTATACAGTACCGTTCAGTTTGATTTGCGCCTCGTCAAATCAGGTAGCCATCCCTGCAAATCGTTCATCCTTGAGAAGCATGCCTTCAAACCACTCGCAGTACTCCATCCTTCGATCCGGTTCGTCCTCGTTCATAGTGTGCAGCGATCTTGGAATTCACGTTTTCCACTTTGCAGCCTTCAGAATTCGTCGCACGCTTGATCGGCTTACCCCACTTTCGCGTGCACTCTGCTTCACAGATTTTTGAGGTGACATAATAAACTGTTCCAACACAGAAGCAGTGGAAGCTGGACTTGTTGATGTTTTTGATCGGCCATACCTTTCCTTACGCATATCCTGAGCAGTACCATCAGCTTCAAATTCATTCCGAATACGATAAATTGTTTAACGTGTTGGTTGCTGAGTTTCGTACTCATTGTGCCATTGCAGTTGTTCCTCTATCACGTTTTCGTTCTTCCTGTACCACTTCAATACGGCCTTGCGTTGCTCAAACGTCAATCTTACTTAATTCATTGCTGCACTGTCATCTGCTGGAAAAAGCTTACTAAGATCTGTTCAAAGAACAATGGACTACGCTACCATGCAAAATTTCAACGATATGTTATTTTATTCCAAAGATGTGGAAATTGGGCCCTGTCTCTGATATACGTTAATTAATCACCTTCGAAAATAATGCATTAGGTATTAAGTGGTTACAAAATGAAATAAGAATCTCAATTGATTCGGTTTATTCCATTAAAGAAAACATTTGGCAAACAATGGTGATATTATTCTAGTAAGACCGTGGAACATGTGATGAAAGGCTCCGGGGTAATATTCTAATAATTACGTAAATGAAACAGTTGTAATCACAAAGTTGTAACGTGGTTGTCGTGATGTTAGTAGAAAACGCAGATCGTACTAAAAAAGCAAGATGGTCATTAAAAAGGACTGAGTGCAAGTCTTCGAACTGAAGCTTGAAGATGTGAAGTTTTATGAAATGGCTTTGATGTCCATATGCATTTTCTTGCAGTTGTGTCTCGATCTCACCTTAGCAAAATCTAGGTGGATGTTGAAATGTCTGTAGAATCATTCATTGGAGGCACCAATGACCCTAGCCTACAACTAAATGCAAATCAGTTGAAAATCTATCTTAAGTCCCTCGATACATTTGCTCTGGCTGTGGACCCTGGTGGTCAAGACCCTCAGAAGATAAATCATGAGGCTCTCTACGAAGCAGTGGCAAGAAATCTCTCTCTGAAGAAGACTTGAGAAGTACAAGGGTTCACGAAAAGGAAAATTCATATATCAATATTTTCGCTCTTTACTCTATTCTAATTGACTGGGCTACGAATCTTCTAAAGGCTGACTAGTAAAAATGTTCCTTAGAAAATGCTGCTCCCATTTTCTGGGCTATTCTCCAGGTGGTTACCATTAATGTGCGTCCTAATGTTTATGACTGAAAAAAGGCTACTGATTCTCTTTCCACCTCTCTCTATGGCCAATAAGATGGTTCCCCATTGGCACAGTCGAATTTTTCTGTCTAACCTCTAGTTTATTTATATTATCCCATCTTGTCAGTTTTTATGGTACGTAATATTTTGGTTTTTGTGAAGTCAACGTCCAGCGCCATGTAACGCCTTAAACTACCCCAAACCTGTGCGTTTCGAGATAGCGTCCTTGGTATCCGGTGCTCTCTTGAGAAAACACAGCTTTCTACGTTTTGCGCACACTGGTACCTTCTTGGACTTCACTAAAACCAGCGTTCCTTCTCATTGCACTAGTCAATTGTAAAAGCGGTCGCGGCTGGGGGCGTTACGCCACAGGGGATCTTATCTATGTTTGCCTGTAATACGGCGCTACAACAGACTGTCCGGAGGCCTGTGAGCCATTGACACGCGTGCCTCCCGCCGCTCCCTTTCGAGGGTAGCTTCAAGGATGGTGGCCCACTTCACTTCACGGCTCTGACGCCTCATCCCTGTCTACTTTCAACGTCCCCTTATTTACATACGGTATCCAAAGTCGAATAACAGAGTAAATGAAGAATAATTTAAATTATCTGAATGGGCCTTTCCATTATGGTTTTACATAAATTACGGGAGTGTTTCTGAGAAAACGGTCATGTAAAAAACGATTATGTGAATAACTTCTTCCTTCTTCCTCACATAGTTTGCCCACTCACATATACCTTGTACACAGATAAACCAAAATATTATGACCACTGCCCAACGTGACGTTGGATGCCATTTGGTGGTATTACGGGCACGTGACGCAGTAACAAAGTATGCAAGCGGAGCAAACACAGACGGAGAATCACCCCAGTGAAGACATGGGCTGCAAATGGTAAATCCACTGTGATATGCGACTTCGATAAAGAGCAGATTATTATTACGCAGGGTCTATGAACGAGTATCTCGAATACGGCGAAGTTGGTCGAATGTACACGTGCTATTGTCGTGAGAATCTACGGAAAGAGGTAGAAGGACAGTGAAATTACCACTAGAGGCTAAATGGCTGGACGTCGACGACTCTTCGCTGAACTTGGGGTTCGGAGACGTGTCTGCTCTGTAAAGTAGGATAGATGGTTATCTGTGGCATCTCTGCCGAAAGAGCACGCTGCTGGTGCAAGCACCAGTGTTTCTGAGCCTACCGTTCATTGTACGTCGTTAATATCGAGCTCTGCAGCAGATCACCCCTACGAATTCACATGTTGACCCAACGACGTAGTCAATTACGACTGCAGTGGGCACATGACCATCAGGATTCGATCGTCGATCAATGGAAACGTGTCGGCTTTTCGGGTGAATCACAGTTTTGCTACATTAGGTCGATAGTTGTCATCGAGGTGAACGGCGGCTCGAAATATGCAGCGCGCCACGGACGCGGGCTGGTGAGAGCAGCATCATGCTATGGAAGACATTCTCCTACGGCTGCGTGGAACCTTTAGTAGTAATCGAAGACACGCTGACAGCTGCAAACCGCCAGCCTCTCTTCATGCTTGATGTCTTCCCCCACGACGGTATCATCTTTCAGCGGCATAATTGTCCTTGTCTCGGAACCAGAACCGTACTACAGTGCATTTAGGAGCATTATAGTGAACTCATGTTGATGTTTCGGCGACAAAATTCGCCTGTTTAAAATCCTATGTAACCCGTATGGGCCGCTATCGGGCACCTCCACCGCCTACGCACATCAGCGGCTCGTTATTTGCGCGAATTACACGATCTGTGCGTAGACATCTAATGCCACAAATTTCCTCAAACCTACCAGCAAACTGTTGGATCTCCGATACACAGAATCAGTGATATATTTCGTTCAAGACACGGACAAACAAGATATTAAGCCGGTGGTCATAATGCTTTGGCTTGTCAGTGTGTTTTGTACAATCCATATACAATGAACCACCAAAGAAACTGGTACAGGCATGCTATTCAAATACAGTGATATATAAACAGAGAGAATACGTCGCTGCGGTCGGCAACGCCTATATAAGACAACAAGTGTCTGGCGCAGTTGCTAGATCTGTTACTGCTGCTACAATAGCAGGTTATCAAAATATACTCGTAAGTGAGTTCGAACATGGTGTTACAGTCGGCGCACGAGCGCAGCATCATCAAGGTAGCGATGAAGTGGGGATTTTCCGTTACGACAATTTCACGAGTTGACCGTGAATATCAGGAATCCGGTAAAACATCAAATCTCCGACATCGCCGAGGCCGGAAAAAGAGCCTACTACAACGGGACCACGACCGAAGATGATCGTTCAACGTGGCAGATGTGCCACCCTTCCGCAAATTGCTGCAGATTTCAATGATGGGCCATCATCAAGTGTTAGCGGGTGTATAATTCAACGAAACATCATCGATATGGGCCTTCGGAGCCGAAGGACCACTTGTGTACCGTTGATGACTGCACGACACAAAGCTTTACGCCTCGCCTTGGCTCGTCAACACCGGCAATGGACTGTTGATGACTGGAAACATGTTGCCTGCTCGGACGAGTCTCCTTTCAGATTGAATCGAGCGGATGGATGTTTTTCGGGTATGTTGACAACCTCATGAATCCATGGTCACTGCATGTCAGTAGGGGATTGTTCAAGTTGATGGATTTTCTGTAACAGTGTGGGGCGTGGCGTGTGCAGCTGGAGTGTTATTGGACACCTGATACGTCTAGATACGGCTCTTTCAGGTGACACGTGCATAAGCATTCTGTCTGATCACTTGGATCCATTCGTGTCTATTGTGCATTCCGACGGACTTGGTCAGCTTCAGCAGGAGAATGCGGCACCTCACATGTCCAGAATTGCTATAGAGTGGCTCCAGGAAAACTCTTGTGAGTTTAAGCACATCCGCTGGCCACCACACACTCAAAATATGAACAGTATTGAGCATATATGGGAGGCCTTGCAACGTGCTTTTCATAATAGATCTCCACCCCCTCGTACTCTTACCAGTTTATGGACAGCCATGCATGATTCATGGTGTCAGTCCCTTGCAGCACTATTTCAAACATTAGTGGAGTCCATGCCACGTCGTGTTGAGGCACTTCTGCTTGCTCCCGGGGGCCCTACACGATATTAGGCAGGTGTACCAGTTTCTTTGGCTCTTTAGTGTACGACAGTAAGGCTAAGACACATATTTCTAAATATCTCATGGAAGTGTCGTATCATGATTGCAATGGACCAGAAAATGGTTTATTATTCACATCACAACAGCACAACGTAACAGTGATTATGTAATGGCTATGATATTGCTGAAACGCCAATTTATTTTTATTATTAATCGCAGATCAGACCTACAGTGAGAACAATAAGAGATTTACTACCATCTGGATCTCCTTCATTTTGGCCGCCTACCCGCATTTGTAGATTCGGTCAAACACAAAGCCGTAGCAGCTTGAAGTCTTCTCATTCTGCCAGTTCAGGAGTAAAGAGTCCAGCAATCAGTTGCTTTACAAAGTAAGTATTGGGAACACATTTTTGGTTGATTTTAATTGGAGGTAGAGGGTGTAGGTTGTAATGATTCTTTGTTTACGTGACCATTGCGGCACTCCAACCCCAGTTCTCGATACCAGTAATATCGTACTACTTTTCTGCGAAGCAACAGACATATTTTTGTGACAATATTCATATTTAGTTTTATTAATGTATAGGTACTCCGATGTATCGATATATTACAGATATATGATTCTTGTGTGCGTTCATTTCTGTGAGACTGTCATAATCTTTGACTTACTTGTAACCGTTTTGGCGCAAATGCGCACAGAGCAGTCTTTGTTTCACTTTGCAGAAGTTAAGTTGTTATTTTGCTTTGTAAAAGAACAGTCAAGTCTTGTGTTTGGTTAAAGTGGAAATTAAATATATGAAGATTGATACAAAACTGTTTTCTTGATGATGCGACAATTAAGAAGAATTGTATCTGAATTTACAAGAAGTTTAATAAAAATGGGGATCGTGAACACGAAGTCAAAAATTATTTTTACCATACCATTGTTCTGATCTGGGATTGTTTGATCATTAAGAATTTCCTGAAAAACGCATTTGTTAGGTCTTCAAATATTGCTAAAATACAGATCTGGACCTTCTAGCAGCCAAAGTGGAATCACCCTAGAATCAACAAGATGAGCCATAACAACTCTGACGAAATCTACGTGGAAATTCATTCAAGATAAGTACCAGAATTAATGACTTTCTTACCGTGACTTCATTATTTCCATCCTGACGATGCCATCCACAGTCAATAACTTTGTTGTTGCCCGATAAAGCGGACATTTGCTGCGTGAGGAACATGATTAATCTGATTTATAACCTACTTTGCAAGTGGTGGTATTGTTAGAAGGTGAACTAAGTGTCGTTCGGGAGAGGAGTGATGCCGAAGAAACATATTTTGTAACAAGTGTCCTCCCTCGGTGTGGGTAGTTGGCTTTTATACCTCAGAAGGAGCTGTAGGTTATATTTGCGATGCACTGAAACTTGCTTCTTCTTTTTATAAAAAAATATTGTTTTATCTTCATTTTAAAAATACAAGTGTTCAAAGAAAATTGTTTCTCACTCCAAAGTTTATCTAGTTGTTATTGTTGATGATGGTCAGGGATGCAGTTTCTAGCTAATAGCTGGTCCCACTAAAAGGTAATGGTGTCAGAAGAGTTGGGAAGCACTGCTCTAAACGATGTGGTACAGAATCAAAGGCGCCACAAGCACTGTGCACATTTAGAAGTTGCCAGTAAGCCACGTGACTGAGGCCGGCTCCGTGTCACGCCCTCCTCCGGTCGTACGACCTGCGCCACCACTAAGCAAAGGCTAGTCTCATTCTGTCTGTTAGTTGAGCTTTACCTGTGTACACGAAGCGTTACCAGTTAGCGTCTGTTGTTACTGTGTATGACGAACGGGCCTATCTCAGATACACTCAACGGACTGCGTTCTGGTCATACTGTTATTCAAGAAAAGTAAAAGGGAGTTAATTATACACCGCGTGTGCTTGTTTTTCTTTTTGCTCTCATTCTTAGAAACCATCGACTCCTTGGTATACACCACCGGGCCGACCAAACACTACGTATGATTAATGATACTCGCTCTTTCCTTAATCTATCATTTGCAACACTTTCCGATCCTACACACATTAAGTGGTTCACCTACACTGAAGAATTGGAGGAACTACGGTCTTGTAATGTGTGTTTATAAAATTTTATAGAAAATTTACTTCCATTTCTTCTTTACTAGTAAAAATATTGGCGTGAACTAATGGTTTTCGTTTTTCTACACTTATTTCAAAGTTAATTTGTATAATTAACGGCTTTAATACGAATACTATTTTCTCTAGGTGGTATACAAACGGTAGATTTTCGGGCTGGATGAAGGTTGCTTTCGATGGTCTATAGTAAATTCTAGTTATAGGTACCAAGTGGTAGTAACATCGATAACGTTTATTTACCAAGCAAGGAAAATGCTAATTTCAGTGTTAAAGTTAGCCCTGCAGCGTAGTAGGTCATCGTATGTTTCCTCAATCCAAGCTTTGTGGTTCTCTTCCTACGATAACAATTACAGTTTGCAATGAACTGACAGTTCTGTGGTATGTTTCTAACAAACAAGTGTTATGGCGCTGCTTGACCATCCAGTCTATAATTTTAGTTTTATCTTTAAACTTCCCTCTCAGCTTCAGGAAGCTGGCGATTATGGTGAAAACTATCATATGAAAAGTATCTGGACGCCTCTGTGTCAGACAGAATTGACCAGTAGACGCCACGAGAAGTGGACTGGACGGTATAAAAGAAGGCGGGGAGTATTGTTGCCAGTAGAGAACCAAAGGCATGGTAGATATAAAACACGATCTTCCGATGTCTCTGTTGTACGCCTCACATATTTGAAAGGTGCGATAGGCAATAACGTCTCTATCACTGAAACTCTCAAGTCCTCTTACTATGGACACGTTGTCTTCTGGATACCGTACTACAGCTACAGTAACCCATCCATTCCCATGTGTATTAGCATCATTATTATCCAAATAACGATGTGCCCTGTGACAGTCCAATGAAAGGGTCTGGGTTTCTTGAAGTTATCTGTCATCATGTGTAGCAGTGAAATACGGAGGAGGGGTTTCGGTATGAGGATGTTTTTCGTGGTTATGGTGCGGTCCCCTTATTGCAGTTCAGAAAACGCCAGATGCACAAGGATATACATACCCTTTACAGTATTGTGTCCTGCGTAAAACAGAGGAACTATTCGGCTGTGATGATTGTTCGTGTCAGCATTACAATGCGTCCCGTATTAGCGCAGCATCTGTGAGCAATGATCTGTGGACAACAGCATTCCGAAAATGGGCTGGCCAACGCAATGTCCCGTTCCGAGTCCGATGGAACACCGTTCGGATGAGTTACAGCGTCGACTTCGCTCCATACCCAGCGTCCAACATCGCTACCTTCTTTGGTTTCAGTTTTTGAGAAAGAAGGGGATGCTATCCCTCCACAGGCATTTAGGCACCTCATTGATAGTACCCCCAGCACAATTCAAGCCACCATAAAGGTGACGGTGGCCACACCCGATATTAATGTCCACTAAATACTTTTGATAAGATAGTGTACGTTGTCTAGTCACATGAAATGTAAATCTTGTGACATCGTAGCACAAATAAAATAGTAAATTATACACTCATGCTCATAAATAAAGGATAATGCTGATACATGGTAAAATAATGGCCTGCTGGGCGGTTTGTCACTTTGGGATATGGCGATGCGGTGCATTTGACCTGCGGTTGTCGCACGGTGGCGCTGGCAGCAGTCCACACACGCAGAGGTGTGCTGGTGCATGACAGAGTACGGTGCAGGAAGTAAGTGTGCAGACGTTTTCAGACATGCTAATGGTGACTTTGTGTTGAAAATGGCTCAAAGAATACATATTGATGACGTTATGACGGGTAGAATACTAGGGCGACTGGGGGCTGGTTAAACACAGCAGGTCGTAGCACGGGCTCTCCGAGTGCCACAGAGTGTGATCTCAAGATTATGGTAACTATTCCACCAGACAGGAAACGTGTCCAGGCGCTACAGTAAGGGACTTCCACAGAGTACAACATCACAAGAAGACCGATATCTCACCATCAGTGCCCACAGACAGCCTCGGAGTACTGCAGGTACCTTCGGTCGGGACCTTCTCACAGCCACTGGAACAGTTGTCTCCAGACACAGTCTACAGATGACTGAACAGACATGGTTTATTCGCTCGGAGATCTGCAAGGTGCATTCCACAGACCCTTGGTCAAAGGAGAGCCCGTAAAGTCTGGTGTTAATAACGCAGTACATGGTCATTGGAACGGTGGTCCCAGGTTATGTTCACGGACGAGTCCAGGTATAGTCTGAACAGTGATTCTCACCGGGTTTTCATCTGGCGTGAACCAGCAACTAGATACCGACCCCTTAATGTCCTTGAAAGGGACCTGTATGGAGGTCGTGGTTTGATGGTGTGGGGTGGGATTATGATTGGTGCATGTCCAACCCTGCATGTCTTTGACAGAGGAACTGTAACAGGTCAAGTGTATTGGGACGCCATTTTGCACCAGTATGTCCGCCTTTTCAGGGATGCAGTGGGTCTCACCTTCCCCCTGATGGATGATAACACACGGCCCCACCGAGCTGCCATCATGGAGGAGTACCTTGAAACAGAAGATATGAGGTGAACAGAGTGGCCTACCTGTTCTCCAGACCTAAAACTCATCGTGCACGTCTGGGATGCTCTCGGTCGACGTATCGCTGCACGTCTTCAAACCCCTACGACACTTCAGGAGCTCCGACAGTCACTGGTGCAAGAACTGGAGGCTATACCCCAGCAACTGCTCGACCACCTGATCCAGAGTATGCCAACCCGTTGTGCGGCCTGTGTACGTGTGCATGGTGATCATATCCCATATTGATGTCGGGGTACATGTGCAGGAAACAGTGGCATTTTGTAGCACATGTGTTTCGGGACGGTTTTTTCAACTTATCACTGAACCGTGAAAATTTACTTTCAAAATTATTCTTAAGGAATTTACTTTATTTACTAGCGATTCATCAAGAACATTAACACACTGTGTGAACAAGGAAGTAGTTGCCAAGGAGTAACTGATGGAAACAAATTAAATTTCAACCAATGGAAATTTTATTCATAAAAACCTTTTCAAAAACAGATTTAAAATTTATAAGCAGGAAAGCACCTTCGAAATATCAAGTTACAATTTAACAAATGTGAATTTTATTCCTAAAACCTTTTACAAAACAGTTTTAAAATTATAAGCAGAAAAGCACCTTCGAAATATCGAGTTACAATTATTCAGAGGCAGAATAAAAACTTTTTTGTTACAGTAGGAGCCTTCGGGCTGAGAAGCTTCCGCTCCCTTTCAACACGTCCGTAGTCACGACCGCTCACAACGACCTCTGAAAAACTGCACTGGTGCAAACCTGCAACTCACCAGATTACTTTAAACTAAAAGTTTTAAGAACTCACACAAACACATGAACTATGCACCCCGTAAGAGGGGTGGAAATGGTACAAACACTCACACTAAGAACTTATTTTCCACCACAAGTGCAATTTGTTTTTAAAAGGGCTCTTACGGTGGAAAGGTGGTAAATTTATAAAAATGACTATTTAAATAAAACCCATTAAATTCAGACTCACATAAAGTGTACAACATGCTCTACATTACACATATACCGCCTCGCAAGATGATAGGCAAGATAAAAACATATTTCAGGAATTCGGCCCTTACCTTAATTCTATCAATTCGTTAACACGGAATCCAACAGACATGACAGAGGCAGCTATTAACGTATGGCAGATTGACAGGGGGGGGGGGGGCCTTACTAAACAACCCGAACCGCAGATCGCTCTAAACCTCCGGAATTCCACAAGGGAAAAACGAACCACCCAATTCACAATAACCACCTTCCCGCTGGTGGGCAAACGGAGAAGAATGGTGGGACAATCCCAAATCAAAGCGGCTGGTGACCTCACCAAGAAAACAGTAGAACTTAACAAGTAAATGAAAGAACATATCTCCAATCACTTAAGTTAATAAACTGCGATTGCTGGCGAAGACCTGGCGCAGCACCTTCAACGCTCTCCCGAACCGTCCGCTGCCAGCCGTTTCAACGGACGCAGGAAGGCGCGCCGATCTCCCGTCTCACGGCGTCGCAGCTCGCACCGGCCAGCCCGATGTCGTGGTTCTGCTCCTGTTGCTCTCGTGTGAACCGCGAAGCCACTACCCCTTTCTATACAGCGCTGCCCACTGGACTCACGTGGGGACCTCACAAGCACCGACGCTCAAGGCGGACAAGTCATCTCGTGTCTCAGTGCGCGACCAACCAACCGACCGATCCAACCGCCAATGACCGTTGCCCGAGCAACTCGAGCAGACTGGCGGCCTAAAGCGCAGACTCAGATCTAGGAACTCAGCCCCGACCAGGCGACCACTAGCTGAGTTCTGTTACTGGTGGAGTGGCAAGACTCTCATTTGCCGGCTTTAAAGTTTGATCCAAACGACAAACGACAGACACACTAACTGCCGCACACTGAGCCGTCTCACCAACTGACTAGACTCACCTGGACTGACCGACTCCCCTCTACAGAGCTCGTAGCACCCCTTAAATGCACTTGAACAGGCAACCTTTCCGCTTTCCCACCAGAAGGAGACACCAAAGCTGCGATTACCACAGTGGCGCCACCGCCAGAAACGGAGGGCGACTGCTTCACACAAGGCGCTGCGGCGCGCTCTTCAAAACAGCAAATTTTCTACCACGGCTCAATCACCAATACCGTGGACTTACAGATCTGTGTCGTGTGTGTTCCCTATGTGCCTATGCTATTAGCGCCAGTTTTGTGTTGTGCCACGTTGTGTGGCACCACATTCTGCAATTATCCTTAATTTATGAGCATGACTGTAAATCACCTTCCTTAAATCGCTAATGCCGAATTATTTCACTACCATTTGTCCGCACAAATGTAAGTTACTTGCTTCTTTTCATATGATCTCACACTAAAACTGGAAAGTCTTAAGGTGTTGTTAAGGGGTAACAGGGCAGAGCGTTAAGAACACGGGGGGTTCAGTGACCCACAAAGAACAGGGGTGGCTGTAAGTCGTCAGGGGTGGGTGGGGGTGAGGGGTTAGGGGTGGGGGGTGGGGGGGGGGGGGGGGCGAGCGCGCTGAGCCGGCACGAGCTCGGGCAGGCACGCGACGTCTCCGCCACGTGCACGCGCAGCAGCACGCGAGGCCTGCAGGCCGTAATGACGCCGCCACGACTGCGGCCGCGCCTGATCAGACGCCGCCGCGCCTCCCGCAGTCACACCCCACGCCAAACACTGCGGCCTCACTGCGTCGCTCTGTGCTAACACATTTCTCCGATACAAGTGTAACCTCACTGACCGCGAAATGGAAAGGCAACTTACTGAGCACACCTGAGGCCATTTCTTTTGAACTTCGGAAAAGAAACACACACACTCAAATCATCTTCACGGGAAGCAACTGCAGTGGGAGTGCTATGCGGTTCAATCATTCGTCCACTACCGTTTTTCTTTTGTTACTGATCCATCAGTTTGAGTAAGGAAGCTGAGTTTGTCTTGTTTGCAAGTGATGGAAGGGTTCTTGCAAAGCCAAGCAGAGAAGCATCAATAGAGAAAACAGTGAACTTTGATTTTGTGAAAATTACTACCTGGTTTTGCACAAATGGGCTAGCTTTAAGATTTAAAAACACACAGCTTACCCAGTTCGTACTGTCGGAATTGTCCCTCCTGTTATTAAATGGTTCAAATGGCTCTGAGCACTATGGGACTTAACTGCTGAGGTCATCAGTCCCCTAGAACTTAGAACTACTTAAACCTAACTAACCTAAGGACACTACACACATCCATGCACGAGGCAGGATTCGAACCTACAACCGTAGCGGTCGCGCGGTTCCAGACTGCAGCGCCTAGAACCGCTCGGCCACTCCGGCAGGCTCCTGTTATTAACGTAGTATACAACAACAAAATACAAGCAGGATTGAAGGTTCCAACGGTTGTGGTCCTTCGTCTCTACTGTTAATTCTATACATCGAAGAAGCACTGAACTAAATAAAAGAAAGGTCCAAGAGTGGGATTAAAATTCTGTCTGAAATTATGTCAAAGATAAGATTTGCGACTGGCGTTGCTATCCTCGGTGAAAGTGAAGAAGAATTAGAGAATGTTTTGAGTGGAATAAACAGTTCAATGAGTACAGAACATGGATTGAGAAAAAATTCTAAGAGAGACGAAAGTAATAAGAAGTGCCAGAAATGGGAGTAGCGAGAAATCAATATCAGTTTGGGATACCACCAAGTAGACGAAGTTAAGAATAGGTCTTATATGTACACCTGATAATGGACCCAGGATCAGAAAAACGTCGTGTATTTTTTAAAACACGAAAATTTCGTGACTGTAGGCGTTTTTTAATTCACACTTTCAATTAAGGAACTGTGCTACCTAGGCAGAAAACAACCCATGAAGGACCGAGCAAGCACACTAGCATTGGCAAAAAGGGCATTCCTGGCCAAGAGAAATCTACTAGTATCAAATATTGGCATTAATTTTAGGAACAAATTTATGAGACTGTACATTTAGGGGGCGATATTGTATGCTAATGAAACACAGACTGTGAAAAAACTGGAATAGAAGAGAGAATCGAAGCATTTCACATGTGGTGCTACGGACGAAGGTTGAAAATTAGGTGGTCTGACAAGATAAGGAATAAGGAGATTCCACGCAGAATTGACGGAGAAAGGAATATATGGAAAACACTGACAAGATTAAGGGGCAGGATGATAAGGTATCGGTTAAGATAGGGTTTAAGACCTGTGGTACCAGAGCGATCAGTGGAGGGTAGAAACTGAAGGGGAAGACAGAGATTGGAATGCATCCAGCAAATAATTGAAGACTTTAGTTCCAATTGCTACAGACCAGTCAGAGGAATGGTGACTCATAAAACAAATGGCGGCTGCCAGTCAGGTTCTATGTTATCGACACTTCTCCGGGGCTTGGAATCTCATTGACTGCAGTAGAATTGTCATCAGCAATGAGTCCTGCCTGAAGATGACTGGTATGAAAATCATTGAAACGTCGCGAAAAGACGACATAACCACTCAGCTTATCACCCGAAAAGATTTTATTTCAATACGCAGAGAGAGACTACTATCACATATATTTCTCTGGGTCGTCTCGCAGTACTGAACGAAGTAGTGAGTTATCTGCAAGTGGTCCGGACACCCCCAAAAACATACGTTTCTCATATTAGGTACATTGTGCTGCCACCTACTGCCAGGTACTCCATATCAGCGACCTCAGTAGTCATTAGACATCGTGAGCAGAATGGGGCGTTCTGCGGAACTAACGGACTTCGAACGTGGTAACGTGATTGGGCTTCACTTCTGTCATACTTCTGTACGCGAGATTTCCACACTTGTAAACATCGCTAGGTCCATTGTCTCCGATGTGATAGCGAAGTGGAAACGTGAAGGGACACGTGCAGCACAAAAGCGTACAAGCCGACCGCGTCTGTTGACTTACAGAGACCGCCGACAATTCAAGAGGGTCGTAATGTGCAATAGCCAGACATATATCCAGACAATCACACAGGAATCCAAAACTGCACCAGGATCCACTGCAAGTACTATGACAGTCAGGCGAGAAGTGAGAAAACTTGGACTTCATGGTCGAGCGGTTGCTCATAAGTCACACATCACGTCGGTAAATGCCAAACGACGCCTCGCTTGGTGTAAGGAGCGCAAACACTGGACGACTGAACAGTGGAGAAATGTTGTGCGGAGTGACGAATCGCGGTACACAATGCGGCGACCCGATGGTAGGGTGTGGGTATGGCGAATGCCTGGTGAACGTCATCTTCCAGCGTGTGTAGTGCCAACAGTAAAATTCGGAGGCGGTGGTGGTATGGTGCCGTCGTGTTTTCAGGGAGGAGGCTTGTACCCCTTGTTTAGCGTGGCACTATCACAGTACAGGCCTACATGGTTGTTTAAAGGACCTTCTTGCTTCCAACTGTTGAAGAGCAATTCGGGGATGGCGATTGCATCTTTCAACACGATGGAGCACCTGTTCATAATGCACAGCCTGTGGCGCAGTGGTTGCACGACAATAACATCGCAGTAATGGACTTGCCTGCACAGAGTCCTGACCTGAATCCTATAGAACACCTTCGGCATGTTTTGGAACGCCGACATCATGCCAGGCCTCACCGACCGACATCGATATCTCTGCTCAGTCCAGCACTCCGTGAAGAATGGGCTGCCATTCTTCAGGAAACCTTCCAGCACTTGGTTGAACGTATGCCTGCGAGAGTGGAAGCTGTCATCAAGGCTAAGAGTGGGCCAACACCATACTGAATTCCAGCATTACCGATGGAGGACGCCACGAACTTGTCATTTTCAGCCAGCAGTCCGCATACTTTTGATCACTCGTAGTGTATGCGCTATATGATGTATTTCTATACGAAAGGCCCACTTGCAGCCGCAGTATTGACTAGGTACATAACGTATTTTAAAATATTGACGTCATTTAGAACTCAGGATCCCGGCAGATGAAGACATAAATGATATCAGGTAGTTGCAGAAAAAGAATATATTTTAGATAGATAGTAGTGGTACCCATAAAAATTCCATATTTTTGCGCTGCGCAGGATAATGTAAATACGTGGAATACTTTACGGAACAAATAAACGCGATATTAAATGTACAACCGGTACCTGCAGCATTATGGGCTTCGTGATTAAATAGAGCAAACAGAGCTCTGCAAAACATTTACGTGTTATACACTGGGTGCCATTAAAACTGCAACTCTACGAAGGAGGGACGCAACAAACCTCTCCTTCAGCGCAACTTCGATTAGTAGCAAGCAGTGATGTAATGCGCGTTCTGTCTATAAAAGAAGATTCTCATAACTCGCATTTCAGAGCTGTATATTTGTGAGAAGATTGTGTTATGCCTCGTGTAAATATAGCTATCAGCACCCGAATACGACAGCTGTATGATAGTAGACTATCGACGCTGCAGTTTATCGTTCAGTATTATTGCTGGACGCGTTTATCGCAATCCCATGACTGTCATGCGAATAGGGAATCGTTCAGCTCAGGAGAGCCATAATCGACACCGTGCAGGACCTCAGTGCACACACTCGACTAGCGCCCGAAAGGGCTTACCTACTATTCACTCTGCTGTGCGAGAACGTAGAGGCACGTTACATATCTAGAGGCATGGGAAGTAGGTTTGTTTGCGGATAAAAAAGCTATGGACACGGACAACACGGCAACAGCTGTAGCACAACAGATTGTCAGAATGGCAACTGTGGTGACAGCAAAGTGAGTCACTTCGACTGTGGCAACGCCAACGACAACACTGGACACAGGAGTAGCTACACCTGGTTTTTTTTTTTTTTTTCAGACGTGGCCTTGCTCCGCATACCGCACTATGAGGAACATATCTGTATCTGGAGACTGAGAGGAGGAATATCATTACCATTTTGCGATCATCATCATACAGGTCCAGTACCTGTAGTTACGGTATGAGGTGCAATTGGGTACACAGTACGATTACCTCTCCTTCATATAGACTGGTATTTGAAGAGCAGTTGTTACACGAATGACGTGTCAAGGACAGTGACTGTATTCTATATTCCTGGTCTCGGTGTTGTTATCTTTCAACAAGCTAACGAAAGACTGCATGTTGCCTGTGCCGTTCTCACCAACTTCGATACGGAGGGTGTCAAACAGTTGTCCTGGCCACCACCTTACAGAGATCTCCCACCTATAGAAACGTCTGGCCTTCAATTGCCTAGATAGAAACACGCCACCATTCGCAATCCAGTATGGTTCATGAGCTCCAGCGCAGGTTAAAGCAAAGTGCAACAATGTACCCGTATCTTTCGTCCAAGCTCAGTTCCATGTGATTCTATCCTGCGTTATAGCCGTCGTTGCTGTCAGAGTGTGAAGTTCCACGCACTGAATTGTGCACCCTGTACGTCCTGAAAACGCCTAAAATTTAATCTTCTTACTATAGTGTATGCGTACGATCAGTAAAATTTCATTAGATTTTCTTTGGTGAAGTTGCAATTTTAATGGTCAGCAGTGTATTAGAAAGCCTGCTCTTCGACCGTTTTAAAAACGGTGTACCGTCTGCACCTTATTCGATCACACAGATCGGACCACTTCTCCAGATAACTACGAGAAGCTATTGATGCAAAAATGATCTGTTCTTAGTAGAATCAATATGGGATCTAACATCTTTCTGCTTCGTTAATTAACCCAGATGAGATGCACGATAAACGTTATGAAGTGGGACGTCTCGATAGAACAAACGTAGAAACACACATATACATACACACATACCCATTGCCAGGGTATTTATTTAGCGCAGTTTTCTATTAGCCCATCTTCTCTCCCTCGTCTGTCAGTCCATTTTCTTCTACTCCCCGTCTTTATCCAGCTCCTCTTCCCCGCTCTCACTGCCCATCTTTTCTCCTCCCCCTTCTCTCTGTACATCGCCTGCTCCCCAGTCCCTTCTCCGTCCATCACACCGTTGTCGCCAAAAGTCCGATCGGAATGAGAAGCTGATAGAACACCAATTTTATCGGAAATCTATCCATGGACTCATGAGGAAATGTTGAATATATGAATATGTGAAATATGTTGCATACATATTTAGTTGGATTTTCTGCTGGTTTACACGACAAACGTCTACAAAGGTAGTCAAATTTATCTCTGGTATTCAGCCATGTGGCTTAATATTTGGTCCCGAAACACGAGAACAAAATAATTGACTCGGTGCAGTGTTCATTCTCGAGAAATGGCTGACACGCTGTATAGCACGAATAGGTGGCAAACTGCGCATTTTTTATCTTTTAAAATTATTCCAATATGCCTAAAAACAGCAAACAAATACTAAAAGGTCGTTTTCGAATACTCTTACGTCACCGCTTCTCATCCAAACCCCACCCCTAATGCTGAAGGGGAATCTTACTTCCACAGTGTTCTCATGCAAATGTTAAGTCACGTACCTAGCAAATTGGGTTGATATTGTTCCAGGTGTTTCTGAGTTATGCTTCAATTCATCCCATTTCACTCCCACCGCTATGGGATCTAGATCTTAACCCCACAGTATGTCTTTCCGGATAGTAACCGGTGAACCACTGATTCATTAAAGAATCTAACTTCACTGTATAAAACTTTTTTTAAACGACTGATTACAATCCAAATTAGTTAAAACGTTAAACATTTCACATTAAACATTTAACGGGAAAAAAATTAGAAAAGTTTCAAGATGCCCCTCTGAGGAGCAGGTACGTGGATGCTTGTAGTCAACGTTTACCTTTCAACAACTCTGACACCGCCACCACTTCAGTGACGCTTCTATGAAAACTATGCACATGGGATATGAACGCATATGAAAATAAAAGTTGGCTCTGTGTATTTTCACTGAAGACGACACACTGTATTTCCGACGACAAGGCTACTCCTATTATGTCCCATATAAGAAAATAAAATTATTGAAAATGACCTCGGGGTCATGTGAACTTAAGTGGAAGAAAGAATTAATTTTCACGACAGATTTATTCACAAAAACACACGTTGCACTGAATGTGGGTCGACATAACACTTTGATTATACCGTATCGAATATTCAAAAAGCAGAATGATGTAATTGGCAGTTGACAGAGTTATTCCAAAGATGATGATTTCTAATTGCATCTTTAAAGGTATAAAGCTATCTGACTATGAGTAATACAATTGGAAGCGATTGAGAACTGAAGTCGGAAACATGCTACTACAATGCTCTTGAATCAGACGACTGCTGCTTCCGTAGGCACGCCGAAAATTAAGAGAATTTGCTCTAATGATTCCTAGTGCCTCTGCTGGGAAATGCTTACCACACACAGCTAGAAAACTCGAAATGTGATGCATAGCGCGCCCCGGCGTCGAGTCGGACAGTGGGCCTGTCCGCTGTGAGTTCCTCTCGCTCAGATCCAGCGTCAGCCAGCCTATATGTTCAAAAGCCAAGTCTCTGTCCCGTCCGGACTCTTCATTCCTCCATGTATCACGGAGAATACCAATTCCGTCCGCACTGTCGCGCGGGTCACAATTGAATCTCAGGTCCTCCACTCACTATCACCCAGTCCACAGAAAGCTCTGCGTGGAGTTTTCGACCGTAAACTACACTACTGGCCATTAAAATTGCTACACCAAGAAGAAATGCAGATGATAAACGGGTATTCATTGGACAAATATATTATACTACAACTGACATGTGATTACATTTCCACGCAATTTGAGTGCATATATCCTGAGAAATCAGTACCCAGAACAACCACCTCTGGCCGTAATAACGGCCTCGATACGCCTGGGCATTGAGTCAAACAGAACTTGGATGGCGTGTACAGGTACAGCTGCCCATACAGCTTCTACACGATATTACAGTTCATCAACAGTAGTGACTGGCGTATTGTGACGAGCCAGTTGATCGGCCACCATTGGCCAGACGTTTTCAATTGGTGAGGGATGTGGAGCATGTGCTGGCCAGGGCAGTCCAACATTTTCTGTATCTAGAAAGGCCCGTACAGGACCTGCAACATGAGGTCGTGCATTATCCTGCTGAAATGTAAGGGTTTCATAGGGATCGAATGAAGGGTAGAGCCACGGGTCGTAACACATCTAAAACTTAACGTCCACTGTTCAAAGTGCCGTCAATGCGAACAACAGGTGACCGAGACGTGTAACCAATGGCACCCCATACCATCACGCCAGTATGGCGATGCCGAATACACGCTTCCAATGTGCGTTTACCGCGATGTCACCAAACACGGATGTGACCATCATGATGCTGTAAACAGAACCTGGATTCATCCGAAAAAATGACGTTTTGGCATTCGTGCACCCAGGTTCGTCGTTGAGTACACCATCGCAGGTGCTCCTGTCTGTGATGCAGCGTCAAGGGTAACCGCAGCCATGGTCTCCGTGCTGATAGTCCATGCTGCTGCAAACGTCGTCTAACTGTTCGTGCAGATGGTTGTTGTCTTACAAACGTCCCCATCTGTTGACTCAGGGATCGAGACGTGGCTGCACGATCCGTTATAGCCATGCGGATAAGATGCCTGTCATATCATGAGATGGAATAGCAAAAATCGGTGCATACTTGGAAGCTGAATTCTCTAATCGTCAAATCGACAAGAAGTTGAACTGCTCCAGTACAGTGATGGGCTAAGTAGAAAACTGTTTGACGCATTGAAACGGTTCCTTGTGCGCAAAAGAAAGGGCCATAAAGCGTCATTCTTCTCAACTTGTTGCTGTTCTAAAATTGTGAGAAACGGCCAGATGTGTACCACACATTTTGTCAAGTGACAAAAGTCTTGCATTCAAAAAACGACTGTAGAAACCGGCTTTAACACCCAAACATAAACAGGCTAGATTAGAGGTCACTGAAAACAATTATGTTATGGACTTCAGAATGGGATAAATGATCTTCAGCGATGAGAAAAAGCTTAACTTAGATGGGTTGGATGGATTTGAATATTATTGGCACGATCTAAGAACAGAGTAACAGGTATGAATGAGAAAAAATTTTTGTGGTCGAAATTTATGATTTGGGCACTCTCGTGGGCTAAGTATGAATCACGCATTGCTCGGCTGAGCACTACTATGAGCTCTGTCGTGTACACTGAGATGCTAGAGACAGAGTTGATTAGACTGTATGAGGCCCTAGGGGACGAAAGTCTAATATTTCAAGAAGATAATGCTTCTGTGCACGTTTCTGCTGCGACCAAAGAGTGGTTTTAAGGTAAAGATGGGAATGTCTTTCCCTGGTCTGCACTTACCCCGAACATAAACCCCATGGAAAACCCCTGGGGAACATTTGAAAGGTATGTTTATAGCAATGGAAGGCAACCTGAGGCCGTTTGTGAGCTGAGAAATGCGATATGAAAAGAGTGGGAGACAATTTCACTGCTAGATCTACAGATCCTAACAAAATCAAAGTCAAAGAGAATTTTTGAGGTAATTGAGGTTCAAATGGCTCTGAGCACTATGGGACTTGACTTATTAGGTCATCAGTCCCCTAGAACTTAGAACTACTTAAACGTAACTAACCTAAGGACATCACACACATCCATGCCCGAGGCAGTATTCGAACCTGCGACCATAGCGGTCGCGCGGCGCCAGACTGTAGCGCCTAGAACCGCTCGGCCATCATGGCCGGCAGGTAATTATGGAAAAGAGATGTGGGACAAAGTACTAACAATGGAATAACACAACAGGTTCAAAATGGCTCTGAGCACTATGGAACTCAACATCTTAGGTCATAAGTCCCCTAGAACTTAGAACTACTTAAACCTAACTAACCTAAGGACATCACACACACCCATGCCCGAGGCAGGATTCGAACCTGCGACCGTAGCAGTCCTGCGGTTCCGGACTGCAGCGCCAGAACCGCTAGACCACCGCGGCCGGCAACACAACAGGATATGAGTTCCTTGGTACCAATATCCACAGGGAAATGCAAATGACTTATTTTGTTACTTGTTTATGTCTTTTACGTATCTGCTATTTTCATAAAACATTCGATACAACACTCTACCACCACTGTACTATTAGTGCCGTAGGAACCCTGCCATTACACTGATTTTCACTACTGTATGGCGCGAAATAGAGACCCCTACCTTAGGTATTATGAAACGTCCCCTTAGAACAATTATACATGACTCTGCTTAAACTGACAAGCAATATTTTTAGCGCAACGCAATCTAACTTTCAGAAATCCCTACAAAAGAATGGCCCTGACTAACATTAACCTATGCGTTTCACAAATCACTTAGCTCACAAAAATCTTGGTCACTCGAACTACTGCAATACAGCGAGCGCCACTACTGCCAGCTAAATAAAAGATTCAAACTACTGAAGGCACTAACTACTGATAGGCATAGTTAGCAAATGAAAGATTTTGATAGAGAACAAACAATGTATTTACCTCAATAATGTTCAAAAGTCATAATGTATATAGCAGTTCATGACATCCAGTCTTACAAATCTCAAAACTCTGCCATCTCTCTCCCCACATCCACCACTGCTGGCGGCTCACCTCCAACTGCGCAACGCTATGCGCTGTTCACATCCAGCTGTCCAAAACTACAATGGCAGACAACAATGCAAACTGGCCACAGACTGCACACAGCACAGCCAGTGATTTTCATACAGAGCGCTACGTAACGTTGCCAATAAGAAAACATAAACAGCCTACTTACAGTATTATTAACGCAGTGAACCCTCTGACGTACACTACTGGCCTTTAAAATTGCTGCACCACGAAGACGACGTGCTAAAGACGCGAAATTTAACCCACAGAAAGATGATGTTGCGATATGCAAATGATTAGCTTTTCAGAGCATTCACACAAGGTTGGCGCCGGTGGCGACGCCTACAAAGTGCTGACATGAGGAAAGTTTCCAACCGATTTATCATACACAAACAGCAGTTGACCGGTGTTGCCTGGTGAAACGTTGTTGTGATGCCTGGTGTAAGGAGCAGAAATGCGTACCATCACGTTTCCGACTTTGATAAAGGTCGGATTGTAGCCTATCGCGATTGCGATTTATCGTGTCGCGACATTGCTGCTCGCGTTGGTCGAGATCCAATGCCTGTTAGCAGAATATGGAATCGGTGGGTTCAGGGGGGTAATACGGAACGCCGTGCTGGATCCCAACGGCCTCGTATCACTAGCAGTCGAGATGACAGGGATCTTATCCGCATGGCTATAACGGATCGTGCAGCCACGTCTCGATCCCTGAGTCAACAGATGGGGACGTTTGTATGACAGCAACCATCTGCACGAACAGTTGGACGACGTTTGCAGCAGCATGGACTATCAGCTCGGAGACCATGGCTGCGGTTACCCTTGACGCTGCATCACAGACAGGAGCACCTGCGATGGTGTACTCAACGACGAACCTGGGTGCACGTATGGCAAAACGTCATTTTTTCGGATGAATCCAGGTTATGTTTACAGCATCGTGATGGTCGCATTCGTGTTTGGCGACATCCGGTGAACGCACATTGGAAGCGTGTATTCGTCATCGCCATACTGACGTATCACCCGGCGTGATGGTATGGGGTGCCATTGGTTACACGTCTCGGTCATCAAACATGGCTCTGAGCACTATGGGACTTAACTACTGTGGTCATCAGTCCCCTAGAACTTAGAACTACTTAAACCTAACTAACCTAAGGACATCACATACATCCATGCCTGAGGCAGGATTCGAACCTGCGACCGCAGCAGTCGCGCGGTTCCGGACTGCGCGCCTAGAACCGCTAGACCAACGCGGCCGGCTCTCGGTCATCTCTTGTTCGCATTGACGGCACTTTGAACAGTGTACGTTACATTTCAGATGTGTTACGACCCGTGGCTCTACCCTTCATTCGATGTTTGCGAAACCCTACATTTCAGCAGGTCCTGTACGGGCCTTTCTGGATACAGAATATGTTCGACTGCTGCAGCACATTCTCCAGATCTCTCACCAATTGAAAACGTCTGGTCAATGGTGGCCGAGCAACTGGCTCGTCACAATATGCCAGTCACTACTCTTGATGATCTGTGGTATCGTGTTGAAGCTGCATGGGCAGCTGTACCTGTACACGCCATCCAAGGTCCGTTTGACTGAATGTCCAGGCGTATCAAGGCCGTTATTACGGCCAGAGGTGGTTGTTCTGGGTACAAATTTCTCATGATCTATGGACCCAAATGTCGTGAAAGTGTAATCACATGTCAGTTGTAGTATAATATATTTGTCCAACGAATACCCGTTTATCATCTGCATTTCTTCTCGATGTAGCAATTTTAATGGCCAGTAGTGTAATAAGAAGTTTCAAAAATAAAAAGACTCGTATTAGTGGGAGATGTGCATTTTATGAATCCTACATAACCAATCAGTTTACGTCTGAATTGTGGTGTAGAATTTGGCGAACGTCAATTCGCTCAGCTTAAAATCGTGAAGTTTAGTGCGAGGCAGACGGTGGAACGCTAAGGTCGCCAGAGAGGATCCTCACCCTTGGCTGCCAACTGATAGTTATCACGTACCCTAGCTGCTGCACGAGACTGGCTGAGCACAGCTGAGGGCGAGTAAAAGTTACCTGGAACTGTTGTAGCATCCGTGTATGGATATCTTGGGTTCAATGGCTCACAGACCGATGCTATTTATCTATTCATTTTACTTAGATTGTATTAAAATAAAACTGTCACGGTTGCAAAGTTATTTTTATTTAAAAATAACGTGTTTCGCCGAGCTTAGGCACCATCAGATTATCCAAATCTGTCAGAAGTAGTTCACTGCGCCGGTTACCGTGCCTCTGTGTGAGCCACATACACATAAAACCGTCCGGATGAAAACCCGGTCGTCAGAATAACTAAAACGAACTTTGGGAACGTTTGCACTGTTAAGGCTGCAAGAAGGGCACAGCGTAGAGCCATGCGTACATGTTGGCCTGGATGTCAAACAGGTGAGCAGTCTGTTTCTGCCAGTGCAAGGTAATAAATTTATTTAAATTAAATGATAAAGAACATTTACCGTACCATACCGTATGAAAGTGTTATCGCAGCTTGTAAGTTCTGTCAGTTAATAATATAAGGTTAGGAAATTGATTCGTTATTCTGACGTAGACACAAAGGGCAAAAAAGCTTGCTTCTTCCTTTTATGGGTAGTGAAAGCTAATAGCGCCCCTATTACACAATACTTCATTTTTTATCATATTTCGAAGTTACCAGTTGACTTGCAACAAAGCCATAGATAAACTGAGGCGTAACAAGCTCTGGAGCAGTGCCGAAATGGAGGTGTTAATATAATAAAGGAACTGGCACTGTGAAATCAAATACACAACCAACACCCTAAATTCACATAGAACCAAAATCGTTTCCGTGGGAAACATTAAGAAGGATTTTTTCGGACGTCGATTGAGATGACTGGTATCTGCTAATAGTTATCTTCTCTCTAGACAGGATTGCTTCAGCCGTTCCTTTGTGTAGCTTTGTCCTATCGTGTCCTTTTCAAGACTTCTTTACTTTTTGTTTTTTGTTAGTTGTTCATTTCTGTCTGCTTTTCTTAGAAAGGAGAGCTTGTCTAGCGCGCTCAGGGAGCAGTTACTGACTCCTTGTTACCAAGATCAAAGGAGCACACCACGAGACGTGAACTGGAGCTGCGTTTTGTTTGACAGACGGTTTGTGTGAAAGTGCTTTCACCTTCAGTAAATTTCATACAGGAATACTTCTGAAAAACAAGACTTAAAGATCGATTTATACCTTAGAACCTACTTGCTGCTACTGCTGCACGTTCTCCCTGTCAGTCTTAACATTTACGTATTTCATTCATGGCTTATTGGATGATTCAGTAGATTTTCCTGTAGACGAATAGATCTAAATAAGCGTCTGTTTGTGTCCTACGTGAGATTCTTTGATATTATTACTTACTGCAGAAAAGCAATCCTAGCTTCATAATGAAAAGCCGGAAGTATAAGTTCAAAATGGTTCAAATGGCTCTGAGCACTATGGGACTTAACATCTATGGTCATCAGTCCCCTAGAACTTAGAACTACTTAAACCTAACTAATCTAAGGACATCACACAAATCCATGCCCGAGGCAGGATTCGAACCTGCGACCGTAGCAGTCGCGCGGCTCCGGACTGAGCGCCTAGAACCGCTAGACCACCGCGGCCGGCCCGGAAGTATAAGTGATAACTTCATGACTTATCCAGAATAAGTGATGGGCAGACTGGAAGTCACTCATTTCCTAGTTTTTTTCCATTTTAGGGTCTTCTGTTTCATGAAGTACGTAGCTATTGATTTGTCCGTAGAAAATTCAGCGGCGAAATTGTAGTTTGACTCATGCAGACACATTACACGCTTAAAACAGGATTAAGTGAGCCTGCATTGCTCACATACCCGTACTTATAATTCATCAGATACGGCGTTTGGTAGCAATAGTTCCTGGAGCCCACTTAATTCATGAGATGCTCACTTCACAACGTACATCATGACATCAGGATACTCGAGTTAAACACTGCGACTCACTCTGAATATGGGTGGGAGATAGATTTTAAAAAGGCTGTTTGCTACCAACAACGTGTTGATAAGGAAAATAGAAAAACCTAATCAGCAGCCATGACAAACACCGGCCGAAAATCATATTCGTCGCTCAAACAGATTAAGTCGATGCTATGTTACTAAATATTTATAATTTTACACTGACTTGACCAAAGCACTTCATGCAATTAGAATGTCCATTAACAACAATGACCTTAAGGAAATCTCCTGCACGTTGTTCAGAACTGACTAGAACACAGAGTATATGTTTCACACGAACAGGAATAGGCCTATACAAAATACAAGGTGTACCTGATCGTTGTAATAAGACAGAAGCACTACTTAAGAGTTGAAGAGAATTCTACCCTGTAACCAGGTTGGCAGTAGGGAGAGTCCAAACAGCCTCCAGAAAGCCAGAAGCCACGCGTTTACGAGAGAGCGATCTACTCAACGTTGCTTGTTCACAAGAGATGTCTGCCATTGACTCGTGTTTCCTTTTTTCCTGATCGTGGGGTACCTTTACATGAAGTCCTTTTGGCGTACTGGTCAACAGGTGAATTACCATTGCGCTGTTACCTGTCCAGCTGTCCTGTATCCACTACCTTTGCCGATGCTTGGAGTCGAAGCTCTATCGCAGTATTACGACCCCTTCCATAGAGAAGGGAAAGGGGTCACTTACAGTATGAAACACCTACATTTCTAATGCCTCCTGCACTGACTTGAGGGAGGAGGGGTGGGGGAAGGTCTTAGTTGACTGTGAACTTTGAGACAAATCTATGTACATCTCTCCATATATATCGACAATGGTGGCACTGATAGTCGACATAGAGCCTGGGACCGGCATCAATGTAGAGGGGCAGTCCTAATCAATGGTGATCTTGGGCAGACAGTTTTGTGTCCTGTGGTCAATTGGTGAGCTGGCATCAGCTGAAGCTAGCAGAAACGAAATTCCGCGATGGTGAATTGCGAGTTGCAATTATTACTGGCCTGTTACTTTCCAGGAGCAGCCTATTTATCAGATGGCACAGATGGCTGCCCTCACGAGAAGCCTCTGTTCATGAGCTTCACTTTCATTAGACTCTGCCCTCAATAGAGGCTGCTAGAATCGATCACGGTGGCAAGAATCAACCATAGAATGCACTTGAATGTGAATGCTGTGGCAGTTATATCAGCACTGTGTATACCAAATCTGCCGTACGCTGAAGAAATAAATGACGGAACGAATTAATGAAGCAGTGATTATGGTGCACACAACTTCATCAAGCACTCATTTTGTAGGTGTACTGCGAAAGACCGGATAATCTGTATCTCTACTGTTGTTGAACCGTATCTTTTAAATCATTACATGCACCCAAGTTCTTAACTTACAAGGTCACTGAGATCCACGATTACGTTTGCACTAACTGGTGTACAAGAGAAATTGTAAGTAATACGTGGCATGAAACTACCTGACAGATTAAAACTGTGTGTCGGATCGAGACTCGAACTCGGGACCTTTTCCTATCGCGGGCAAGTGTTCGCGAAGGGCAAATGTCCCGAGTTCGAGTCTCAGTCCGGCACACAGTTTTAATCCGCCAGGAAGTTTCATATCAGCGCACATTCCGCTGCAGAGTGAAAATCGCATTCTGAAATACGTCGCATATGGATAGGGACATAAGGAATAGAAGAAAAATTATGATGGGCCTTTATGGTACCATCAGGAGTGCCCCATGTAAGTGCGATAGGACCGATGTTATTTCCTGTACACACAAATTACCTGGCTGATAGGATGAGCAACAACCTGCGGCTGTTAGCTGATGATGCTGTGGTGTGTGGGAAAGTGTTGTCGTTCAGTGGCTGTAGGAGGACACAAGAGACGTAGACAGAATTTCTACTTGGTTCGATGTATGGCAGCTGGCTCTAAAAGTGGAAAAATTGAGATAATGAAGATGGGTAGGAAAAACAGTCCTGTAACGTTAGAATATAGCATTTTTAGTGCGCTGTTTGACCCAGTCATGTCGTGTAACTATCCTCGTGTAACACTGCAAAGCAATATGAAATGGAACGGGCAAGTCAGGTTCCTAGTAAGGAAGGTGAATGGACGACTCCGTATTGTTTGGAGAATTTTGGGAAAGTGCAGCACAGTTGTAAATGAGACGGCGTATAGAACAATAGTACTACCAGTTTTTTAGTATTGTTCATGTTTTTGGGATCCCCACCAGGTTGGATTAAAGGGAGACATCGAAGCAGTTCAGAGGTGCGCTGATAGATTTGTTACTGGTAAGTTCTATCAGCATACTATTATTACTGAGATACTTCGCGAATTCAAATGGGAATCCCTGGAGAGAAAACTATGTTCTTTTCGCGATGCGTTATTGAGGAAAATTTGGAGAACCAGCATTGAAGGCCGACTGCAGAACGATTCTACTTTCAGCAACGAATATTTCGCGTAAGGATGAGTAAGATAAGAAGAGAGAAATAAGGGCTCGTGTAGAGTCATATAGATAATCATTTTTCCCTCCCTCTATTTGCGAGTGAAACAAGACAGGAAATGATTAGTTGGTTGGTTTGTGGGATTGAAAGGACCAGACTACTAGGGCCACCGGTCCCTTGGAAATGATTAGTACTGCTAAATTGTACCCTCTCCCATGCACCATACTGTGGGTAGTCGAGTGTGTATGTAGATGGAGATGAAAAAAATACACACTTTAAATACACACTTTCAGACTGTAATATTCGTCTTCCTGTGTAAAACTTAACGTAAGATTACATTTCTTTATCAGAAAATTATTACACAATTTTAAATTTTTAAATTCGGTCAGTAATTCCAAGAAGAAACGGAAATCATATTTTTGTTGCCCCTGGAGGCCGTTAATTTGGCAACCTACATCAGTAACTGCTTTCCGGAATGGCGGTTTAGTAATATATATTCGATTTATAATATAAAAACGCTAAAAACTAATAATTTGATGAATAACTTTCAGATAACTTACAGTCCTGCGCACTACCACCGATATTTAGACAGGAAAATACACCGTTATTTACAAAGCACAAATAAAACGAGAGATCGCTGTGAATGCCAACGTAAACCGTCAGACGTCTTGTCACGGCCAGCGAGGCTCTCTCCCTCCCCCCCCCCCCTCCCCCGCGTCGGAGGGGTTCGAGTCCTCCCTCGGGCATGGATATGTGTGTTGTCCTTAGCGTAAATTAGTTTAAGTTAGATTAAGTAGTGCGTAAGCTTAGGGACCGATGACCTCCGCAGTTTGGTCCCATAAGACCTTACCACAAATATTTTAAACCTTCTGTGGGCGGGACAACGTCAAACAGAAACGATAAACGGCGTATGCAGAGGGAAAACACATACTGTAAACAATTGGTACCACCACACAGCAAAAGTAGTCAGTGCCAGACGTTATCGATTGTCAAACATTAATTAACCACGACTGAACAAATAGGGCTAGCTATCTCCCTCTGTTGTCTGACCTTGGAGAGAGGCAGGATGTCAGGTAAAATTTAGGCAGAAACATCGCTTGATAGTTCAAGCCTAACAGCTTCTTTAATCATCCCAATGACTGGAAGTGTTCGCCGGCTGCTGTGGCCGAGCGGTTCTAGGCGCTTAAGTCCGGAACTGCGTGACTGCTACGGTCGCAGGTTCGAATCCTGTCTCGGGCATGGATGTGTGTGATGTCCTTAGGTTAGTTACGTTTAAGTAGTTCTAAGTTCTATGGGACTGGTGACCTCAGATGTTAAGTCCCATAATGCTCAGTCACTTTAACAATTTTTGAACTGAAAGTGTTCGCCCGAATCTCTGGGTTCTATAGGATGAATGGTACCAAGGCAACGATCTCCAGTCATAAATTTTCCGGGCAGTTGTAGGCGTTTGTGACGTTTATGCACTATACACCGGTTCTGCACGGTCCTGATAACCTGAACAGTATGCGACACCCTACAATCCTAAAGGATTCGATAGACACTCCCCTCACGCAAACAATTGTCATCCATTACAGAACGTAAAGGGCCCCTGCGTTGGGTGACGGACGCAAGAAAAACACTTCGCACTTTGAACACGACCAGAGCCTTTGAAAGAGCTACATGTGAGTGGCAAAAAATAAAGACTTCTGTGGCACCTTCTTATTTTCATAACTAATTCGATCAATGATTGGTCAGTCACGCAACGAGCGTCTGATTGGTAGCTCACTAGACACATTCTAGCGATCGGAAACTCAACTGAAACCGTCACGCTGATCAGGTTGGTGACAACTATCAGCCCGAAGACAAATCAGTGGGACCTGTCCACCAGTAAACTGCATATCCCGATGTACAACCACCCATCCTCTTAACTAACACATTAAGGAAATTAAGGCAACTATTCTTTTCCACCTCCATAGCTAATCGAATATTCGGATGGGTAGATTTTGAAGTGTTTCAAAACACTCTGGAAATTCTCACTGCCATGGGCCCCGTATACAAAGTAAGAATGTAAATAAAAGCAGGTTTCAATGCAAAATCCATCTGTCTCCTTATACAACTGATAACTGAATAAAAACTAAATGGAACTTAACACATGTAGCAACAGTCCACTTAATTCAAAACCAAAGCTAATCTAACTTAACCACAACGAATCCGACTTACTGTCAATCAGCGCTAATTGGTGTACTTACAAAGTACCCGAAGTTCAGAGAGAGAGGCGGCACCGCGGTGAAGAGCCTGGACTCACAGTTAGCGAGAGCGGCGTACAGATTACCATCCAGGTAACCCTTTTTTTCCCATAGCTACTCTAAAGCATTTACAGTGAATTCCCTAAGAGGCGCAGTCGCTTATGATGTTTCGCCTTCTCACCACATGCCACATTACAGATGACGACGACAACGATGACGACAACAAGTTAGTCTTTGACTTCGTTACCCTCCTTACAGACTAAATTTCTTCTTTCGAACTCTACAATAGATAAGTTAAAATTTTCACTGCGTTTACATACGGCCACTGGTTCAGACATTCTCCTCGTTTCTGGTCAAATGTTTGAGTTACACGGAAGTGAAGACTCGCTATAAATTACCCTCTGGTTTGTTCGAATTTTGATAGACGAACTAAGAGTGGCAAATGGTTAAATGTGGTATCGAAATGACAAGTGTTGCCTAATTTTTTATTTTTTAAATTTTTTAAAGGAATTTATTTGTTTCAATGTAATCAGAGTAATTAATAAATATTTAATTAGTGATCTGAGGGAAAAATTTTGTCTGACTTTTCAATGCCTCATTAAGAGTGGGAAGTAGACAAATGGGGTAGCAAACTCATCGTCATGTGGTCTAGTTTTAGTTTCGAAAAAAAAAAACTTGAAAAGAATTGGGATGCGTAAGAAAAAACAGTGATTTGAGGGAAAATTAAAATGTTTCACGAGCAGCCGCTGTTAACTAAGCAAATGAATTACCAAACAGTTCATCTCTACAAGGTATAGGTATTTTTTGCAGAAAAGTAACATTGGTGTGATTTTTAAACATCAAAATCGGTTCTTTCGAATCAGGTAATAAATTCAGGACATGTAGAGAACAGGAGACGACAGGAAAGCAAATAAGGTGTTTTCATCAAAACTAAAAAATAAAAAAAGTTAAAAATCTGTCATATATTTTGTGAAATGGTTTGTTTAAGAGGAAATTACAGGAACACTTGCCGGGTCTTTGAATGATGTTCAAAATCATGTACAGCAAGTGAGATGCGTCAACTGTTTCTCTAATATATTTTATTTTTTACTTTCAAACAAAACATTTGGGAAAACATTTGAGGGATTTTTTCATTTTAATAAAATTTACCTAGTTTCCCTAAATTACTTCTGGCGAACACCTGAATGGCTCGGGGACGGCCCATTCCCTTCTACATGTCAAAGATCACCTTAGACAAGGCGTCAAACCGCAATAATTTTTATTTGGTGCTGTCGTGGTATAAGGGACGGACATCAACATAAGCACAGAGACATCACACCAAAACCATCTAGCAACGATTCTAGCGTTGGTAACAGCCTGAATTCAGCGAAGAAGATGTGCAAAGATTTTCTTCACGTTTATTATTGGTAGCTAAATTTGGTAGAACTACACTCTGTGCAGACGTTCAATGTGACGTTTTATCTGCTGTTACAAATAGCCCTGGACATTTTCTAAGCGACTGATATCGCTTGAATTAGTGGGCCAGTCGAGGTGCGATGGGGTACCAGACTTTTCGACGGGGTACCAGAGTATTCGACAAACCAGTAACGTATACTGCAGCACAGCGAAAGCGCCGTGTCATCCTGGTCATGAAGATGTACAAGCTATGACATCATTTTGTCACCAAGAATGTCGAAATAAACATCCTGGTTCATAATTAAGGTTACCTGAATGACTGAGCCCAGCTCATGGTACGACAAATATCCCAGAAGCTTCAGCGAACAACCACCGGCTTCAGCTACCCACTACACACTTTGGGTAAAATGTCACACTGGTCCGTCAATGCTCTCGACGCCTTGCACCATTTAAAGAGAAAGCCAAAATCGTGCCTCGTTTAAACACACTCTTCACGTCCAGAAACCTACTGTCCCCTTTCTGTGTTTTTTGGTCCATCGCAGACGAGCAACTGTATGTGCCTATGCATGAAATAGCCTGCAAATGCCTATTGCTTGCAGTTCCCATCGCAACACTCGCTCTGAAACTAGCTGTGGTGGACATAAGTCATTGACACCAACAATTACTGACGTGTTTGAAGCCGGTTGTCGACTGTGAGTGGTACAGCCTTCCTTGCAGAAACGTTTAACAGACAGTGTAGATACGCCAACGACCCAGAAAATTTTATTCAAGGTGTGGTCACGGGCACGTCCAAATATGTCAGCTCCTTTCTATCGTGCAGTCGCATCTACTCACCGACCCAACTTAGTGTGCTAATTGTATTCAATCGAATGGCGCAACACCACTACTTGACTGCAGTGTACGACAGCGGAGGAGTGTCATTACGATCACTTAGCAGTTGACTCTAAATAATGAAAAGTGTGTAGTCTTCCTCATGGGTAATAAAAGACTAAATTTCGGTTAATCGATAAACCACACAAATCTAAGGGTGTCAATTCAACTACACACTTATGTAATACAATTATGAATAACTTAAATTTGAACGATCACGTAGATTGACCCGCGCTGTGACTCGCGTTGGTGCTTTTTATAGGGTTCTGGCCTCTGTTGGAGGCCAGACCGTATAGTTTAGTTAGTATGGTTGCGGTTGTTTGTCTTCTTCTCGCGTTCACTGGCGCCATTCCGTTTGGCAAGCGTTTCCAGTCCGCTAGTGGCTGCAGCGGCGGTTATCGATATTTAGTAACTGTTGCACTATCTTTGGGGCGACGTCGTTGTTTTTCCGTGTCGTGTGAGAGTGGCAGTTGGGTTGGAGACTCAGGAGCAGCCATGTCCGCGCAGTGCGGGAACACGCCGGGACCGCTGACGGCGCGCATGGACTGCCAGATGGAAGGGCTTTGGTCGCGAGGGTGCACGACCTCGCCGTAAACCGGATCCTGCAGGCTTTAAGATGAGTGCATTTCAATTCAAGTAGAGAAACCTCCAAAATTGTGACATCTCGCGGTTCTCCAGTGACTTGGATTCTTGCTGGTCATAGTGTAGCCGAGGCGAAGGGCAGCGAGTGGAGTGCTTGGGGAAAGTGGATCTGATTAGCTTTCCTTGACTGCTTATTACTATTTACTTGCTAAAATTTGTTAAGTTCAACCAGCGGTATTTTTCCTGCCTGGTGGCCACTAACGCCCCAGTTACCTGCCCTGGGGGTTAGTGTATTTAAAGACAGTGTACGTTTCCTCGCCTTGCCGCTGCTGTCCGCTAACGCGTGTAGTTTTGACAGCTTTCTTGACTGTAAGCCGTTTGTGATTCTTCTTCTCTGGTGGTAGTGATTCCTTTCTCGTTCCGGGCGCTCTAAGCACAGTATTCCTGGGGCGTAGTGCAGTCCGCCGGTTCCGGTTTTGGCGTGTTGTTCCATCCTTGCATTTGGTTTATTGGACATCAGATAGCTTCAGCAAGATTATCATTAGTCATTCGTTAGACTGCCACTACTCTGAGTTAGCATCTTGTGAAGTGAATGGAATTCTTGGCTGCCTATCTCATCACTCGTGAAAGTGTTTGTTGCCAGACCTTCTCAGAGGTCGATTCCTGGAGCACCGTCTGTGAGTAGTCCTTGTGTTTTATTATTGTATTATTTACTACCATACCTTGTAATGCCTATATTAAAGGTTATGTATGTCTGGTTAATAGTTCTGGTCGCCTCCTGAATAAATCTAGCAGTCAAGGGTTGTGTCACAAGGTCTACAATCATCTTATTTCATGGGTTTTACAGTCACTTGCTTGTTTCTCGTAATCCTTTGCTTGTATTTGCTGTTTTACAACAGGTTTCTGATTTTTTTAAATATAATTGCCGTTCCTGTAAGGCCTTCAGATGTGATTGTGGTCATTTGCTTTGAAAAATTAATTCGATATTTGTATTTTAGCAGTAAGCCTTAAAACCTTACTTTCTGCCATTCCTGGCGTCTGATACCTCCTGCTATGCTTGTTGCCACTTACTTTTTAATATTTCATTATCTGTAAGTTGTAATTGCAGCCAGTTCTTAAACATTCTTAATTTATTGCCATTCTTGGCGTGTAAGGTCTTCAGCGGTGATCACAGTGGGTTGTTTTTACAAAACGTTATCTATATCTGTATTTTATGGTGATTTGATAAATTGTAACGCACTGAAAACACTATTATTTACACAGTTGTTTATTCCTTCATTAATAGTTTTTTATTTATTGTTGAGTCTGGAATTACTGTTTTAAAAATAAATGTGTGTAACTGTGAAAGGTAACCAATAGTAACTGATTATGGCCACAATCGTAACCGAGTCCTGCCTTCCATTGACTAACAGGTTTCATAGATAGTGTTGGGGGAAAGCCAACCCAAGACTGCGTTTTATTGACAGAACACTTAGACGATGCGACACGTCTACTAAAGAGGTTGCCTACAATAAGTTTGTTCGTCCTTTGCTAAAGTATTACTATGCTGTATGGGATCGTCATGAGACAGAACTGACGTAGCCGTCGAAGAAGTTCAAAGAAGGGCAGATCGTTCTGTATTTTCACGGAATAGGGAAGAGTGTCACGGACATGGTACGCGAACTGGGATGGTAATCATCCAAAAAAAGGCGTTCTTCGTTGCCGCAGGATCTTCTTATGAAATTTCAATCACCTACTTTCTCCTCAGGGTCAGAAAATATTTTCTTGGCGCCCTACTACATATGTAGAAATGATCTTCATAACAAAATAAGAGAAATCAGAGCGCGCACGGGAAGATTTAAGTGTTCATTTTCCCCGCACGCTATTCGAGAGTGCAACAGTAGAGAAATATCTTGATAATGCTTGAATGAACCCTCTACCTGCCACTTGACTGTAAGCTGCAGAGTAGTCATGTAGATGTAGATGTAAATGTTAAAAGATCCACATCATCTGCAGCACTCGAGGGGTACCAGTGGGATCTGGGCTCTTTTAAGGTATTCACTAGCATTTGGTCCGTTGCTCCGGTATTTTCAGTAACATATAGTACCAGAAAAGGAAGCCATCATTCCAGGAACCGTCTCGAGAAGCAGATTTAGACTAAGTGATCAAAAACAACCGAGAAAATTGTGTCTGGGCTTTGTACGGGTTCTAGCTTATTTTTGGTATTCAAGAAAAGTGGAAAAGTGATGTAAGCTTGGCTTTCATTCGATGTGCCGCATTTCATAGGTGTATACTGGATACTTTTCAAAGAGAGGTTTTCAATAGTCGATACGTCACGCCACAGAGGTTCTGAGTACAAGCAACGTTATCTTTGGTTGTTAGTAGCATTGTTATCTTTGTACCAGTCTAAGAGAAGCTGGTGAGGGAGACGGGTGTTGATGATGCCACTGAGCGCTCTGGAGACAGCTTGCAGAGCAGAGAGATAAAGATACGGAGGGTATGTAATTTTGGAAATATGATTTGGTTAAGAGTCATTTGAGGTACTGTTGCTGCGGCCCTGCTTGCTTGCATGTAATTTATGACGCGTTTTTAGTGGAAAATTATTCTTTAATGGTTCGGGTTAGTTAGATTCATTGTTCAGACGTGATTAAGCACTTACCAGTTCATACTGCTTGCCCTCAAAAGTTACAGATACACCACTTCTTTACCATCCCAATGATTAATCTCACAGGGTAACACAGTGTGTTTCAAAATGAACATACCGGTTTTAAGGCGTTGTAGCATTTATTACTTTCAACTTACAATTGTAAATAACACACCAAATGAAAGAGCAACTCAAACAGTTTTGCTTGTATACCTGTGCAAAATGGGAAGAGTATGGAATGACAAAGACTGACTGAAAAACTTGTTGAACGAGTGCGAGTCTTTCACGCTTAGCCCCACGAAATATCCCCGCGGAAAGTTTATGGGCCTTTCTTTTTCGGTGGATCAACTGTAACTTACGTTTCTTATCTTGATGTGCTACAGCTGTGGGCCGTGCTGCAATGAGAAGAAGTTGAACAACACATCTTTATTTGGGAGCAAGACGGTGCGCCGCCTCACTGACATAACTCAGTACGCGAGTGGTTAAACGACGTTGTATTGGACCGGTGGATTGGGCACAAGGGGCCGGTTGACGCAGAATTTTATGCATGACCTCCACGTTCACACACGATCTGACGCGATCATGTGTATGTGCCTCCGATACCAGCTGATCTATCCCACTTTAGAAACAGTGTTATTGCAGTAGTTACTCATGACACATTGATCAAGGTTTCGGAACAACTCGCCTATCGACTCGATGTAAGAATAATTGTAAGAAAAACTGACTGTGTTTCTCTTTCGTTTAGTGTATTATTTATAATTGTATGGTGAATGTAATATGAGATACAAAGTCTTAAAACCAGTATATTCATTTTGAAACACCCTGTACTTATTATAAAATTTCATTCCTGTAGAGATCATTATAATTGTCAAAGACCGAGTTTAACATTCAGAATATAGGTTTCTCTTGTAAAGTTTAGTTTCATTTAATCAAGTAGCAAGTTTAAATTATTCCACCATATCATCACGAAAGTTTATTTTCTAGTTATGTGCGTCACCGTGGTGCACTTTGTGGAAAACACTGACCGAAGCTTAACGTGCTTAGCATAGTTTCCCGTCCTTGCATACATGCTGTGCAAGGCTTTCTTTTATTGAACTGGTTCGCTTCTGCACTGCATCTTTTATGTTCATCATTTTGAGGGGTACCAAGTTTCCGTTTCACAGATACGCTATGAAAATTTGTTATGGCCAGCAACATTTATGTTAAGATAATATCATTCATTGTTAGGTGTTGCTTCGCCAAATCGTTATAGAGTTCAGTTTACGGAGAGTTCATATTAGATTACATTTCTAACGCAGACTGTTTTATTCTTACATTGGGGTGTTACATTTGGGTGTGCATTATTTAATGTTTGGAATTTTGTTTAATCAGTTTCCACATGCAAATTCGCAGGGTATTTTTGTAAAACCATTATTTTCACAAACTGCGACATCGTCGGAAAAAAACACAGTGACCCGTATATGTAATAAGTTTCTTTAATTTACGTCTATGGTCATAATCTTTGTTTAACATATTACCGGTTTCGGTCTTTAATGACCGTCATCAGATCTGTTTCATAAAAACTAAACTGCAGTACATTAGGACTTTGTTTTTATGAAACAGATCTGATGATGGTCATTAAAGACCGAAACCGGTAACCTGTTAAACAAAAAAGATTGTGGCCATAGACGTAAATTAAAGAAACTTATTAAAACATTGTTTTTTATTCTTTCAAAATTCGACTGGTAATTTTAGGTAGCTCTATTTTTGTTCTGTTAGTTTTGTGTGTTTAAATTGAAAATCATGTGTTGTGATGTTGTGACTGTAGCACTGTTAGCTGCAGTGCATAATACAGAATTACACTGGAACATTTCTTTAATTTACAGTACCGATTTTCTAATTAATTATTAGAGGTAAACTGCAATGCAGGTATACAGTTTCACAGTTTCAGATAGTTTGGCGACTTATTTTATCAGATAGCGTTTTCGTATTAACACCATTTGCATTTTGCGGGATAACAAGACAGGTACACGAAGTGAGATCGTAAAATTGTCCAGGATTAGATCAGAACAAGTAAACATTTTTACAAAGAAAATATACAACTTTCAGTTTAGAGCATCCTATTACGAGACACTCCGGCTGTCAATCACAAGTATTTGGGCGACGACGGAAGGTCTTCCTCTGCAAAAGCAATTTCCTTTAGATTTTTATGCCCCCTCTCTGATTACTTTGCATTTATTGCTGCTTTTCTGGCGCCACCTCCCTCCGTCGCGCCTGCCTCGGCTACTGTCCCATTGTTGCTGCTGTTGCGACCCGCTAACCCATCCCCCTCCTCTCACCTCCTCCCCCCACGCCACCCACCACCGCTGACCTCCCTTGTCCCGTGCCATGATTGTTTCGACAGCGAAACAAACGTGAAAACATTTTCGTAAGCGACACAGACGCCGCGCGCCCCTTCGCGGCAATTCATGAAACGCAATCAACGAAGTGAAGCTACCGCGTAATTTCAACGTCACCTCCCGACAGTTCGTTTCGCAGATGAATTAAAGTCCAGTAATTACTAACGTGCTACGGTTCCTCTATTCCCCTCCCTGCAGACCATTCTGCTGAAAGCCTCGGCGAGTACAATTCCGTGGAACTGTTTTGTATTTCAGCCAGTGGTACGCAAAACTATGTAATAGCCTTTGTGCAACCTCACTGTTCGTGACAGCACTCAGTGGAAGAGCACGAGCCGGTGACGATTAGTTTCAAATCATTGTACTCAGTCCTTCACATTATCATCTGAGTTATTTGAGTCTCGCTTATGCAATAACTGGCGCAAATTATCTGATTATTTCCTTAAAGTTGTAGACAATGAGCCATTTTGTGTACGAAGTCCATTTTTAGGTTATACTGGAATGTTTTTCTGGTTCTTCGAGCAAGGAAACTTCTTGTATTTTTATACTTCTAATTATAAAACTATTACAAATAACATACTGCAGTTTTGTGCTCAGTTCCCGTGCTTGCAGAAAATAATGATGAATTAGGGAAAGGTCCGCCGTTTTGAAAGTGCGCAAATTATTGTTTTGCTTTAACACCCAAACATGTTCCATCACAGTTGTGCCATCGTTAGTGGGTTTCCCTTTTATTTTTCTAATATACCTACATTCGTTAGTATATACGTGTATGTACGTATTTCACACCCAAACATATTTCACTACACTTGTTGCATTCTCATTTGGTTTCGGCCGCTATCCGGTCGGCTCCACTTTAATATGTGGGCCGCCAGTTACGCCACTGCGTTCCCTATAGCTACCACCGCGGCACCAGGGCGCTGCCACGAACGATTACACTTCTGGTAATGAGATACAAACATCCTTATCCGGAGCTCCAGCAACGGCTGTACTTAAGATCAATGTTCGTGCACTGATCGCCATTTTGTGTGTTCGCCGGCTGAATAACATTTACAGAAATTCATAGTGGCCAGGGCTCGACACCTTCTGAATAGACATTTTATTGAAGACCGACACATTTATAAATCTTTTGTATCTGTAAATATTTCTACGTTCAAATCTACTGTTAGCAGCTGGCGCTGCAAATACAGCAACGAAGTTATGTATTATTTTTACTGTCTGATTTTAGGTGCCAGCCGCAGTTACTGAGCGGTTCTAGGCGCTACAGTCCGAAACCGTACTGTTGCTACGGTCGCAGGTTCGAATCCTGCCTCGAGCATGGATATGTGTTGTCCTTAGGTTAGTTAGGTTTAAGTAGTTCTAAGTTCTAGGGGACTGATGACCTCAGAAGTTAAGTCCCATAGTGCTTTTGATTTCAGATGTACAATAAATTAATATCTAAATGCTCTGTTCACGAACAGCATCCGGTCCTCTCTCCTGTACCCGCTAAAGTACCTCACAGCGTGCAAGGAAGTCATAACATCTCAATGGGTTTTCTTCCTTCGTTTTTTGAAATACGTACATGTACGTATGTATTGCAGAAGAATAAAACTGAAAGGCCAGTTAGGCTGCCACAACTGTAGTGAAACAGGTTTGGGTGTTAAAGCAAAACAATAATTTGTATTCATACGGTACAGTCCGGGAGATTCAATAGCAACTAACAATTTGTTTACCTGCAAAAAGATGGACCCATTCTTAGTTTATTATCATTGTAAATAAATTTATGAATGAATGGTCTAGTGGCGATATGACTAAACTGTTCTTAGGACTGTAGGTACGTCAGCTCTCTCGTGAGCTTTTTTTTTTTTTTTTGTCTGATATTCAGGGTGGTCCATTAATAGTGACCGAGCCAAATATCTCACGAAATAAGCATCAAACGAAAAAACTACAAAGAACGAAACTTGTCTAGCTTGAAGGGGGAAACCAGATGACGCTATGGTTGGCCCGCTAAATGGCGCTGCCATAGGTCAAACGGATATCAACTGCTTTTTTTAAAATAGGAACCCCCATTTTTATTACATATTCGTGTAGCACGTAAACAAATATGAATGTTTTAGTTGAACCACTTTTTTCGCTTTGTGATAGATGGCACTGTAATAGTCACAAACGTATAAGTACGTGGTATCACGTAACATTCCGCCAGTGCGGACGGTATTTTCTTCGTGATACATTACCCGTGTTAAAATGGACCGTTTACCAATTGCGGAAAAGGTCGATATCGTGTTGATGTATGGCAATTGTGATCAAAATGCCCAACGGGAGTGTGCTATGTATGCTGCTCGGTATCCTGGACGACAACATCCAAGTGTCTGGAGCGTTCGCCGGAGAGTTACGTTATTTAAGGAAACAGGAAGTGTTCAGCCACATTTGAAACGTCAACCACGACCTGCAACAAATGATGATGCTCAAGTAGGTGTTTTAGCTGCTGTCGCTCCTAATCAACACATTAGTAGCAGACAAACTGCGCGAGAATCGGGAATCTCAAAAATGTCGGTGTTGAGAGGAATGTCGGTACACGTATTGCCAATGCATTGAGGTTGACGAACATCATTTTGAGCATGTATTGCATTAATGTGGTATTTACACGTTATCACGCTGTAACAGCATGCGTTCTCAGAAATAAGTTCACAAAGATACATTTATCACATTGGAACAACCGAAATAAAATGTTCAAACGTACCTACTTTATGTATTTTAATTTAAAGAACCTACCTGTTACCAACTGTTCGTCTAAAATTGTGAGCCATGTGTTTGTGATTATTACAGGGCCATTTATCACAAAGCGGAAAAACATTCATGAAATTACAATGAAATGAACACCCTTAGCTGCTTACAGGCGTTGACATACGTCAACGGGGACAGATGAAAATGTGTGCCCCGACCGGGACTTGAACCCGGGATCACCTGCTCTATTCATTAATTATTTATTTATTTTTTGTTATTGATCGTTGTTTTGTCGTTGCGGACGTCGCAAGACATCCTGTTGAAGTTCGGTGGTTGACCCTTCCACTCAGATTTTTATTACAGAGGCCAACCGGCTCTCTTACCGAACAGGCTGAGCTACCGTGCCGGCTGTGCCTCTGAACCACCGAGGACACAGAGGACAGTGCGACTGCAGGGATTTATCTCTGGCACTACAAATGTAGTGCGGGACAATACGCTGAGAATGTGGGTTTCGCGGGAGACGTGCCAGAGATAAATCCCTGCAGTCGCGCTATCCTCTGTCCTCGGTGGCTCAGATGGATAGAGCGTCTGCCATGTAAGCAGTAGATCCCGGGTTCGAGTCCCGGTCAGGGCACACATTTTCATCTGTCTCCGTTGACGTATGTCAACGCCCGTAAGCAGCTAAGGGTGTTCATTTCATTGTAATTTCATTCTAACGAGCTGCATGGTCACAGATGGTATCTGTTTTTTCGGACATATCCGAAAGAACAGACACCACCTTAGTATATAAAACATTCATATTTCTTTACGTACTACACGAATATGTAGTAAAAAATGGGGTTTCCTATTTACAAAAACGCAGTTAATGTAAGTTTGACCTATGGCAGCGCCATCTGGTTTCCCCCTTCAAGCTAGACAAGTTTCGTTCTTTGCAGTTTTGTCGTTTGACGCTTATTTCGTGAGATATGTGGCCCGGTCACGATCAATGGACCACCCTGTACATACATCATATATATATTCACCATATTTATGATGTCTCCCCTAAGAATCGTCAGGCACATTTTCTCTGGCGCTTCGGAAGTCATTTAAAATTTCTTTTTTGCATTGTGTAACTGGAGTCACCCCAAAACAAATTACAGCTCGTCAAGTCTTTAATGCGATGCCCAGTGCCGAGAGCAAGTATCGGTTTGTTTCCCGTTACGAACAGAATTATTTTTAAAGCAGAATTGTACGTCCCCATTCGAATGAGCAGTCCCAAAGTAATCTAGCGCCTGGTTCGTTTTATCGATATGGATTAACAGGGAGGGTAAAACACGAGGAACAACCATACTCCAGCAGCGACAATACCACCCGGACTCGCGCTGTCTGCTACCGCTCCACAGTAGCGCTGCTCAGTAACTGCTGCTCAAGTATTACTTTTTGTCGCATCTGCAAAAAACCTGCCTCTACTAAATTCTCGGAAGAATGTTCCTGCTATTGGTTGGAGTTTACTTCTGACAGTAGGTTAATACGTTTTATGAGCAGCATTTAAAATGGATATACTCCTGTAATTTGAGCTATTTTTTTCATCTCCTTTCTTTTGTATACTTATAATTCTTGGTACCTTCCATTTCCCTGGATTTTTTCCCAGTTACCAAACATCTTTCAACAACTGCAGAAATAACTTTTTCTATTTAATACAGACATGTTTTATAAGTTGCAGATTTATTCCGTTTGTATCTGTAGCTTTCCTGTTTGTATCCTCCAGCATTCACAGTACAGACACTTCATACAAAACTGACGTTTCTTACACGCCTTCATCATGTTATTATTATTACAATGGCCAACATTGTAATACAGTGCAACTTGTGTGTCAAACGACATGCAATAGAAATTCAAGAGAGCAGTCGTTGATGAAAAAATCAGAAAATAAAAATTGTGAAAGCGTGTGTTACAGCGAGTGTCGTGTAAACCACACGATCTTTAGGACTGAACTGTAGCATAAGGAAGTAGATCTGTCTCGCGTAAGAAGCAGCTGACAGTCGGGCAAACAAATGTTGCAGCGTCTACCTCTAATGGACTCCGTGCCCGGATCAAATTGCGAAGCCCGCCCACAGCAAGCAAACACCGCGATACGGCTGCTGTTGTTACGAGATCGAAGTGGAACTATATAGACTGCGAGGGGATAACAAACAACCACTTAACCCACTCATGTACCGTCTTAAATAATCAACTTCTTTGAGACTGCATCACTTTGTACGAATTCCAAATAGGTAAGTAATCAATGTGCCTCTTCATATTTCTCGTGGTGCAGCAACCGATTCCTTAAACTTCGGGAGTGCAGCCGCATGAACTCTATTTGTTCTTCGTCTTCTTCTAATATTCCGGCCGTACACTTTTAGGTGATCTTAGGAGAGAACACACACACACAGAACTTACAGAACTAGTTTCCGCCGTTTTAAGCCGCCGATACACAAGTGCCAGAGACACTGATCTGCGGCAAAACGTATGCATAAGCAGAATCTGTGGCTATGCGGTAGACCGCGCAAAAAAATCCAATTATCATTATTAGATGCGCTGTAGCAACGTCTTTGCGAGTTTATTAATGTAAGCGTCTGATTCCATTTCTCCAGGTTGAAACCGGGGAGTGTGTTAGTGAAATTCTTCGCCAAACCAATTTCGTTTGCTTCTTTCACCACAGAGTCTCAAAACGGATGAAAATGACGAAACTCCAACGTTGACTTCATCCGTTAGCGTCTCGGTGATGAAAGAAGCAGCTGAAAATAGTTTGGCGAGGAATTTAATTAACATACGTAGCGGTTCCAACATGGACAAATTATGAGATCCGCAAGTTCCTTTACGAAACTCGAGAAGATGTCGCTACGGTGCAACAAATAATGATATGTCGATATCAAAACACGTTTAATATACGCATACTCTTTGCCGGCAATCAGCGCCTTTGGAGCATGTGTATCTGTGGGTTAATACGACGGAACCAGATAAATAGCTTCTGTCTGCAGCTCACTGTGAAGATGGTCGAAAGGTGTACGAACGAAGTAGTAAAAGACGACAAAGAAAATATAGAATTTATGCGGCTGCACTCCCGAAATTTAATGGATGATGTAAGTAATTGCTTTATGACAATCGATAAGTATGACGTGATTTTCACCGTTGCTATGATGAATTACCTCTTTCTCACACTGGGGTGAGCACCACAAAATCAGTCACTGTTTACAGCATTACTCTTTCATTCTGCAGAAAAGTGTACGCTGTTTTGAAACATCCTGGGTGATTAAAAAGCGTTTGCCGAACCGTGATTCGAACCGGAAATCTTGCCTTTAGTGGGCTATGCACTTAGAGACTTCCTTTCTTGCAGGAGTGCTGGTGCTACAATATATGGAGAACAACTTCTGTGAAGATTGGAATATACGAGAAACATACTGCGAGAAGTAAACTCTGAGCTCAGGTCGTGGATAGCTCAGACTGTGAGAGCACTGTCCAAGAAAGAAAATATTCTAAGTTTGAGTACAAGTCCTCGGTTTGTCTGCCAAGAAGTAATCTATTTTCATTTATCCTGTCACTGTTTGTTGGTGAGAATAACGGAAAACTTCCAACATAACTCCTCGGATTATTAAGGCACTGCTCATATCAATAAAAACTTTCTAAGTAATATAATAACATTAGATAAATGGTGTCCTCAGAGATCAGCCTGCATTCTGGGAACCTAACAGAAAACGTGTTTTGGAATTATTAGATGCGAAAATATAGTGGATGCACCAGTTGCCTGATGACTTCAGAGTGAAGCTAGAGGAGACAGCAAATGATGCTCAAGTGCGCCGCTTTCCTTACGGGTACGTACGCTCTCTGCTCGAGGAATACCAGGTTGAATCCAATAAATTTGCACGGTTCCTCATCTTTTCGCAATGGGACACTGCCGGATCAATGTTTCATGCCACTGTGGTGTTGCTGTTCTTTATTTGTCTTCTAATCTATTTTTTATAGTTGCAGTGCTGGCCATATGTCGTTTGGAGATTTATTTCTGAATTGTAGCTGTGCGGTTGCTAAGCTTTATAACTAATGTCATTAAATAGACAAAGTGGCTGATTATTCTTAGTAGTAATAGCTACTTTTTATGCTGCTGACTTTCTCACTTCAGGCTGCCGAAACTGTTATCCATCGGTCGTTCCGTCATGAAGTGGAGCTTAAAAACACATCTGTGACATTAGTGTGACACTGCAGGCGTACTCAAAATTTAATCACTTCCTAGAATACTTCTTACGGTGACATTTCTGGTTTATAGCTTCCGTTCTTCTTTTTAGCGAGCCGACTCGCCGAATCTACAGTAGGCGCGTCTGTTCACTTAAAAGTGCGTCCCGCACCATGCCATTGGCGGGCAGATACTGATTCTCCAAAGAGATATTTTTTGCTCCGTGGCAAAGATGTGGATTCTGCACACAGAAATCTTGTGAAACAAAGCTCGCTCTGTTCCTCCATGAGATTCATAGCGCTGTAGACATGGCGCTCAGGTCGATTCGGTGTTCCTTGACTTCAGAAAGGTATTTGACAGTCTCGAACTGCCATTTGATGAAAAAAAAGAAAAGATAAAGTAGAAAGAAGTGTACCGAGGATCGGGCCAGATATGTGACTAGATTCTAGCCTTCCGTGGAGACTAAACACGTCGCTCTTAACGGAAAAAGATAATTTCGAGAGAACCCCAGGGAAGTGTGATAGGACCGTTTCTGTTTACATTGTATATCAGTCATCTAATAGAGTTGGAAGCTCTTTAAGACCTTTCGCGGGTGCTGTGGTTGTATACGAGAAAGTAGCAATGCCAGAAGACGGCAAGAGGATTAATGAATGGTGCAGCTCTGACAGTTAACTGACAGTATCAATAAATGTTACACATTGCGCATACAGAGGAGAGGAAAAGAAACCCTCTACTGTAGAACTACGGTGTTGATGACAATTTGATGTAAACAGTATGTGTATTGAAATGTCTATGAGTAAAGTCGAATGACCACATAAAACAGCAGATGCCAGACTGAAGTTCATAGGAGCAACCTTAAGGAAATGTAACTCATTCGTGAAGGAAACAACTTACAAGGCGCTTATTCGACCAACTGTTGAGTATTGTATATCAATGTGGGATCCTTACCAGGTAGGACTGATGGATGAGAGAGAGAGAGAGAGAGAGAGAGAGAGAGAGAGAGAGAGAGAGAGAGAGAGAGAGAGAGAGAGAGATCGAACGAAGAACGGACGTGTTTTGTCACAGGATCGTTTAGTTTTCGTGATATCATTACAGAGAAATTTAACTATCTCCTATGGCAGCAAACGCTACAAGAGAAGCCTTGTGCATCAAGGAGAGATTTACTGGTGAAATTTCGAGAGAGCACTTTCCGGGAAGAGTCGGACAGCATGTTCCTTCTTCTCACATCTCGCGAAATGACTACAACAAGAAAATTCGAGAAAGTAGAGCTAACGCAGAGGCTCACTGACAATCATTCTTCCCACGCGTCATTCGCAAGTGGAACAGGATTGTGGAGGTGGATTGTGGAGCATTATGAAAATGTTGATGCAGTTTTAGTGTACGTCTTGTAACGTGCCGAGGAACGGAAACCATATGCAGACATCGGAAACATGCCAGGATAACTCATGCGTCGATGGAAGCGTAGCTGCAGCGACGGCTTTGAGAGCAAATCAACGAATGGGCGGGATTTGTCAACACTGAAACTACTACCAATATTAGTTAAACAGCTCTAGAGGAGCAATTTTGTTGTTTCTATCATAATCACATCCCAAATCAATGAAGTTGGTGCTAGAATTCTGACACCGCCATACTTCATAGAAAGCCCGTTATTGATACAAGCCTGTGTGTCTGTAAGACTATACCGTCTATAGTAAATTTTCCGTGCATCTCTCACAAATCGATGTCCCCATCTGTCCGATATACGTAACGCCACAGTCGAAGGGGAACTTGATACAGCAACTTGGAGCATCAAATCGTCCTTTACCGAACCAAGAAGCTAGACTTTATGATCGTCGAGGATCCGGCGTACCTCTCAAATAAAACTTCATACATATCGAATTAAAATGGAGGACTTGAAACTCTCTACTAACCTTTGGTTCCTTATGCCTCTTTCTGTATGCCACGTGTTACAATTTTTCCTGTGCACTTGTTAGAGTTAACAGTATAGTGCACCTTAATGATCCAAAAGTTAAGGTCTTGAGTCTGTCTAATTATAAGGGGTGATTAAAAAGTTTCTATTTGAGGGGGTTGCTGCAGCGTATAATAACCCTACCGTGACTACGATGAGGGTATATGGCATCGACATGTAAGCAAGAGATTAGTGTGGCATTCGTGTCTTTCCTACGTGCTTGCGGAAAATTCGGAAACGTGAACAGTGGCGACGTTATTACGAAATGCGTCCAAATCGGACCAACGTACAGTTATTCTTTTCTTTGTTGTCAGAGAACGAACATTAGTAAAACCCATTTGAGAATAAAGAGTTTGTACGGGGCAGCATGTATATCGACATCCACCGTCTGTCTCTGATTAAGTGACTTTTTTGAAAAATATTTTCGAAGTGGTCTTTGATTTTTTCTTCTATGAATTTTTCGCTTGATTCCCGATGCATCTCTGTTATACTTGTCCAGCAGGGTACTGCTAGCGACCATCTCAGGCAAGTGATCTGTAGAATTTGTAGTTGTTTTATACTTGGTGTGCAGATTAGGTCCCATGCTGCTGCTTCATATAGAATTGTCAGTTGAACTATTGATTTATGAAGTTGCATTTTTGTTTACTCCAATTCAAGTGGGAGACACTCAAACACCCGCCCTGTAATCCTAGTCCTCGCCTCACGATTATCAAAATGATGACCGATTGATGAAGTTGCGTGCATCAGAATCACTGCCTCACGAATTCGCTTTTTTATTTATTTCTCTATCGTACGGGAAAAATGTTATTGCAGATTGCAGCTATCCATTCAACGATTACATGTGTTAGAACACCATTGAATTACCAGGGTACGGTCTCAGCTCACATTCTTCGACAAGGTGTCAGACTGATTGTGGTGGAGCTCCTCAGTCAGAGTTTGGTGTCGAAAGTTTTCTCCTCTTGCGTAGAGATTCTGCACAAAAATACAGTATCCAAACTTTTCCATGAACGACTTTCCCATATACGATGAGAGGGTTCAGATCCACAGGTCATTCCAAAGTTACGTAGACAATAAGGACGCTTTCATTCCGCAGTTCCTCCCATTTGGATAGTGATTGAAAGGGTCACCAACGAACTGTTGACCAAGATGACAGGGTAGGTATCGGGATCGTAGCCGATATATTGGCAGCTGGGGTATACCCTAATGACTATGCAGTTCACCACTGTCCATGGCTGTTTGTATTTGTTCACGAATGCTTCCTGTCTGCAGAGACGTGGGGGGAAGGAGAAGTTGGAGCAATATTCAGAGCGTTGAAAGCCAATACAGTGGAGCGGACGTGACGCAGTAACGATCGTCATTGGTGTATATGATTGGACGCCCATCTTTTTGGAGTGTTTATTATTCACTCAGACTGGTGTACAGTATTTGCTGTTCACTGTCCCAAGCTTACTTCTGAAGTTCGTAGTGTGATCGCATTTGCTCCGCATGTAGCACCACTGAGCATCTGGATAATATACACCGTCCAATCACATTAATGTGACCACCTGTCAGAAGCACGAATAATCGCCTTTTGTAGCGCGCACCGCTGCGAAACGTGCACAAAGACAGTCACTGAGATTCTGGAAGGAACTGACAGGAATGGGAAGCCATAGCGACTCCAGTGCCGTGGTCAGATGCACTAGGTTTATAGCCTGAGTATCCCTGTCGCGAACAGCCCAGTCAAGATTCACCCACAGTTTCTCGACTGGGTGTACACCCGGGGAGTTCGGTGGCCACAGGGCTACGGTAAATTCATGCTGATGCTCTTCGAAGCATGTACGTACACTGCGATGAGTGTGACATATTGCATTGTCCTGCTGGAGGATGCCACCTAACCGAGATGTATACTTGCGTTGACAAATTTTGCCTTCCAGAATGACTAGATCACCGAGGGAATGCCACGTAAGCTTTCCACAGATCGTAAGTGTTGCAGGGCGTTTTCTTCCAGATGATACTCACCGTACATGCCAAAGGCCATCTGTCCGATGGAGCATAAAACGCGATCCATCTGAAAAGGCAACCTGTCGCCACTCAGTGAACGTGTAGTTGCGGCATTGGTGTGCAGATTCTAGTCCTCGTCCCTGATGAATAGCAGATAGAATTGGTGCACGAACCAGGCACCTGCCGTGGTGGCCAACACGCAACGACACTCGCTTCAGCATCATTCACGGGCTAGACATCTGGGAGGTCAGTTCCGCGTCTATTCGCCGGTACACATCCCTGCCGCCATCTTTCAGCCCTGTCATTTATGGCCTGTGGTGCATCGCAGCTGTCTTGGCACCGCTTTTACATAGCGCCATTTTCCCATGCACGATGTACTTTAACCAAGATTTATAAACACAGTTTACAGAGTCACCACTTCAGAAATGTTTCCACCCATGGCCTGAAAGCCACTGATCACGTCCTTTTCGGCCACAAATGAATCGCTCAATTTCCGCATTATGACAACGAGTACACTGTTTGTCGTGGTTCCCGGAGATACTTTATGTACGCTCCAATGCTAGTGCTTCCACCTGCCGTCCGTGAGTAGTTAGTGCACGTTGACATAGTACACAAACGGTGGACACATTAACGCGACTGGAACGTGCAGTTACATGTCCCTGTCCTGGAACAATATTTACAATATGTGTCTGAAAGATGAGATTGTGTCTAAAATCACTTTTAGATATTTATGGCGCGTTTGGTGCTTGAGCAGCGTGTTATGAAAAGAGATTTTCAGCTGAAGATCTGTATCTCTGCTGCTTAGATGAAAAGAACTAGCTTTCGTCTTGTTGAAATTTGGCATAAGCCTCCATTTCTTAAGGTATTCATTCAGAGTAAAGAAAGCTCGAGTTAAAATGGTGCCAGTGACTCCACAGATTTTATGTTGGAAAGACAAAGCTAGGAGTCTCTACCAGGTTTTATGGTGGTCAATAAATAACCGACTCCTCCAAAATACAGAGAACCCTGTTAATGATCTGAATATTCTCTCAGCGCAGCATAGAGACCTGACCATGTTGAAAGTCTCTTTGCCGTCATGTTAATGCGGATTACGGAACGCGGAAGCAATACCGATAACGGGCAGCGGTCTCATGTCATACCTGTTTAAGCGGCAGCCGTCCAAAAGTTTGCGGATCATTCTACCGCATTGTCTACAGACATTTCATGGACTCCGATGGACTGGGATAGCGCGTCAAATTGCAGTTCCTCGTGCTAGATGTAAGGCGGTTGATTGTGAATCGGGCAGTAAACGCGGCCCGGCTTCCCGCCGCGCTTAACGACTGTAATCTGCCATTAAGGTCAGAATGGCCGACGCGTCCCGCTAGCCTGAATGCCATTTGATTAGCCTCGCCTCGGACCGTAACATCTCGCGGGAGCCAAAGCCTGTCTTACGTGTTACGAATCGGATTCATCGAACCGTCGCGAGAAACTTAACAAAAGATGAGATGGATTCGTTCCAGTCTGATTTCTCCCATTCACTCACTGTAGAAGTCTGTGTTTGTGAACGAACTACGACTGCGTTAGCAATTTCGCAGCAAGTCGTCTATTCACTTTGTCCAACGATACAATGAAAACACCGCCTTCGGGTAGTCCTCAGTGCTACTGACATGTTTTTGGCATTCCTTAGCTGCCTTCGATTCACTGTCGTTGACCATGTTCTCCTCACAAGGACGCAAAAAAAAAAAAAAAAATCCCCTCGGATTTACTACTATTTACAAAGCGGGGGCCTCAGACATACCCAGCTGATTCGGCGAATGTTTGGCAGGTCAATTTTGTACACTAAAATGAAAGACTCTAACATATCTTGGCTGAACAACTTTGAAATATAGAAACACCTCGATCGCACAGTTCTTTATTAAGCGTTACGCGTTTCAAAATTTTATCATCAGACTGAAGCTGTGGAATAAAATGTACAAGAAAACTAACGATGGAAAATATGCAGATAGCAATATAAGTATGCATGTTAGTATTCCACACACAGAAATTCCACTTACTATCGCGTCTACATTTAAATCAAACTTCAGTGCACAGCTCACGAAAGTGAGCACATAGACTGAAACAGATCTCATCTTATATAGGCATATTTGACAGTGGTGTTTTCTGTTCAAAGAGAACCGCTGCCAAACTGAGCGGGGCGATTAAGCTATCACACATGTAAACGAAGGCCAGTAGATAGGGCTAGCATTAAACACAGAAAGAAAGTCAGAGTAATTTCACAAACCGCTATGCATTGCGATTAGCTACATGTCAGAACCTCACTAACAACTTGACAAAGATACATTTATGCTACTTTTATCGAGAAGAAATTCATATGTTGACAGCATTAATTGTACGTCATTGTGTAGCATCATGAGCAACGTTACAGAGACGGTCGTTAGTCAGTAATCAAAACAGAAGACAGATTTGCACTCTAACTGGTATGGCACAACATAAACATAGAACGGATATACATGAGAAATAACATACAAGTTGTGAAAGAATAAGTTTCTACCAGTGCTAAATAAAATGTTACATAAGCATCACCAAATATAATCATATTACAATAGACGAACAAATAATAAATTACATATAACAGACTTCTTTAAATGAGCCTGGATTAATGTCAACCATTTGAATGAAAAGGAACCATCATACAATAAAAGCGATTTCTGTGATTTTTTATCGTAGTGGTATAGTATTAGATCGTATAAGAGCTCAGTTAACCTCAGTTTACAACCATCACGAAATGAAATGATGCATGAACATGACAAAATGTAATCGTAATACAATAGTCGAACAAATAGTGGATGACATACAATGTAGCCATTTAGGTAGGCCTAGATGAATAGCAACAATTTCAAATAAAATAGAAGATAATATCACTATTTTCCTCTATTTTATATTTAAAATTGTAAAGGTATCATATCAGAATATATAACAGCTCAGCTTGAAGTCGATGTATGAGGACATCGAAAAGACGTCTTAGCATGTTGTGGTTGAGGATATAGTGCTAGAATCATTAATTAATAAAAACTGATGCCTAGGCAATCGTAATGCTGACATGGTGGCCATATACACTCCTGGAAATTGAAATAAGAACACCGTGAATTCATTGTCCCAGGAAGGGGAAACTTTATTGACACATTCCTGGGGTCAGATACATCACATGATCACACTGACAGAACCACAGGCACATAGACACAGGCAACAGAGCATGTACAATGTCGGCACTAGTACAGTGTATATCCACCTTTCGCAGCAATGCAGGCTGCTATTCTCCCATGGAGACGATCGTAGAGATGCTGGATGTAGTCCTGTGGAACGGCTTGCCATGCCATTTCCACCTGGCGCCTCAGTTGGACCAGCGTTCGTGCTGGACGTGCAGACCGCGTGAGACGACGCTTCATCCAGTCCCAAACATGCTCAATGGGGGACAGATCCGGAGATCTTGCTGGCCAGGGTAGTTGACTTACACCTTCTAGAGCACGTTGGGTGGCACGGGATACATGCGGACGTGCATTGTCCTGTTGGAACAGCAAGTTCCCTTGCCGGTCTAGGAATGGTAGAACGATGGGTTCGATGACGGTTTTCATGTACCGTGCACTATTCAGTGTCCCCTCGACGATCACCAGTGGTGTACGGCCAGTGTAGGAGATCGCTCCCCACACCATGATGCCGGATGTTGGCCCTGTGTGCCTCGGTCGTATGCAGTCCTGATTGTGGCGCTCACCTGCACGGCGCCATACACGCATACGACCATCATTGGCACCAAGGCAGAAGCGACTCTCATCGCTGAAGACGACACGTCTCCATTTGTCCCTCCATTCACGCCTGTCGCGACACCACTGGAGGCGGGCTGCACGATGTTGGGGCGTGAGCGGAAGACGGCCTAACGGTGTGCGGGACCGTAGCCCAGCTTCATGGAGACGGTTGCGAATGGTCCTCGCCGATACCCCAGGAGCAACAGTGTCCCTAATTTGCTGGGAAGTGGCGGTGCGGTCCCCTACGGCACTGCGTAGGATCCTACGGTCTTGGCGTGCATCCGTGCGTCGCTGCGGTCCGGTCCCAGGTCGACGGGCACGTGCACCTTCCGCCGACCACTGGCGACAACATCGATGTACTGTGGAGACCTCGCGCCCCACGTGTTGAGCAATTCGGCGGTACGTCCACCCGGCCTCCCGCATGCCCACTATACGCCCTCGCTCAAAGTCCGTCAACTGCACATACGGTTCACTTCCACGCTGTCGCGGCATGCTACCAGTGTTAAAGACTGCGATGGAGCTCCGTATGCCACGGCAAACTGGCTGACACTGACGGCGGCGGTGCACAAATGCTGCGCAGCTAGCGCCATTCGACGGCCAACACCGCGGTTCCTGGTGTGTCCGCTGTGCCGTGCGTGTGATCATTGCTTGTACAGCCCTCTCGCAGTGTCCGGAGCAAGTATGGTTCGTCTGACACACCGGTGTCAATGTGTTCTTTTTTCCATTTCCAGGAGTGTAGTTTCGTGATTAATGGATTCCATTTGGACATGTAATTATATGGAATTCAATGTGAACATGTATAACAGTATGGAAATGTAGCGAAACCCAAACGTTCAACTCTAGTAACAGTTTTCCTTTTCTTTCTTTTTCAATGTTACTTCGTCCCCCAAGCCTCTTTTGAGCCGGGTGTTAGGCTTTCAACGGTACAATACTCCGCTTTTCAGCTAAGTGTATTTATAAAGAGATAACAAAGACGATAGAAAAATAAAAATATGAGGGCTCTTTACATTTTAAGTTAAAATGATGAAGACGAAAGAAACATACAATTTTAAAACACAGTTGTGATGAGGTGATATTCTTCTACATAAAACACTGGAGCACCTGCGCTGGGTGACAAAGTATTCTGGGAGGACAGAATATGTTCCACAGAAGTTGAAGGCGGGTGCTTGTGGGTAAACAGATAGGAATCTGTTAAATGGAAAAACTATGGAGACGAGAGGTGGGAGGTGAAGCAGATAGTGGAGATACAGTGGGAAGGACAGAGGGTAAGAAGTAGTAATGGTTTGAGAGGAGGGTAGTGGTACAAGAAGAAAGGGACAGGGGTGAGTATAGAGGGAATATAGAGAGACGCCCTGATGTAGAGCGGTATAAGTGGAGAAGGGTTAAAGTTGGCAGGAGGGATAAATATCTGGGCAGATCTTATTGTCTGAGAGATGAAGTTGGTTGCAGTTGCATTGAGATAGGATATGTAGATGTAGGGTTGGATGGATGTCTTTGTGAAGTATGGCAGCATACCAGGGTTAGTGATCAGAGGCGAGACACTGGGGTCATTGGAATATAGTTTACAGATAGTAAAGTATATACAGAAGTTTTCGGTGTGGGTGACAAGGGGTGGGAATTTGATAAGATGATAGAGGATCCTTGTGGGAGGAAGGTAAACAGATGCAGAAGGCGAGACAGAGAGCGTCGCGTTCGAGGATCTGGAGGGACTGGTAGTACTTTGGCAGTTCAGACATCCATGCAACATTGGCATAACCAAGCATGGGCTGGATCAGGATGGGGTGTAATGCCCAAGTTTGGCCTGTTAGTAGTTTTAGTAGTTCTAACCTATTGGAAGCCTTCTGTTGGATGAATAGTAGGTAAGATTTCCATGTTATTTACCAGTCAGAGGCTAGTGCAAGATTGGATAGGACAGTTGAAAATGGGAAGTTAAAAGTTATGGAGGCGGAAGACGTGGGTGGTTCATCGTATAATTATTGCCTGGGTTTTGGAGGGGTTGGTGTTGAGGAGCCATTGGTTACACCAGGAGCTAACTGATTGAGGTGGGTTTGCAGAGGTTGTTGGGATAACTGGGGTGTAGGATCGAGGGAAGGAAAGTGGTGTCATCAGCACAGTGTAGGAGATGGACTGGTGGGAGTGGTTTGGGAATATCAGAAATGTAGAAGAGATAAAGTAGAGGAGAGAGAACTGAGCCTTGGGGCATTCCTGCAGTGGGATGGAACGTGCTGCGAATACACAGAAAGATAGATCCTTTATCATTTAGCTACAAAATAGCAGGTCAGAAACTGGAAGCAGTTAATACCATAAATTATCTGGGAGTACGCATTAGGAGGGATTTAAACTGGAATGATCATATAATGTTGATCGTCGGTAAAGCAGATGCCAGACTGAGATTCATTGGAAGAATCCTAAGGAAATCCAATCCGAAAACAAAGGAAGTAGGCTACAGTACGCTTGTTCGCCCACTGCTTGAATATTGCTCAGCAGTGTGGGATCCGTACCAGATAGGGTTGATAGAAGATATAGAGAAGATCCAACGGAGAGCAGCGCGCTTCGTTACAGGATCATTTAGTAATCGCGAAAGCGTTACGGAGATGATAGATAAACTCCAGTGGAAGACTCTGCAGGAGAGACGCTCAGTAGCTCGGTACGGGCTTTTGTCAATGTTTCGAGAACATACCTTCACCGAAGAGTCAAGCAGTATATTAATCCCTCCTACGTATATATCGCGAAGAGACCATGAGGATAAAATCAGAGAGATTAGAGCCCACACAGAGGCATACCGACAATCCTTCTTTCCACGAACAATACGAGACTGGAATAGAAGGGAGAACCGATGGAGGTACTCAAGGTACCCTCCGCCACACACCGTCAGGTGGCTTGCGGAGTATGGATGTAGATGTAGATGTAGATTGTTAATAGTGACAAAGGATGGCCGATTAGACAGAAAAGATGCAATAAGATGGACATAGTTAACTGGAAGTGCGCAGGTATGGAGTTTGAAAACGAGACCAGAATGTCATACATGGTCATAGACTTTCTTCAGGCCGCCAAGTGACATAATAATAGTAGATTTATGGGAGTTGAGTTGGTGGGATAGGAGATGGGTGAGGTGTCACAGCAGGTCATTACACCATAAACTGGGATGGAAGCCACAATGCGTGATTAGAAGAAGGTGGTGTTGGTTCAGATGTTGATGGATGCATTGGGAGAGGGAGGATTCAAAGACTTTTCTGAATACCAAGGTGAGACAGATGGAGCAATAGAATGAGGAAGTCGTAGGGGGTTTGTGCGGTTTGAGGAAAAGTAAGATTTTTGAGGTTTTTCAAAGCCAAGGGTAGTAGCCTGTGGAGAGGACAGTGATATTAAAGCCAACAAAATTAGCGAGTAAGTATGTGGAGCACTCTTTAAGGTGCCGATAGGTGATCTAGTCATGAGCAGAGGATGTGTAGCGATTTCTATGAAGTATGTCTCTTATGTGATGTACTGTGGATGGTTGATTTAATTCCATATGTGGTATGTTGCCCAAGTACTGGGCACTGTGTTAGTACATGTATGGATTATAAGGAACAGAGAGTAATCAAAATGAGGGATGGAGAAGTTGATAAAGAGATGGGATGGAAAATAGTCAGCTTTGCTGGGTTTATCAGGTATTAGATGGTTGCTGTAGAGGAGCAGTTAGTGAGTTAGGGGGTTACTGGAAGAGTTGATGGGGAGTGTGGTGTTGTGTCTGGCGGATGTCTGGCGCCAGTCCTTGATGTGTGTCTGTATGTGCCGGTGGCGTGTGGGTGTATCCTGGTCACGAGCTCACAGCAAGGAGCGATACATGCGACAGGAATTTCGAAGGAGGAATGGCGCTCCTGAGGGGAGGGTTTTCCTAAGGTTAGCCACAGTGTATTGTTATTGTGCCCATAATATGGAATGCATGGCGAGAAAGCATGCACACGTTGCAATAAAATTGTAGGTAAGTCAAATGAATAGCATGAAGTACTAATGTTGGCGAAATGGAAAGTACTAGGCACCTTCTTTAATTACAGGAGCTACACAATGAGGCAGGTACATTGTGATGGCAGAATGTGAGAACAGTGGCTCCATCTAATGTCGAGACAATCTGTAGAGGAAGCCTGGCAACATAGACAAATCATATCGGCCCACGAAAGTGCTGGTCCCATCTAACGCGGCGGAAGATACTAAAGCACATGCAGCTATAATGGTTGCATCATATATAGGTCAAGAATTTCAGATGATTACGGTGAATCTAAGCAGTCTTAGATCAGTTGAATCAAATCTGAGATGCATTTCATATAGTGTCTTCAAATAAATCTGAATGGTCGCCTGCCTCTACCACAGATGTATTTCTCCATCACGTAATGGATATTTTGGTTGACACACCCCAGTGGTTGAGGAAAACGCCACTAAAGTTCAAGACGTTGAATTGACTAAAAAGTGACAGAAGCGATAGATAATTCAACATCGATCATGTTTAGTCACCATCTATGAGGTCAATAAATGCATACCCATATAAATTATAGAAATGGGCGTACTTATGTATGTATGATATACGACATCATAAACATTAATCTGTGTGAAAATGCTAGGCGAAATTCGCTAGAATTACATGTAAATATGTGTGCAGATACTTGTGAAAGATGTTAAATGTGAGTGAAATATATTTTACATATGCTTATGCGAGCTAGGTCATGTATAAAATGCTCACTCCCAACACATGGAACGATTTCAATCAAATCTGGTACATACTTTAGTAATAATCTGAATAAAATGTTGCAATGTTAGTAACCACCAACGTCCTTTTAGAGTGAGCGTAATAACGTGGAGAGAGAAGGGAGGAGTAGAAGATGGGCGGACAGCGAGGGGGAAGGAGGAGACAGGCTCCGGGAAATGGAAAGATAAAGGAAAAAGATTAACAGCGAAAAGCAAGATCAAGAGATTGACATAGAAAGGAAAGGGGAGGATATGTAAGGGGAGAGGGGGTGGAAGAGGTAGACAGAAGAAGTGGAGGAGCAGGTGGACTGAGAGAGGGTGTGGTGGAGATGGACAGAGAGGGGGAGGATTGGAGGTGACGGACAGTGACGGAGGGGATGGTTAGAGAGAGGAGGTAGGAGGGGTGCATAAAGAGAGAGGGGATGTGTAGAGAGAGGAGTAGGAGGAATGGGGTGGACAGACAGAGGCGGCAGGAATAGGAGGACGGAGTCCGACGGGAGGGAGGAGAAGATGGAATAATAGAAGATTGGAATAAAAGAATACCAGGACAATGCCGAGTTTTTCAGCTAGTTTTCCTATAAATCAAGGAAAGAAACATTTATGACTGCCCCTTATGTACCTGTAAGATACATAAGGGGCAATCGTAATCCACATGGATTCTGAAATTATTTTTTCATTTGTTTTTTTTTCGAAATTGGTAGCAATAGGAGTGTTAATTAGGTAAGTATTCAGTGAGAAATAAAAGTGAATAAATTTCTCAAACGACTTGCATTTGCAGAGAATTAAAAATTCAAACATAATCCCATTACAATGGCTCCTTCACTCGCTCTTTTACATGTCCACGGTGTTCTTCATACAGCTAGATGCGTGGTATTTGCACATAAACATTAGAACAAATCACGAAACACTGAAAATACCAAATACATCTAATGGATACAATCTTCGTGCAACTAGATCATTCTTTCCAAAGATTCGGCGGGAAGTAGAGTATGTTTACTTTTTCTGATAATTAATTTTGATGTGTATCACACTTGAGATTGTCTGGAAAATCGGTGGTGAAAGTTGCTTCATGAATTATACTGCGAATCGTTATTGCATCCATGTGGGTTTGCAATTCATGCTGGGTTTCCGGAATCAGACTGCAGTTTTGAAGCCCCTAAATAAAGTTTTTAACTTGCCGATAAAAATAAATATCACGTGTCTGGCATCTGAGTATTCAGTTTGGCGGTAGTGCTTCTACTGTGCAAGTCGGTTGACCCTCGTCGTCTCATAAACATACTGTCATACATGACAATGTTAGTTGGTTCACTCCAGGAATCTAATATCAGACAAAACTTGGTATCAACTACTTTGGGTTTACAATGTCCTCAAGATACGGTTAGTACATAACAGAATTTGTAGATTTCCCTGATTTGGTGTAAGTGACGTAAACATTTTAACGATTCAATTATACGATTGATCTCCTCTAGACGCTGAGAGCCAATTTAATCATTAGTTCATGATAATCACGGGAAAACTGTAATGAAAAAATTTTCTGGCTCTGTAAATTACTGTTGAACCGTATACAATTGAGTTATTTTATGTATGCTACCAACAGCGACAAGCGTTAGTTTTCTCCCTTATGTGATAACGCTCATAGAACATTCGTCTTCGCAGCAGTGTTACTCGGAAGTGTTTCCAAGTAACAAGGTTTAAAATTTCAATTATTTACTAATCCAAGACGTTTGAGAAATTTATCTACTCTGTTATTATTCATTATTGATTTAGTTACATTATCAACACTATTACAACAAATTTCGATGCTGAAAAATACAAATGAAACAAAGAAGCTGCTGAATACATTTGGGAACTGAACACAGATCCTCTGCTCCCCGGCCGGCGGCGCTTTCGTTGAACTGTGTATACCTCATGCGTAACTGAGCGACAGTCATAGTAGTTTCTTTTCTCGATTTTTAGGAAAATATGCGTTTGTGGACCTAATACATGATGTTGAGAAGGGTTCAGTTTTTAATTCTGAATCTATCTCCTGGGGAGGGTAGGAAGTGATCTCAAAAATGGAGGAGTGTTGAGAAGAAAATAACCGCATGACCTTCACAAGAGAATACGCTGTCCTAACAACAGTCGCTCAAAGTGAGATCCCTGCATGTCCCAACATGAAACCCGCCGGATCATACAACTCTGGACCCTTCACAGCAAAGTTGCGTCCACAGTAACAAGAGCAGCATGAACACACGCTACCAATTCGTCCACATTCGTCGGCGGAGTAGAGTACACGTGCTTCTTCAGGTGTCTCCACAGGAAGAAGTCCAGGGGATTTAGGTCAGGTGAAAGCAGTGGCCATGCAACTGGACCTCCACATCCAAGCCGTTTCCCTGGAAATGTTCTGTCCAAATACTGTCGCACATTAATTCCAGAGTGTGGAGGTACACCATCGTGTTGGAACCATTTCCTCTGCCTAACATGTAGTGGAACATCTTCCTGCACATTAGGGAGATAGTTCGAGAGGAATGCATCATACCTTCGTGCAGTCAAACGGTCAGGCAACATGTAGGGGCCCAAACACCTGTCGCTCAATATTCTGGCCCAGACGTTGATACCAAAGTGAACTTGATATTCACGGTCGCGGGTGACGTGTGGGTTAAACCCACACCAATGGTGGGCATTGCGCGTATTGGAACACCCTCACGAGTGAAGGCTGCTTCATCCGACTATATTACAGGGTTCACAAGGTCATCGTTGACTTCCTGTTGTTGTTGTTGGAACAATTCACAGAATGGCATCCACTAATGGTGATCTGCAGGATGCAGGTGTTGCATGAAAGCATAATGAAAGGGGTACAGCCCATACCTGTGCAGCACGTTAACGACTGTGTGTTGCGAGACACGCAGCTGTTTTGCTACGCTACGTGTACTTCGCTGAGGTTCTTGGCGTATGACCTCCAGAATAGCTTCCCCAGTAGCTGGAGTATGGCGAGTCTGTTGACAACCTCTGTCACGCGATAGTGGAAGGAGAGAACCTGACTCCTGAAGGCGCAGCTCCAGACGACAAAACACTTTTTTAACTGGATGGCGTCGACAAGGATATCTAGAAGCATATTCACGAGCAGCAACTCCAGCGCAGTTATCAGATGCACCAAGGACCAGAATCATATCCACATATTCATCGTTTGTGTATGCCATACGTCTTCCACACTGGTTTGGAGGTTTACAATGAGAAAATTTGGTTCGTGTATGCATTTACATTGGAGTCTGTCACGGGCGCGTTACTCCGCTTGCAACTAGTCCCCGTCTGGTGGACAGTGCATGCAATATAAGCACGCTGTTAGTTCTGTACGTTGTTCCACCTAACGCGCATTACACCTCTGACAGATATCGTTCTGCATGATTTCCATAAGGGTAATAGACTTGATGTTTCCACAATCCCACTGATGGAGTAATAATAATAATAATAATAATAATAATAATAACCCAATACCCAATACAACAAATATACAGAAGAAAACAGGAGAAAAAATTGAAAAATACATCCAACTGGCTGAGGAAGTCAAGGACATGTGGCATCAGGATAAAGTTGACATTATACTGATTATACTATCCACTACAGGAGTCATACCACACAATATCCACCAGTACATCAATGCAATACAGCTACATCCAAACGTATATATACAACTACAGATATCCGTAATTATTGATACGTGTTCAATAACCCGAAAGTTCCTAAATACAATGTAACATACAGGTATACCATACAGTTAAAAGGAAGTCACGCTTGATGAAGGTCCGCGTCACTTTCCATTTTTAACCAGACCTAAGGTCTGAGAAAAATAGAAATAATAATAATAATAATAATAATAATAATAATAATAATAATAAATCCCGTGGAGGCCCGGGAAAAGAATAGGCCTCCGGTATGTTCTGCCAGTCGTAAAAGGCGACGAAAAGAACAAACCACTAGAAGGGCTAACCCCCCTTTTAGTGTGATTACTTGGTTCAGGACGGAACTAAAGAAGCCTCGGACAAGCGCCGTCATGGTCGGGGACGACGCTTGAACCCTATGCCCGCCCACAATGGTAACGACACTGCTAGCCAACTGGAAAAGGATTTAAATCCAAATAGAGGTGTTTTGCAGGATATGCTTCCTGCAACCACCCTAGAAGGAAAACAAAGACAGAGGATGAGATGGTCAGATGAAGTTAATCGACACCTCATGTTCTGCTATTACCAAGCAACAAACCTAGGAACCAACACAACTGGATACAGATCACAAGTATACACAACATTTATTACCAGATACCCAGAATTAAAATTTTTAACGGAACAACGACTAGCTGATCAGATCCGTGTAATAATCAAAAATAACAGGATACCCCAGTCAGAATTAGAAAACATCAAACAACAAGTACAACAAATACTGGAACAAAATAATGTGCAATCAGAAGAAGAAGAAAATACAGTAATGGACTCAAACATCCCAGAGCAAACAAACAAAGACCAACACGCATCAATTAAACAATCAGAGGAAAATGAAATCTTAAGACAGCCACCAGAACAAGCACAAATAGAACACGAAGTGACACACATGTTAGATATAGAAGAGAAATTTCAGCTGACATATATAGAATACAAAGACACAAATACAGACATTAGACCATTCTTGCATAGACCGCCAAATAACCCACAAGTCGAAACAACAATAAAAACTATCAACACAATCATACACAACAAAATAAATGAAAATACAGCTATGGAAGAGGTACAACTACTGGTTTATATAGGAGCACTCACTACACTAAGTATACACACTAGGCAGAGATCAGAACAAACCAACACAGAGAAGCAGCCCACAAAACCAGCATGGCAACACAGGCTACAGATCAGAATAGAAAAACTGAGAAAAGACATTGGACAGCTAACACAATTTATAAGAAATGAAATATCAGACAAAAAACGAAAAAGGTTAGGTAAAATCTCACAACAAGAAGCAATAGAGCAATTAGATGAAAAGAAGCAGAAATTACAAGCATTGGCCAAACGACTTAGAAGATACAAAAAAAGTGAAAATAGAAGGAAACAAAACCAAACATTCAGCACAAACCAAAAGAGATTTTACCAAACAATAGATAACACACACATTAAAATAGACAATCCACCAAACATAACAGACATGGAACACTTCTGGAGCAACATATGGTCAAACCCGGTACAACATAACAGGCATGCACAGTGGATACAAGCAGAAACAGACTCATACAAGATGATACCACAAATGCCTGAAGTGATAATTTTGCAACATGAAGTCACCCGAGCAATTAATTCTACACACAATTGGAAAACCCCTGGAAATGATAAAATAGCAAATTACTGGCTAAAGAAGTTCACCTCAACACATTCACATCTCACTAAATTATTTAACAGTTACATTGCAGACCCATACACATTCCCTGATACACTTGCACATGGAATAACCTATCTGAAACCTAAAGATCAAGCAGACACAGCAAACCCAGCTAAATATCGTCCCATAACATGCCTACCAACAATCTACAAAATATTAACTTCAGTCATTACACAGAAATTAATGACACATACACCACAGAACAAAATTATAAATGAAGAACAAAAAGGCTGCTGCAAAGGAGCACGAGGATGTAAAGAGCAGCTGATAATAGATACAGAGGTGACATATCAAGCTAAAACTAAACAAAGGTCGCTACACTATGCATACATTGATTACCAAAAAGCCTTTGATAGTGTACCCCACTCATGGTTACTACAGATATTGGAAATATACAAAGTAGATCCTAAATTGATACAGTTTCTAAACATAGTAATGAAAAACTGGAAAACCACACTTAATATCCAAACAAATTCAGATAACATCACATCACAGCCAATACAGATTAAGTGTGGAATATACCAAGGAGACTCATTAAGCCCTTTCTGGTTCTGTCTTGCTCTGAACCCACTATCCAACATGCTAAATAATACAAATTATGGATACAATATTACTGGAACACACCCACACAAAATCACACATTTGCTATAAATGGATGATCTAAAACTACTGGCAGCAACAAATCAACAACTCAACCAATTACTAAAGATGACAGAAGTATTCAGCAATGATATAAATATGGCTTTTGGAACAGACAAATGTAAGAAAAATAGCATAGTCAAGGGAAAACACACTAAACAAGAAGATTACATATTGGATAACTACAGCGACTGCATAGAAGCGATGGAAAAAAACAGATGCCTATAGATATCTAGGATACAGACAAAAAATAGGAATAGATAATACGAATATTAAAAAAAACTAAAAGAAAAATATAGACAAAGACTAACAAAAATACTGAAAACAGAATTGACAGCAAGAAACAAGACAAAAGCTATAAATACTTATACTATACCAGTATTGACCTACTCATTTGGAGTAGTGAAATGGAGTGACACAGACCTAGAAGCACTCAATACACTTACACGATCACAATGCTTCAAATATAGAATACATCACATACATTCAGCAAAGGAAAGATTCACATTAAGCAGAAAGGAAGGTGGAAGGGGATTTATAGATATAAAAAACCTACATTATGGACAGGTAGACAATTTAAGAAAATTCTTTGTAGAACGAGCAGAAACTAGCAAAATACACAAAGCAATCATTCATATAAATACATCAGCTACACCACTGCAATTTCATAACCACTTCTACAACCCTTTAGATCACATAACATCAACAGATACAAAGAAAGTAAATTGGAAAAAGAAAACACTACATGGTAAGCACCCGTATCATCTAACACAGCCACACATCGATCAAGATGCATCCAACACATGGCTAAGAAAGGGCAATATATACAGTGAGACGGAAGGACTCATGATTGCGATACAGGATCAAACAATAAACACCAGATATTACAGCAAGCATACTATTAAAGATCCCAATACCACTACAGATAAATGCAGACTTTGCAAACAACAAATAGAAACAGTAGATCACATCACAAGTGGATGTACAATACTAGCAAATACAGAATACCCCAGAAGACATGACAATGTAGCAAAAATAATACATCAACAATTTGGCATAAAACATAAACTAATAAAACAACACATTCCCACATACAAGTATGCACCACAAAATGTTCTGGAGAATGATGAATACAAATTATACTGGAACAGAAGCATTATAACAGATAAAACAACACCACATAACAAACCTGACATCATACTCACAAATAAAAAGAAGAAATTGACGCAACTATTCGAAATATCCATACCCAATACAACAAATATACAGAAGAAAACAGGAGAAAAAATTGAAAAATACATCCAACTGGCTGAGGAAGTCAAGGACATGTGGCATCAGGATAAAGTTGACATTATACCGATTATACTATCAACTACAGGAGTCATACCACACAATATCCACCAGTACATCAATGCAATACAGCTACATCCAAACGTATATATACAACTACAGAAATTCGTAATTATTGATACGTGTTCAATAACCCGAAAGTTCCTAAATACAATGTGACATATACCGTACAGTTAAAAGGAAGTCACGCTTGATGAAGGTCCGCGTCACTTTCCATTTTTAACCAGACCTAAGGTCTGAGAAAAATAGAAATAATAATAATACATACTAAACAGCGTGCGGCTACCAGACTCAGTGTTGAAAGGCAGAATTAGTGGGACCATGGTGATAACAAATACAAACAGTAACCGAGTTTGGGAAAGTAAGGCTCTAACAAAATGTAATGGGCCTGAACGAGGCAAGAATAATAGTTGGTACTAATCTATGGGATCATTGGAGGAGGGTCCAAAGAAAACAGGTTTCACATCTAGTAGATGAAGTGGTGCGAATAAATTCACGCCTACGACGTGCAAAAGTCTTCTTTCAAAGCTGACCAATCCTCCATTTCTACGAGTATAGTGTACAAGTGCAAATATTTTCTAGAGGACCCTCTGCAATCGCTATTGACGATTAAGGTGCCAGATACTGTACCACCGGGACTACATTTACCAAACAAAAACCATATGACTCAACCCAGGATCAAACCATCGATCTCCTGCATGTTAACCCAGAACTATACTCACTTCGCCAAGTGGACAGCAGCACTATTACCTCCTTACAGAGCTAGTTACCATACATGTGGTTACAGTGTTGCAAGATTGCCACTCTTTAACGTCCTTCTTCTGCCGGATTTACTCGCCGAACGAAATTTTGTGACAGACATTTTTTTATCGTTGGCTTGTGAGGAGTTACGCTGCGAAACCCGAGTGCGCGAATTTCGCTTCACCCTGTATTTCTCACCTTCGCTATATGCATTAACGCTGAAAATATTTCTCAATATTTCGTGAGACATTAATATTCACTATTTACCAATAAACTGCGCTGTAGGTCAATAGCGCTAATGGCTGCTCTCTTTGGTAGCTGACCGAAAACTTAACACGTATATAGGACGATAACTACAATGAAATAAAACTCCAAACAAAGAAGATTCGCTTCAATAACACATAATCTCTATTTTCAAAAATCAGTTATCAATATAACACTACTTTAGTAAAATTTTTTACTGACGTCTGTGTCACGTGACATCAGTCACATCGTATTAGTACAACAGTCCGCACAAGAAGAAAGATTTTTCTACAAAAATCATAGATATCAAAACATTGAGATTTTCATTATCTTTTTACATCGGTATTGTCTGAGATATAATTTTTTACATAATAAAAATTATTTCGTGGACAGTAATTATTTATTATTTTATAAACGATTAAGCCATTTTTATCAGTATCACGAGAATACGATCAAAGTTCAGTCACATTCCACATACAATGCTGTCGTGAATATTATTTTGAATAAAATATAGGCGTGGATATTACAATTTCCTTTAATTTTTCCTATAGACCAAAGTCCTGACGTTTTAACTGAGGAGAGCATGCAGCCCGAAAGATAAATCCAGTGACCACCAAATGTCTTGTTGGGATGGCCTAAAATTATGTGCTGTTACTCAACAACCATAGCAATTAGTCGGCAAGTTTGACATAAACATTGGATTTTTTGTATTGCTGACGTAATTTGCAGACATTTTAGATGTTTAAACAACATTGTGATACTTGAGAACCATCATAGAACAATTTAGACGAGAAAAATATTTAATTTTATGGACCCTTGTGCCTTACACCAACTGTGGTACAGTAATCAAACGTTGGACGTTCAAAAATACTGCTTTACCTGCAAGTTCACTCCATAAACATTGTGTATGTATGAGTGTGTGTGTGTTTCGCTGATAAAGGATTATCTGTGGAAATGCGTAATTTTTGGATAATTAACTCTGAAAATGATGAAAAAAGTTCAGATCGTTCAGAGCCGTTTCAGCACGGCCAAGATGGCTGCTCTGAAGCTGCATTGTGTCTGACTGTTTCATTTTCATGGCCGTTAGTGTACTACCCTGTGTTCAGCTGTTTCGTTTTACTACTGTAGGGGGAAAGGAGGGGAGGAGTGGGATGGGAGGGAAGTGAGTGATGGGAGAGGTGGTGAGAGATGTGAGAGATTATGATGAAGACAGTTTCATTGTTAAAGAGAAAAACGTCACTAATAAAAGTCATGATATCACTGATAAGGCGGGAAGGGCTTGTGATTTCGTGGGTAGGGCAATGACCCGCTCAAGTGACGTCACAAGTGTAAACAAAGTGTACTGGAGAGTAGCTTGCTGTACTGTTGTTACTGCACTATCTTCTTCGCTCCAACAGACTCATTGCAGTGCTGACATGAATGTCCACTGCAACATTACTAAACAGCTCTACAAAAGTATACTGTTACGTCGTTCAGTCGTTAACCATCCACCAGCAGTAGTTCTAATAGCGTCACATCACACACTCGGACTATAAGAGTGAGGTGTCCAGATGTAACAGCAGGTGACAAGCGAACCCTTTCCTTGGTCAACGAAAGTGTTTATTAAAGGCACATTAACATCCACTGTGCTGATAATAAGATTCGATGATGACATTGCTAGGTTCAGTGAAGGTGAAGAAGAATTGCAGAATCTGTTGAATGCAGTGGAACTTGTAATGAACACAGAATATGAACCGATTATGGGAGTAAACGCTAGAAAGATCAAAGTAATTAAATGAAATGTCATGTGGCGAGGTGCTCCCGGCGTGTAGACCTGATCGCCTGGTGACGCCGCTTCGGTGACCTGCTCGTCGATGAGGATGTAATGATGATGATGAAGACGGCACAAACACCCAGTCTCTGAGCAGAGAAAATCTCCAACCCAGCCGGGAATCGAACCCAGGGCCCCTGGCATGACAAGCCGTCGCGCTGAACACTCAGGTACGGTGGCGGACATAAAAATAATGAGAAGCAGTTTCTACTAACGATTAACTTAACATCGATATTGTAGTCGAAGTGAAAGAATTCTTCTAGCTTGGAAGCAAAATAAAGTACGCGAATGAAGCATGGCGCCAGTAACAGGCTGACTAACACGAGAAAAGATGGTATTCATAGCTTCAAAGAGGTCTAGTAGGATCGAACTCAGGTCTCTTTTGGAGAAATAATTTTCTGAAAATGTGCGTCCAGAGAGCAGCGTTGCATCGCAGTGACTATGGCTAAATCGGAAAATAAGCAAATAGAAGAAACTTAGATGTGGCATTCCAAACGAATGCTGAAAATGAAATACACTGCTGAGACAAGAAATGAGGAAGTTCTTCTCAGAGTCAGTGAGGAGAGAAATGTTTGTGAAAACACTGACTAGAACGGACTGGATGACAGGAAATGTGTTAAGAAATCGGGTAACAGCTTCCATGGCACTAGACGGAGTGTAGCGACCTAAAGCTATAGGTGAAGGATAAGATTGGAACATAAGCTACAAAAATAGAAGTCGTTGGTTGTAAGTGCTTCTCCGAAGTACAGAGTTTGGCACAAGGGAGGAAGTCATTGTCGGCCTCAATCATACCAGTCAGAAAACTGACGACCCACGAAAATAATTCTCATAATATGGTAAGTTTGCTCAAGTCGTACCGCTTAAGGAAGAATTACTGAATTTGGTAGGGTAATTCAAATAACCAATTCGTCTTGGGTAGACCGAATTTCTATTTTTTAATGCATCAACCAACTTCCACAAAGATACAAAAATCTTATCGCAAAATCATTTTTCAACATATTTCAGATGTGTACCTTCAGTACGATTAAAGCGCCTGATTTCATAATCCTTACTCCCTATGGTCTAGGTCGTACTTCCAGTAAGAAGTCAGTGATGAATAATGTAACAAAACGTTACAATAACAAATTATAAACCACAAACGTAATTTCCATATTTACACGTAATGAAATTACACGTAGGAAACAAATTACAAATTCTTAACAAATTAAATTGGTTAAATTAGCATATCGAAAATCACTTATTTGAATCTATTTATCACAGAAATATTTCTCAATTTTACTTTCTATGGCAGCGAATAGATAATGTACTCAAACTTTATATCTCCTACGCTGAATCATGTAGTCAGCTCGATCTTCATTTCACATACGTCATAACTAATTCACGTTGTCTTAATTTATATTAAACTTTTCGTTGATCTGTCTTTTTTTATACGTTTGTGCATAGGTTTTTCTTTTTTTACCTTTTCTTTGGATCTTTTTCCTTTCTGTAATACTCTGATGTTAATTCCATTGTTGGTTCAGGTCGTTTCGTATTTGTCTTGATAACTGTCAATATATAAGGGATAGAAGATAAAGTATTCAAATTAGACTTTATTCGTAGTCGGTTAATTTCGGCAACTGCTGCAGTATTGTTTTCCGGTCCACATTCTTGAGACATCGTAGAACGTCCAGACTGGTCATTGAGTGATATTGCAACGTTAGGAGGCCTTCCACATTTTTCGCATTGTTGATTCAGTTCCATCACCCGATTCTTGGTCTGACTGATCAGCATTACGTGTAGTAGTAGCTACGAAGTCCTCTTCTATAACGCCATTTTTTTCACATGGCCATAGGCCTGTTGCCTTAAGGCCGTTTAGTGTTTTATTTCATACGAACCGATCAGTGGTATGCATCATGCAGGAGTTCTGCTATGTTAGTTGCATTTATGACACTGTCAGGATTTGAATGTAGACACGAATGAACCGCTTCATTATAGCTTATTTTTAGAGTTTTAAAGAACTATCTGTCCAATGGCTGTAGACGATGATTCGTATGTGCAGGAAATAATAGCACGATTATACCATAATCACGAAACACCTGAACTGCCTCTAAATTTTAGGATGTATGCTGAGTCCATCCAGTAATGACAAAATTGGTGACATGTTTCTCTTTTCGACTTTTATGAAATTTTCTAGCAATCGGACAAACTGTTCTCGTGTTATCCGTCCATTTGTTGAACATCCGAATGCTGTGTCTGCTGGAGCTCCCCTTTTTAAGGTATCATTCATTACGCTGCGCTTAAGTATTAACGTGGAAGGTGCGAATTCACCTGGTGCATTCATTGCACATGAACGTATCGTTGTAAGACCACTTTCTCCGCTTGTGATTGTGCCCATTTCGTTTTTGTATTTTCGTGAAATTACGCTAGTTGGTTTGTGAACTGTGGATAATGCAGTTTCATTCAGGTTATGTATATGTTCAGTAGTAAATTTACGTTCATCTAGCATTTTTTCATATTTAGCAACAAACTTATTAATACCCTCCTTATCAGACTCCTCTTTCGTGCCATCGATATTGCTTTGCGAACTTTCACGGACAAAATGAGACGGTCTTTCATAAACCCGTAATACCATAACTTTTCTTTGTTATTGAAACGTTAGATGATATTTCCGAGATGTGAGTAGGCAAGTTTCGGCATTTCAGTAATAGTTACCCTAAGAAATTAGACTCTAATTTAATTATATGTTGTGCTAATCGCCCTTCCATACCTCCTATCATGTCATTATGTCTTCAAAGTTTTGATATTGCATTTAAACCCGTCAAACGACGACCCAGCGTAGGCTAAGGTATATCTTCTACATCCTTCGTTAAATACAATTTCACCATTCCTATGTTTCAGTCAAGTTTCGTACATATCCTCCTGCTTCCACTTATGCGCTCCCTTTCCATATTTATCAGTTGATAAAACTTCAATCAACGTCTGTGTCGTACCGATACGATTAACGAATTCTTGACAGGTACGACTTAGGCAGTGAGACCTCTACAATTTCAGACCAGAACTACAGGCATAATCACAACATTATCTACCGTTTAATTATTCTTAAAGTAATGGAAAATTACCACCAAAAGATACGTGATACAAAAAAATTACTTTATCACAATATTCTTCTCTGAAATTGCTTACAAATGAGTGAGTCAACGTAATAAAAACCGTCAAACAACCTTAATTGTTAATTATTTTTCTGTCACGACAGCCAGCGGTGCGCTCACTGCTTATTCCCACGACTGTTTAGTTTAATTTTCACCACCTAATGCTGCATTTTATAAATGTGGCAGCAGATATTACTGGGGTACGATGTGGGCTGTGGTACGAATAACGCAACTTTACCCTATGTAACCACATGTTTCCTCGTCTTTTCTTGTGCACCCTGTGGTATGACCCAGCAAGACGGTGCTATATTTCACGCTTTTGTCACATCGAGGGAACTGCTGGAGGCCTTATGAATCACTGCAGTTCAGGCACCGTGCTAGCTTCACAGCCGTCCATAATTGCGAAGGTTGCAGTATTTTGTGCACGAACTGACTTCTCGTTATGTCCTATAAATGTTCGCTGTGATTCATACCGGACAATGTGGCTGGCTGGAACATTCGGTCGAATTATCCAGAATGTTCTTAGACCTGTTAGTGACCAGTTGTGCCCTGGTGTCGTCATGCATTGTCATCGATAAAATTCTGTCGTTTTTTGGGAACATGAAGTTCATGAATGACTGAAAGCGGCCTACAAGTAGCTTAACGTAACCATTTATAGCCAATGACCAAGTCTGTTCCGTGTAAACACACCCTACACCATTATGGCGCCACAATCAGGTTGCACAGTGCCTTGCTGCCAACTCCGATCCATGCCTTCGACGGTTGTGCGCCGCATTCGAACTTTAGAATAAGCGCTTAGCAACTGAAATCGGGACTCATCTGACCACGCTATGGTTTTCCTGTCGTCGAGGGTCCAACCAATATGGTCACGAACCCAGGAGAGGCTCTGCAGGCGATTTCGTACTTTTGGCAGAGGCACTCGACTCGGTCGTCTTCTGCCATAGCTCATTAACGCCAAATTTCGCCGCTCTGTCCTAACTCATACGTTGTCGTACGTCCAACACTGATTTCAGCGGTTACTAAGTGTTGCTCGTCTTTTAGCACTGAAAACTTTACGCAGATGCCGGAGCTCTCGGTCGTTGAGTGATAGTCATTGGCCACTGCATTATTCGTAGTGAGAGGTAATGCCGGCAATGTGGTATTTTCAGCACATTCTTGACACTGTGGAACTCGGGATTATTGAATTCCCTAACGATTTCCGAATTGGAATGTCCCATGCGTCTAGCTCCAACTACCAGAGTCAGTTAATTCCTGTCGAGCGGCCATAATCACGTTGGATTCCTCTTCACACGAATCACCTGGGTACAGTTTCTTAGTTTTTATAACCAAGATGCCAAGGACTAATATTTTTCTTGATGTATTTCATTCCTTCCGTTATTTTGTAAGGATAATTTGTATTTTTCTAAATGAGGAACGAATACAAGAAAATCGCCATAGCAATGAAGTAAAGTATTACAGACAGAAAAATCACAGAGTTCTTCAAAAAACGAGTCCATCCAGACTTGTCCAGAAAAATTCCACTGCATTGTTACTAAATAATTTCAAATCATGACCGTTCTTTTATACCTTGTGCACGCGAAATTACCACCATATGTATATGTGCATATCGCTATCCACTGACTTTTGTCGCCTCAATGTGTATATAAAAATGTACATGGAAGACTCATGTTAATTTCTAAAATCTTGAATGTGTACTTCGTTATGGAGTGTTTCTCAAGCAAGAAATCAAAGGAAATTTTTCTTACAACCAAATAGCATGTGTCAATTTTATGCGACACCTTCACTCTCGCCATACACTACTGGCCATTAAAATTGCTACACCAAGTAGAAATGCAGATGATAAACGGGTATTCATTGGACAAATATATTTTACTAGAACTGATATGTGATTACATTTTCACGCAATTTGGGTGCATAGATCCTCAGAAATCAGAACAACCACCTCTGGCTGTAATAACGGCCTCGATACGCCTGGGCATTGAGTCAAACAGAGCTTGGATGGCGTGTACAGGTACAGCTGCCCATGCAGCTTCAACAAGACACCACAGTTCATCGAGAGTAGTGACTGGCATATTGTGACGAACCAGTTGCTTGGCCGCCATTGACCAGACGTTTTCAATTGGTGGGAGATCTGGAGAATGTGCTGGCCAGGGCAGCAGTCAAACATTTTCTGTATCCAGAAAGGCCCGTACAGGACCTGCAACATGCGGTCGTGCATTATCCTGCTGAAATGTAGGGTTTCGCAGGGATCGAATGAAGGGTAGAGCCACGGGTCGTAGCACATCTGAAATGTACCGTCCACTGTCCAAAGTGCCGTCAATGCGAACAAGAGGTGATCGAGACGTGTAACCAATGGCACCCCATACCATCACGCTGGGTCCATGCTGTAGCAAACGTCGTCGAACTGTTCGTGCAGATGGTTGTTTTCTTGCAAACTTCCTCATCTGTTGACTCAATGATCGATACATGACTGCACGATCCGTTACAGCCATGCGGATAATACGCCTGTCGTCTCGACTACTAGTGATACGAGGGCGTTGGGATCCAGCACGGCGTTCCGTATTACCCCTCTGAACCCACCGATTCCATATTCTGCTAACAGTCATTGGATCTCGACCAACGCGAGCAGCAATGTCGCGATACGATAAATCGCAATCGCGATAGGCTACAATCCGACCTTCATCGAAGTCGGAAACGTGATGGTACGCATTTCTCCTCCTTACACGAGGCATCACAACAACGTTTCACTGGGCAACGCCGGTCAACTGCTGTTTATGTATGATAAATCGGTTGGAAACTTTCCTCATGTCAGCACGTTGTAGGTGTCGCCGTCGGCGCCAACCTTGTGTGAATACTCTGAAAAGCTAATCATTTGCATATCACAGCATCTTCTTCCTGTCGGTTTAATTTCGCATTTGTAGCACGTCATCTTCGTGGTGTAGCAATTTTAATGGCCCATAGTGTACATATGGAGGGTGTCCCGACTAAACTTCCCCCACTTCATACATTTCCGAAACGAAAAAAATGTGCAAAATGCAGTTGGTAAGGGATGTCAGGGCCTCGTACAATGGGTAGGAATGAACAATCCATAAATGTAAACAAACACTGCTTTCAACACAAAGTTGTGATTTTTTAGGGCACATTTATGTTTTTTCTACATAAACGAAATCTGGAGGCATAATTAGTGCTCGCAGACTTCTTTTCAGTATTCTAAATCTCATATCTTCTGAAATGCATGGACATTAAAGGGTGACAAAGGCGCACAGTATTTGCAGCAACGCACAGGGAGTTATGGTTTGTGTAGAAAAACATACATATATCTTTAAAAAAATGATAGAACTAAATTTGTCTTGGAAATGATATTGGTTTACTCATAGGGAGAGTGCATTCCGGCCCATTGTGTGAGTTCCTGACATTGTGCATCTCCAGCCATTTCTGTTTTTCAAATTTTGTTTAATTTCGGAATATATATGAGGTGGCAACGTTAGGTGGAACATCCTGTACAATCCTTTATGAACAAGAACAGAGAAAATTCTTAGGTTTTATAACCAAGATCCCAAGGAGCAAATATTTTTCTTAATGTATTTCGTTACTTTCCTTCCGTTATTTTGTAAGAATAATTTGTATTATTTGAAATGAATGCACGAATACAAGAAAATCGCCACAGTAATGAAGGAAAGCATTACAGACAAAAAAATCATTGAGTTCGTCAAAAAAGAAGTCCATCCAGAATTGACCAGGAAAATTCCATTGAATTGTTACTAAATGATTCTCTGAAATCATGACGGTACTGCAATTCGAACTCAGTGTCTCCCACATCTGAGTTCAGCGCATTATCCTTTGCATAGCATCACCAATTACGATTTAGAAACTGGCTGATGTACCGTAATGCGCTTAAGTAGATACGACACCCGGCTATTACGTCTCACTTCCGAGTATCTGCACATCAGAAAGCTAAGTGGAATGCTAATTACTCAATGAAAATCACTAAAGGACTTCAGTTACAGATTTTTATGAAACCTGAATGCAGAAGTGCTATAGTTCTACCAGGACTACTGCAGACTTACGTGACATGTAGTGTCGATAGCAACTGCAGTGTATTTACTTCATGTCCCAGAAATACACTCCTAGAAATTGAAATAAGAACACCGTGAATTCATTGTCCCAGGAAGGGGAAACTTTATTGACACATTCCTGGGGTCAGATACATCACATGATCACACTGACAGAACCACAGGCACATAGACACAGGCAACAGAGCATGCACAATGTCGGCACTAGTACAGTGTATATCCACCTTTCGCAGCAATGCAGGCTGCTATTCTCCCATGGAGACGATCGTAGAGATGCTGGATGTAGTCCTGTGGAACGGCTTGCCATGCCATTTCCACCTGGCGCCTCAGTTGGACCAGCGTTCGTGCTGGACGTGCAGACCGCGTGAGACGACGCTTCATCCAGTCCCAAACATGCTCAATGGGGGACAGATCCGGAGATCTTGCTGGCCGGGGTAGTTGACCTTCTAGAGCACGTTGGGTGGTACGGGATACATGCGGACGTGCATTGTCCTGTTGGAACAGCAAGTTCCCTTGCCGGTCTAGGAATGGTAGAACGATGGGTTCGATGACGGTTTGGATGTACCGTGCACTATTCAGTGTCCCCTCGACGATCACCAGTGGTGTACGGCCAGTGTAGGAGATCGCTCCCCACACCATGATGCCGGGTGTTGGCCCTGTGTGCCTCGGTCGTATGCAGTCCTGATTGTGGCGCTCACCTGCACGGCGCCAAACACGCATACGACCATCATTGGCACCAAGGCAGAAGCGACTCTCATCGCTGAAGACGACACGTCTCCATTCGTCCCTCCATTCACGCCTGTCGCGACACCACTGGAGGCGGGCTGCACGATGTTGGGGCGTGAGCGGAAGACGGCCTAACGGTGTGCGGGACCGTAGCCCAGCTTCATGGAGACGGTTGCGAATGGTCCTCGCCGATACCCCAGGAGCAACAGTGTCCCTAATTTGCTGGGAAGTGGCGGTGCGGTCCCCTACGGCACTGCGTAGGATCCTACGGTCTTGGCGTGCATCCGTGCGTCGCTGCGGTCCGGTCCCAGGTCGACGGGCACGTGCGCCTTCCGCCGACCACTGGCGACAACATCGATGTACTGTGGAGACCTCACGCCCCACGTGTTGAGCAATTCGGCGGTACGTCCACCCGGCCTCCCGCATGCCCACTATACGCCCTCGCTCAAAGTCCGTCAACTGCACATACGGTTCACGTCCACGCTGTCGCGGCATGCTACCAGTGTTAAAGACTGCGATGGAGCTCCGTATGCCACGGCAAACTGGCTGACACTGACGGCGGCGGTGCACAAATGCTGCGCAGCTAGCGCCATTCGACGGCCAACACCGCGGTTCCTGGTGTGTCCGCTGTGCCGTGCGTGTGATCATTGCCCTCTCGCAGTGTCCGGAGCAAGTATGGTGGGTCTGACACACCGGTGTCAATGTGTTCCTTTTTCCATTTCCAGGAGTGTAGATACAAATAAATTATTCAGTTTGAGGCCGGCCGCTGTGGCCGTGCGGTTCTAGTAGCTTCAGTCCGGAATCGCGCTGCTGCTAAGGTCGCAGGTTCAAATCATGCCTCGGGCATGGATGTGTGTGATGTCCTTAGGTTAATTAGGTATAAGTAGTTCTAAGTCTAGGGGACTGATGACCTCAGATGTTAAGTTCCATAGTGCTTTAAGCCATTTTTTTTTTTTAGTTTGAACCACCAAAGGACGACCAAAATCGCCAGAGCTGCGCTGCTCTTTGGAACTATCTAGTTTTAGATGGGCCCCTGATGGCACCCAGCGTCACTCCACGAAGCAATATGGCGGGGTATGAGACAAAAAGTGGTGGTCAGCCCTCTGCTCGCGGAACCGTTATTAAAGCCGCGACCCCAAGCTCCACGCAAGGCGGCGGAAGCGAAATTCTTACCAGCATCTCGAAGGCAGTTTGTTTATACGTCGCCTGTCTGCAACGGAAAAATCACAAAACACAAGATTTTGAAGATTACATTTTGCTTGAATGTAGCGCACTTTTACACTGGGTATTTGTAGAGTTCACTCTGTCATTTTATCACATGTGTTCTATAGGTAGTCCCTAAAGAAGCTGATACCTAGCCATCTGAAACCACATATCACGAAAATACCTTCCGTGCTCTTTGTTAAACTATATCTGTTTTTCTACCATAAACACTACATGAATTATGCTACAACCAAGTGTGAAGTATGTACATAAGAGTGGAATAAGAATTATTCACAGTAAAACAGTAACGGAAATCTAACATTGATGCGGCTTTCACTTTCGGTAACTATTTGTTCTACTTCCTCAGTTTAATAGAGTAAACAAGATTAACTACTTCCCATGCAAGCCTCATCCTTCGACCTTGACATCTGTGAAATTGAACAGTTTTATTCAAATATTATCGCGTGGAAAGAATACAATATCAGCAAGAGAGTTCGCTAGTAACGTCCAGCTCTTCTTAGGCCAATGTACATCATATGTGTTACCAAGCAATACGTCTCCGTTATTCTTTTTAAGTTGTCGGTCTTTTTACTGGCTTGACGCGGCCCGCCAAGAATCCCTTTCCTGTGATGTCTTCATCTCAGAGCAGAAATAGTGCCGCACATCCTTAGTTATTTGCTAGATGTTGATTCTGACTTGCTAAGAGGCACGTGTGTGACACAATGCGTGTGTTACCGTTTTGACTTTTGACGTACATTATTAAGATTGGGTAGACCGGGTTCGAAAATGAACCTGTAAGATTTGAAAGTATTCGGCTAATATAAAGACAGCAACTGTTGACAGATTCGTTAATAAACAGTTTATGAAAATTGAGTCGCTGATTCCCCGTCAACAAAATGTTGGAACTGTAAAAAAGTATTCACTTGTTACTTTCTTCACCGGTTCTACAGAGAACCTACTCATTCCGTATCACTTATCCTAATTTTCATCGGTAGCACCACGTCTTATATGCTTCGATTCTCTTCTGTTCCGGTTGTCCCACCGTCCGAGATTCGCTACAAAAAACACTATGCTCCAAACGTTTGCTTTTTATTTCCTCCTTGCTTCGTCCGATATGGGTTATTTTGCTTCCAAGGTAGCAGAATTCCTTAACTTCGTCCTCTTCATGGTCACCAGTTTTGATGTTAAGTTTCTCGCTACGCTCATTTCTGCTGCTTTTCATCACCTTGATCTTTTTCCATTTTACTCTCAATTCAAATTCTGTGCTCATTAAACTGTTCGTTTCAATCAACAGAGTCTTCTTCACTTTCACTGAGGATAGCACTGCCGTCAGTGAATCTTGATCGACATACTTTCACCCTGAATTTTGATCCACCCTTGAACCTCTTCTCTTATTTTCGTCATTGCTTCTTCAGTGTATAGATTGAACAGGAGGTGTGAAAGTTTGCATCCCTGCGTTACACCCTTTTGAATCTGAGGACTTCGTTCCTGGTCATCAAGTCTTATTGCTCCTTCCTGGTTCTTGTGCGTACTGTACATTTCCCATTTTCCCCTACAGTTTAATCCTGTTTTTCTCAGAATTTCAGTGATGTTGCCCATTTCACATTGTCCTTTCAAGAAACGTAAACTCAGTTAAATAACTATGCAGGACATGTCTTGACGGCATCACCCTGATGCAAGTCACACTCTGATCTGTACATAACATGACAATCAGGCTGCAGCATGGTATTCAGAATTTGTTGGCCGACATTATGGCCACAAGACCGATAAGAAGTATTAGCCTACCACAGTTCAGGTCTTGAAACACTGACCAGCATCGGCACTCGTCAAATGGCGGATAAAAGAAATCGCTCTATTGTAAAGATGTACGCAAGAATATTTTGCTGCTATAAAAAATTGCGAACAACAAAATCTGGCACGCAGGGTAGCAGAGGCATACAGTGTTCGATCTAAAGATGAGAAAAAATTACCTTACTTTAAAGAGCAGTTATCTCTGTAGTCTCTTACGAAATTAAAGCTGAAAATATGACTGACATCATTCAGAAATCAAGAGACAGCGTCATACCACTTACAACATATTAATAGATGAGCCGTTAGTGTCCGTTCATGCTCTACAGCGACCCGTTATTGAAGAGACGCCATGTTCTCCGCATGTACCTAAACAGACATCACATGCGTGCAGACTGACAGCCTTGCACTTGCCACTAACACAGGAAACAAATTACCTGTGCCGCGACTACTACTATGGATCTGTAACTACTCAGCTGCCAACCGCACAGGGGCGTGTACTGCAGACGGTCGCGAGTCATCTGTCATCCGACGGCCAGCGCCGCCGCGGTACACACAACATGGCGTCCGTGCGTGACTGGTCCGTGTTATGTGGCGTAAATTGCGCCCCGCGAGATGCACTTAATTAAAAGGGCTGCCCGTAAAACAGGACCGCCCCTGCCCTTCCCCACTCCTGTGGCGCTGCGCGGGAGGGGCTAGCAAGCGCGCTGCGACTGCCGGAACAAGTGGAAACCTCGTCAACACAAGCTCCCAGGAAATGTGTTTGGAACGCGACTCTAGTGTTAGGTTTCCGGGTTTTCAGTGCGGATTAACCCCGAAGCGCTGTAGGCAAAGATCAATGTGCACATCTCACCATCCCCCTTTATATTCTGAACCAACCTGTTGGCACAGAATCTGTTTGACTCTTTCACCGAACACCTCTTCCAACCCTCTCTCGCTCTCTCTCTCTGAATGTGTGTGTGTGTGTGTGTGTGTGTGTGTGTGTGTGTGTGTGTGCGCGCTTTGTTTTTCTTCAGTTTTGGTTCGAATGGCTCTGAGCACTATGGGACTTAACTTCTGAGGTCATCAGTCCCCTAGAACTTAGAACTACTTAAACCTAACTAACCTAAGGACATCACACACATCCATGCCCGAGGCAGGATTCGAAACTGCGACCATAGCGGTCGCGTGGTTCCAGACTGTAGCGCCTAGAACCGCTCGGCCACTACAGCCGGCTCTTCAGTTTTATAAGAAAAAGATGCCCGTGGAATGAGGTGTGGGAGCGTCGTATGACCCATATCAGGAAAATTTTCGTGTTTATTAAAATAAACTTAGCATTTTTTTTTTCTCTGTCGCTGTCAGCGACATGTTTGTATGCACTCCTCTTAAAGAGGAGATTTTATCATGGTGCCGAATAAAATATCTAAGAGTGAACCACACTAGAACGAAAATGTTGACGGTGGTGTCGTTTTAATTCAAATTCTTGTTGACGTGGTAATGGAATAATTCTACTGAAATTACTAGCCTATTAGTAATTTTTAGTAATACAATATGAGCGAGTACAAAACTTGATACTGTCACAAGATAACAAGTAAAACCAAATCGCACTGAGCGAATACATTCCTCGCCACTTTCACCAAATAATAAGTACATTATCTTTGTTGTTGACACAGTGAGAACACAGTAACGTGAACGAGTTGGGTGTACAATAGGATATGTTTTTATTTTTTAATGGGTCGACTGTGTTGGACAAGTTGTGTGACAAGTTAAAGGATCTTGAAATATAAGGCAACCGTGATATTAACAGTTATTTATTTGCTCTGATGATTGACATTAATCACGGTGACATGAAAAAAGGGCAATGTTCTACACAACTCAGATCAAATTGCAAAATAACATTAACATGGTACGAAGGTGCCAAAAATAGTGTAAGACTGTATAGAGTAAGGTCAACAAGATCTGTTTATCTTGAAAACTGGCGAACTCGAAGTTAATGTTACAACAAGAACCCATAAAGTATTACTAAGCTAAGCAATACAAATTGGGTGGCAAAGTAAGCAATTAACGTGTTGCACAGAATTTGGATCATGCTACCATATTTGGGAACTTGCATTCTCTTAAACAGCTAGCGTGCTACTCAGCAAGCTGTTGCCAATGTGACAGGCATGAACTGTTGCTAAGTTAATGAAAAAGCAAAGGAAGACACCTGTAACTCCCCTCTTCTCCCTCTTTTTGAATACGAGATAGCCGGCCAGAGTGGCCGAGCGGTTCTAGGCGCTTCAGTCTGGAACCGCGCGACCGCTACGGTCGCAGGTTCGAATCCTGCTTCAGGCATGGATGTGTGTGATGTCCTTAGGTTAGTTAGGTTTAAGTGGTTCTGAGTTCTAGGGGACTGATAACAACAGCAGTTAAGTCGCATAGTGCTCAGAGCCATTTCAATACAAGATGGACATTTTTAAACAATACGTTGGCACTGGGATGAAGCAGCGTCTTCATGACTGGTCAACCCTATGCGTCAAGAACGCTGTCCAGAGTGACGCAATACTGTAAGCTGAAACAAATCTTAAGAGAGAAGTGACTACCCCACGGTGGACAGATGGTGCCACGACGTCTCTTGACCTAATAAGATTCACAGACTTTCTTCTGCCGACAAGAGACCATTGAGACGTTTCTGGCATCGCATCACCGCAGCATGCCGATCTCAAGGCTGCGTATTCAAACACACCGCTCCAGTATCCTCATTAAAATAACCACGAAATAGCGACAGAAGATGCCCCCAAAAAGGCAGCGTGCAACTCTCTTCTGGGGACTTCTGAAATATAGCTGTTACGTTGCAGCAATCTGCTGGTGGTGTTGATCGTGGACGGCGGCTACGTTTTGTATAGTGGTTAATTGTTGTTATAAGTTCACTGTGGTGAACAACAATTCGAAAGGCAACTTTCCATGTCGACAGCCTTTCTGGCCGTAGAAGGCCATTGCGTACATGGTCTAACACGACACTCGGATTTTTGTGGTTTTTAATTTTGATGGCACATGAAGCTGAGAACCCTAATACCAGTTTCCCAAAGCAGTTCGATGATGCCTCAAAAATGTTGGAGAAATTCGACTTTGATGTTTCCCCAATGTCTTTAATACCCTAAAAACGACGATTTTGCGACAGGTTGTGTAACTTTGCGATAGAATGGTCATCTGCCACATGGCTGGCTTCTGTCCTATCCCAGATCGATGAAAATTTTGAACCAAAGGTGCATGTTCTATGAGCATTTACGTGAAGTGCAAAACACATAAAGGCAAAAATAAAAATCGGTAGAGCTCAAGACTGGTAAACAGTAGTTCAGGTCTCACTTCGAACATTATTTCATTTTCTTTTGTTTGTCTTTAGGTTCAGTTCGAATACCTACTTAATTTACATATAAAATTTCTCATACATATGCTAATTAACACGTATCAGGAGTCATTTTCACGAAATACGCACATCTTCCACTTTCTAACAACATATTTCATGCAAAAATCCAGTCACCGTTCTTAGTATGTCCTTAATTACCAATTTTTATAAAATATTATTAATAAAGATAGTTTAAATTAAAAAACTACTTCACAAATTAATTTTTTTACTTTATTGAAATACTCATAGAACGCGTACCTTTGCTTAAAACTTTAGCGAAGTTGAGTATCGAACTCAGGTCAACCATGTGGTAGACGAACTTTCTACCACAGAGCCACGAAACCCAAAGAAAAAATTCAGTCTGACTTTGCAGACACGGACAACCTTTGGTGACCCTTGCGGTCTGATTCACGTACTCAAGGCCGCGAGCCATTTCGACGCTTGGAACTACAGCAGAGCTCGTAGCACCTAAAGTCAAAACTGTTGCGTACATGACGTAAATGGTCACGGGGTAACGCAACTATATCAAAGGCATCCCTTTCCCGACAAGTCATGCTAGCAAATTATGCGTCAAAATACGTGTTTTGAAAGTACATTCATTTTTCGTTCACCCTGTCTTCAAATGCTTGCAATTATTTACACATTTTCAACTTTGTACCTTTACTTACGACATTTTAGAACAGCTATCTTAAAATCTTCCTATGCAAAATTCTGTAACGCCGTTAGTAAAGAATTAGCTATCACGATGAATAAATAAATGTAAACACCTGAAGACTGGACCCAGGCGTCCTGAAATGTCATGGAAAAATAAACGCTTATAAAAGCAACTGGTTGCTGATACTTTATTATGCAGTTTCAACGGTTGCAGTGTTCTATTACATCCACAGTTCCGACCGATGAGGCCTCGGAAGGCCCTATGGGACCGAGTGACCGCCGTGTCATCCTCAGCCGAAGGCGTCATTGATGCCGATATGGTGGGGCATATGGTCAGAAAACCACTCTCACAGTTGTTGTCCATTCTCGTCACCGAGGCCGCTACCTCTCCCCATCAAGTAGCTCGTCAATTGGCGTCTCAAATGCTGGGTGCACCCGCTTGTCAACAGCGCTCGGCAGGCGTGAACGGTCACCCGTCCAAGAGCTATCAGAGACCGACAAACTTCGGTGATCTGAAGGGAACCAGCGTTCCTACTGAGGCAAGGCCGTTGGCACCTCCAAAACCGGACAGCCGGTCCCCCACCCACACTTTAGCGTATTAAAGATCCTGAAGAAATTTTGAGAGTCGCATCGGAGTGCCTTGGCAAATTGATATTCGCCTTTTGAACTTCACTTAAGCTCAACACATCACACACACACACACACACACACACACACACACACACACACACACACACACACACACACACAAACACACACACACACACACACACACCGCAACACCTATATATAAGAAGACAGGTGTCTGGTGCTACAATGACAGATTTAAGTGAGTTTGATCGTGGTATTAAAGTCGGCGCACGAGCGATGTCACACAGCATTTCCGACGTAGCGGTAAAATGGCGATTTTCCCGTACGACCATTTCACGAGAGTGACGTGAATATCAGGAGTCCGGTAAAACATCAAATCTCCAATGTCGCTGCAGCCGGAAAAAGATCCTGCAAGACGACGACTGAAAAGAATCGTTCAACGTGAAAGAAGTGCAACCCTTCTGAAAATTGCCGTAGATTTCTATGATGGACAAGAGTCAGCGTGCAAACCATTCAACGAAACATCAACGATATAGGCTTTCGGAGCCGAATGCCCACTCATGTACTCTTGATGACTGCACGACACGCCTCCCCTGGGTCCGTCAACAACGACATTGGACTGTTGATGACTGGAAACACGTTGCCTGGTAAGATGAGATTCGTTTCCAACTGTATCGAGCGGATGGAAGTGTACGGGTATGGAGACAACCTCATGAACCCATGGAACCTGCATGTCAGCAGAAGACTGTATAAGATGGTGGTGGCTATGTACTGACATGGAGCTTGTGCAGTTGGAGTGATATGGGACCCCTGACACGTCTAGATACGACTCTGACAGGTTACACATACATAAGCATCTTGTCGGATCAGCTGCATCCTTTCATGTCCATTATGCATTCCGGCTGACTTGGGCAATTCCAGCATGCGTCCAGAATTGCTACAGAGTGGCTTCAGGACCACTCTTCTGAATTTAAATACTTCCGCTCGCCACCAAACTCCCCAGATGTTAACATTATCGAGCATATCTGGGATGTCTTGCAAGGTGCTGTTCAGAAGAGACCAGCACCCCCTCATACTCTTACTGATATATGGACAGCCCTGCAGGACTCATGGGGTCAATTCCCTCCAGCTCTACTACTTCAGACATCAGTCGAGACCATGCCACACCGCGCTGCACCACTTCTGCATGCTCGCTGGGGCCCTACACCATATTGGGAAGGTGTACCAGTTTCTTTGGCTCTTCAGTGTATATCCGATAGCCGTGTGGTCTCCTTGTAAGCTTGAAAAGGCCCAGCCGCATCGTCTCGTTCATGATTAGAGACCGCGCACTACACGCAGCTGCACTAAGAATGTATGTTTGCTTTTGCCTCAGTTCTACAGTTAGAAGTAAGAATCGATTTGCTGTGGTCAGAAAAAGAAAACAAAAAAAAATTAAAATCTCTTGTAAGTCAGGAAACGGTGTAAATTTTTTTTGAGCCGTTTGCTTTGTGCCATCTGCAGTGACACACCTCTGTGACTAGGTAGAACTGGACTCCGCAGTGGGATTCGAACCTGGATGTATTCCTTTTGTAGGCAGTCCGCCACCATTTGCCATATCCTACCACGCCTCGCGGACCGTCTGATACCTTCATCTTGCCATCAGTTCGTCTCCGACACGCAAGTTTAAGCTTATCACAAATGTTCACCTCAGTGTTGCTCTCCGCTGGAGAGAGAGAGAGAGAGAGAGAGAGAGAGAGAGAGAGAGAAGGAGAAGAAAATAATGTCTAATTTGCTTGGAGCGCTGGTTAGATCAATCCCTTCATTTTGTCCCATTCACGTGGAGCAGCGCCCCTCAGATAATTGCTAGAGTCTCTGTAGAGCTTGGGAGATATGGTGGTGAACGACTTCCAAGTTAGGGTCAGCTATCTGGAAGGCCATAAGGCCTGCTTGGATGGCGGAACAGGTAGGCACTGCCTGGGGCCGCAGTCTTCAGTACAGGTTGATGCAAGGTTTAACTTGCGAAAGACATTCATTACTGCATGTATTCCTCTGAAGTACGTGACATCTTAGTGATACACACTGCCTGAAAAAGTAAAAGCGTCCTGAATGGGAGGAGTAAACGAAATGGAACTTCGTGGATACAGGGGGTACGCGATGTTGTTTCAGTAATTACAAACTCGAATCAAATTTCTAAAGAACTTGGCAGTATGGGTCCACTTATCAGTAAGAGAGTGAATACCCTCTGGCCTGGATGCAGCTACTTGCTCGGCTGGGAAGCGTGTCGTAAACCCCTTCTACTCCTCACAAGGCAAGCTGTTGTAACTTGTCCTTGATATCTTAGGAACTGGCACTGAAATGGAAATGAAGTCGCAACTTCTCCCATGTTTCGTTGGGACACATGTGGCCTCAAGGGTACCTCAACAGGAAGCCGAGAGTTCATACAGACACGTTCCATGTGTTGACAAGTATTGCGTAGTTTAATAATGGCACCATGACCCTATCATATGGGAGGTGACACATGAGATCGTGGTGTGAGTGCGACACCGTCAGAGTTCCCTCAGTCACTAACAGCAGTGGCCTGAAGTCACACCATGATCCCAGGAGTAACATCGTTAGTTAAGAAATTGGAAGAATGAGACCACTGCCCAGGTCGCCTACTTATTTGCAGACGATTGTCATCTGCTGTAATGCGACTCGTCGGTGGACACAATGCGACGCCATTCATCAAAAGTACGTGCTTTTCGGTCACGGCACCATTACAAACGTAGCTGTTGGTGTTATGGCGTTCACGCCAGTCTACACATGGGGCGGTAATGCCTAGTTCGGCTGCTCCTCATCTCCGTCCAGTGGAGTGAAGTGACACAAAATGTTGCAAAGAGTCCGTTACATTTTCTCTAATAGCAGGCGCAATCGTGAAGGGGTGCTGATGTACGTTTACTTGATGCACAGTCTGGCAGGCCTCCTTGGTAGTCGTCATGTGTTGTCGACAACAAACTTTACGACGAGTACGCCTATCAACACGTTTCCATGCAGCCCAACATCGAACTTCTGTCACATCCGAATGCCCCAAAAATCGGGATACTGCGCGATTCGACGTTCCTGCCAAATGGAGGACCACAAAGGTGCCTCTTTAGAACTCTGTCAGGTGCTGATAACACTGTCTCAGACGAATACATGGTATTTCCGTGTCCTTCACAGTCATCATTCAACATTTGATGCTTTTCACTCTCGTTACATGCTACCAGGGCTTGTAACAACACTGAAAGCACAGTTCGCGCGGCTCCCCCCGTCATAGGTTCGAGTCCTTCCTCGGGCATGAGTGTGTGTGTGTGTTGTCCTTAGCGTAACTCCTTAGCGTAACTTAGTTTAAGTTAGGTTAAGTAGTGTGTAAACTTAGGGACCGATGACCTCAGCAGTTTGGTCCCATAAGATCTTACCACAAATTTCCAAAAACAGCACTAAACAAGAACAACACTGATGCACTCTGGCAGCCGTGCTACCAGAGAATGAAAGCTCTAATTATTTATATACCCATCGATGGCGTGTACGTGTACTAACTTACATTGACATCCAAACATGTCTTCCGGGAGCTTCACTTTTTTTTATCGGTAATGTAATACTGCCTTCTCTTTATTGTGTAGTAGTGCTCTCTATTATGATAGTTGTACAGGATAATACTCGCTTGCCTTGGGCATCCGATACAGCTACTCTCGCCCAAAGTAGGGCTTAAGTGTTACGAGATTACTCCGGGATTACGTGCTACCCACTCTGCAGGGCTCTTTAGGAAAGCGCTGCCCCAGAGTTGCGTGATGCGAGTACACAACTTGGTTAACACGTGCCGCCGTAAGAGCGCGTTTAAAATTAAATCGTTAATGCCATTAGCTCACGTAACCCGGGCACAATCACGCGGCCCATTTAATTAGCCGCTCGGTGCTCGGCTGTGCGTTATGGGCCAGGTTATCTTAAGCAGCGGCCTCCCATATAGGCTGACCTACGAGACATCTGCTCCGGTTACAGAGTGCCGTAACAAAGCTGCGTCCCAAAAAAATTCTTGCGTCCGCCCATGAGACAAAAACGTCCTCCGGCAATCATGAGATGTACATGCGTGTAACGCTGTAACATGGTATCTCCGCCTAGACGGGATTGTAGGTTAATATTACTGATAAACCGATAAGCGGAAAAACATTGACAGCTTATGTTAGAAAATTTGCTGTTTCGGACATGGCCGGTTTTGATTTTTAACGACACTTTCAAGTGTTAGAAGTGGGCTTCATCAACGACAATAATTAGTGCAGCCTTTATTCTGGGTGATTTCCCTAAATCGCTTCAGGCAAATTCCGGAATGTTTCCTTTGAAATGGCCGGCCGACTTTTCGGTTTCCCACTTTTTTCACATTGGAGCGGGTTTATTTCAATTGGGTAAACAACGCAATAGAGACACGTTACTCGAGCTGACGTATATTCCACATTACTAGGGAAAGATATAGGTGGCGATCAGGAAGTTTCCATTTGAGGGCGTTGCTGCAGCGTACATGCAACGCAGCGCAGCTTCAGAGCGGGTATATAAGCACTGACATGTCGGGAACGGATTAGTGTGACATACGTGTCTTTTGGGCGTGCGTGCATTTCATGCGGCAACGTGAACTGTGGCGACGTTATTACAAAATGCGTCCAAACGGGACAAACTCGCTGCTATTCTTTTCTTTGCTGCCGAAGGACAAACACAGACAGAAGGTAGCAGTGTAATGAAGAATGGATATGAGGCAGCATCTCCGTCGAAAGACACCGTTGTGGATGATGCTGGTTACGATTCGACACAAAGAGACGGTCGTTCTTGGAGGTCAGCCTCATCCATATTGACAGATGTTTATGACGTCATATTTGCTGAACAGTATGCCGTACTATGATATAATTTTGTATGTCCATTCAGTGGCGTGTGTGAATACCGTCTGCCAAATGAGTCATGAATACAGTTAGTAGTTAGCAGCATGCAAGAAGTAAATTACATCAGGTCTGATGTAGAAGTTTTGCTGTAGGATCAACGAAAATGTAGTAAGCGATAAACTTTTTCTCTTCCACGATTTTGTGGAGGTGTCAGCGATAAAAAGTTTCGTAAAGGTTTGTAATTACCTGTAAAATTTGTTCCAAGTCACTAAGTGCTCTCATTTTCAAATACTGGATGTATAAACTCTGGATTTCCGAGCATCAAAGGCTATATTTCGTATTCACCCCAACTCTTATGCCATCCCTTTTATGGGAAGGTGGTTCTTACTCCCACAACAGTTCTTTCCAGGCATTAAGTGATATGTGCACCAAGTTTGGTCGAAATCGGGCCAGTTTTTAGGAGAAGCTGTGAATATGCTTACATCCATTCACAAACACACACACACACACACACACACACACACACACACACACACACACACACACACAAATTTTTGTTATATGTATGGTTACTGAAAAACCGTTGCTCCATAAATACGACGTTTTAGAAGGTCGAATAATAATTTACTGTTCGCTGTTTTAGTTGTAGTTGTTTTCCTGTCAGTCTATAGGCTTTCTTTCATTAATTTTCTCGAGGAGTGAATGCAAATATCTCAGTAAAAATAAAAGAAAAATTGCTACATTTCGTCTGTCCGACTTGGCTCTTCGTGACAGCCAGTTCTTTGACGATTTTCAGTTGCTGTGCTGCAGCTACTGCGTGGCGTGCCGCAGGACGTTTCTGTGTACGGTTGCAAAGACGAGAGCAGCCGTGCCTCCAGAAAAGACGCCCTTTGGGAGAAACCCAGAGCCCTGTTATCTCGCACTTTCTCTCTGGAGCTGAGCTGAGCCAACTTTTACACACACAGACTGGACCTGCCAAGGAAGTTGGGAGCCCGCGAGAGTAATTAACTCTGCTGCTGGAATGATGTCCCGCAGTCCATCTCGCAGAATTTCCTCTCTCGGTTTCTTTTATCCATGTCTTAATTCTCCTTGCATTCATAAACGAACTCCCCTTTGCAAAGAGTTCAGTGGCCGAGATCGTCCTATCGCCAGCAATGAAGGCTTCCGCTTGTGAGCCTCCGCTTACGTTTTACGAAAGTCGAGCCTCCGCTTACGTTTTACGAAAGTCGACAAGAGCATTGCACCCAACTTCGTTACTTCATTCCCTCCTGGTTCCACTTCTCTTTTGACGAGAACTTATAGCAGGTTGAGCGTTTGATAGGAATACATAGAATATATTATGGCTTCTACACTGAAGCGCCAAAGAAATTGGTATAGGCATGGGTATTCAAATACAGAGATATGTAAACAGGCAGAATACGACACTGCGGTCGGCAACGCCTATATAAGGCAACAAATGTCTGGCGCAATTGTTAGATCGGTTACTGCTGCTACAATGGCAGGTTATGAATATTTAAGTGAGTTTGAACTTGGTGTTATAGTCCGCACGCGAGAGATGGGACACCGCATCTCCAAGATAGCGATGAATTGGAGATTTTCTCGTACGACCATTTCACGAGTGTACGGTGAATATCAGGAATACGGTAAAACATCAGATCTCCGAAATCGCCCCGGCCGGAAAAAGATCCCGCAAAAACGGGACCAACGACGACTGAAGAGAATCTTTTAACGTGACAGAAGTACAACCCTTTCGCAAATTGCTGGAGACTTCAATGCTGGGCCATCAACTAGTGTCAGCGGGCGAACCATTCACCGAAACATTATCGATATGGGCTTTCGGAGCCGAAGGCCCACTCATGTTGGGAGCTCCAACGTCAGGCGCGTAATGGGGCCCCTTAGGGATATGGCAGCAAGGGAGGGGAAGAAGACCAAAGTGCACTCCGTGTGCATACCGGGGGGAGTCATTCCAGATGTGGAAAGGGTCCTTCCGGATGCCATGAAGGGTACAGGGTGCACCCATCTGCAGGTGGTCGCTCATGTCGGCACCAATGATGTGTGTCGCTATGGATCGGAGGAAATCCTCTCTGGCTTCCGGCGGCTATCTGATTTGGTGAGGACTGCCAGTCTCGCTAGCGGGATGAAAGCAGAGCTCACCATCTGCAGCATCGTCGACAGGACTGACTGCGGACCTTTGGTACAGAGCCGAGTGGAGGGTCTGAATCAGAGGCTGAGACGGCTCTGCGACCGTGTGGGCTGCAGATTCCTCGACTTGCGCCATAGGGTGGTGGGGTTTCGGGTTCCGCTGGATAGGTCAGGAGTCCACTACACGCAACAAGCGGCTACACGGGTAGCAGAGGTTGTGTGGCGTGGGCTGGGCGGTTTTTTAGGTTAGATGGCCTCGGGCAAGTACAGAAAGGGCAACAGCCTCAACGGGTGCGGGGCAAAGTCAGAACATGCGGGGACCAAGCAGCAATCGGTATTGTAATTGTAAACTGTCGAAGCTGCGTTGGTAAAGTACCGGAACTTCAAGCGCTGATAGAAAGCACTGAAGCTGAAATCGTTATAGGTACAGAAAGCTGGCTGAAGCCAGAGATAAATTCTGCCGAAATTTTACAAAGGTACAGACGGTGTTTAGAAAGGATAGATTGCATGCAACCGGTGGTGGAGTGTTCGTCGCTGTTAGTAGTAGTTTATCCTGTAGTGAAGTAGAAGTGGATAGTTCCTGTGAATTATTATGGGTGGAGGTTACACTCAACAACCGAGCTGGGTTAATAATTGGCTCCTTTTACCAACCCCCCGACTCAGCAGCATTAGTGGCAGAACAACTGGGAGAAAATTTGGAATACATTTCACATAAATTTTCTCAGCATGTTATAGTCTTAGGTGGAGATTTCAATTTACCAGATACAGACTGGGACACTCAGATGTTTAGGACGGGTGGTAGGGACAGAGCATCGAGTGACATTATACTGAGTGCACTATCCGAAAATTACCTCGAGCAATTAAACAGAGAACCGACTCGTGGAGATAACATCTTGGACCTACTGGTAACAAACAGACCCGAACTTTTCGACTCTGTAAGTGCAAAACAGGGAATCAGTGATCATAAGGCCGTTGCAGCATCCCTGAATATGGAAGTTAACAGGAATATAAAAAAAGGGAGGAAGGTTTATCTGTTTAGCAAGAGTAATAGAAGGCAGATTTCAGACTACCTAACAGATCAAAACGAAAATTTCTGTTCTGACACTGACAATGTTGAATGTTTATGGAAAAAGTTCAAGGCAATCGTAAAATGCGTTTTAGACAGGTACGTGCCGAGTAAAACTGTGAGGGCCGGGAAAAACCCACCGTGGTACAACAACAAAGTTAGGAAACTACTGCGAAAGCAAAGAGAGCTTCACTGCAAGTTTAAACGCAGCCAAAACCTCTCAGACAAACAGAAGCTAAACGATGTCAAAGTTAGCGTAAGGAGGGCTATGCGTGAAGCGTTCAGTGAATTCGAAAGTAAAATTCTGTGTACCGACTTGACAGAAAATCCTAGGAAGTTCTGGTCTTACGTTAAATCAGTAAGTGGCTCGAAACAGCATATCCAGACACTCCGGGATGATGATGGCATTGAAACAGAGGATGACAAGCGTAAAGCTGAAATACTAAACACCTTTTTCCACAGCTGTTTCACAGAGGAAGACCGCACTGCAGTTCCTTCTCTAAATCCTCGCACAAACGAAAAAATGGCTGACATCGAAATAAGTGTCCAAGGAATAGAAAAGCAACTGGAATCACTCAACAGAGGAAAGTCCACTGGACCTGACGGGATACCAATTCGATTTTACACGGAGTACGCGAAAGAACTTGCCCCCCTTCTAACAGCCGTGTACCGCAAGTCTCTAGAGGAACGGAAGGTTCCAAATGATTGGAAAAGAGCACAGGTAGTCCCAGTCTTCAAGAAGGGTCGTCGAGCAGATGCGCAAAACTATAGACCTATATCTCTGACGTCGATCTGTTGTAGAATTTTAGAACATGTTTTTTGCTCGAATATCATGTCGTTTTTGGAAACTCAGAATCTACTATGTAGGAATCAACATGGATTCCGGAAACAGCGATCGTGTGAGACCCAACTCGCTTTATTTGTTCATGAGACCCAGAAAATATTAGATACAGGCTCCCAGGTAGATACTATTTTTATTGACTTCCGGAAGGCGTTCGATACAGTTCCGCACTGTCGCCTGATAAACAAAGTAAGAGCCTACGGAATATCAGACCAGCTGTATGGCTGGATTGAAGAGTTTTTAGCAAACAGAACACAGCATGTTGTTATCAACGGAGAGACGTCTACAGACATTAAAGTAACCTCTGGCGTGCCACAGGGGAGTGTTATGGGACCATTGCTTTTCACAATATATATAAATGACCTAGTAGATAGTGTCGGAAGTTCCATGCGGCTTTTCGCGGATGATGCTGTAGTATACAGGGAAGTTGCAGCATTAGAAAATTGTAGCGAAATGCAGGAAGATCTGCAGCGGATAGGCACTTGGTGCAGGGAGTGGCAACTGACCCTTAACATAGACAAATGTAATGTATTGCGAATACATAGAAAGAAGGATCCTTTATTGTATGATTATATGATAGCGGAACAAACACTGGTAGCAGTTACTTCTGTAAAATATCTGGGAGTATGCGTGCGGAACGATTTGAAGTGGAATGATCATATAAAATTAATTGTTGGTAAGGCGGGTACCAGGTTGAGATTCATTGGGAGAGTCCTTAGAAAATGTAGTCCATCAACAAAGGAGGTGGCTTACAAAACACTCGTTCGACCTATATTTGAGTATTGCTCATCAGTGTGGGATCCGTACCAGATCGGGTTGACGGAGGAGATAGAGAAGATTCAAAGAAGAGCGGCGCGTTTCGTCACAGGGTTATTTGGTAACCGCGATAGCGTTACGGAGATGTTTAACAAACTCAAGTGGCAGACTCTGCAAGAGAGGCGCTCTGCATCGCGGTGTAGCTTGCTCGCCAGGTTTCGAGAGGGTGCGTTTCTGGATGAGGTATCGAATATATTGCTTCCCCCTACTTATACCTCCCGAGGAGATCACGAATGTAAAATTAGAGAGATTAGAGCGCGCACAGAGGCCTTCAGACAGTCGTTCTTCCTGCGAACCATACGCGACTGGAACAGGAAAGGAAGGTAATGACAGTGGCACGTAAAGTGCCCTCCGCCACACACCGTTGGGTGGCTTGCGGAGTATAAATGTAGATGTAGATGTACGCTTGATGACTGCACGACACAAAGTTTTACGCCTCGCCTTGGCCCGTCAACACCGACATTGGACTGTTGATGATTGTAAACATGTTTGCTGGTCGGACGAGTCTCGTTTCAAGTTGTATCGAGCGGATGGACGTGTATGGGTATGGGACAACCTCATGAATCCATGGACCCTGCATGTCAGCAGGGGACTGTTCAAGCTGGTGGAGGCTCTGTTCTGACGTGGGGCGTGTGCAGTTAGAGTGATATGGTACCCCTGATACTTCCAGATACGATAGTTGGCACATATGTAAGAATCCTGTCTGATCACCTGCTTCCATTCATGTCCACTGTGCATTCCAACGGAATTGGGCAATTCCAGCTGGACAATGTGATACCCCACAATTCCGAAATTGCTACAGAGTTGCTCCAGGAGCACTTGACTGAGTTTAAACACATCCGCTGCCCAGCAAACTCCCCAGACGCGAACATTATTGAGCATATCTGGGATGCCTTTCAACGTGCTGTTCAGAAGAGATCTCTACCCCGTCGTACTTCTACGGATTTATGGACAGCCCTGCAGGATTCATGGTGTCATTTCCCTCCAGCACTACTTCAGACATTAGTCGAGTCCATGCCACGTCGTGTTGAAGCACTTCTGCGTGCTCGCGGGAGCGCTGCACGATATTAGGCAGATGTATCAGTTTGTTTGGCTCTTCGGAGTATATAGCAAAAGTCGAGCCAATCTGAATTTTGCTACTAGCTGCAAGTTCTTTTCAGTGTATCAAGTTTATGAATTATTAGCGGAGTACAGGTTGAGCAATGAAACAGGAGGCTGATGATTAGGATACAATGTCGCGTCATGGATGAGGTCGTAACAGATAATTTATACTCTAGAACTTGGGGGCGCTAGGGCAAGAAATCGATCATGACTATTTCAAACGAATCATCCCAGCTTTTCTTTAAGCTATTCAGGGAAAGTATTGAACGTGTAAATCTGGACCCCTAGCTATGTCTCTGAATCGCCGCTCGTTCCAAATTCGAATGCACTGTCTAGAGAATTCCACCACTTTGGTAACGATTCCAGTGGACATTAATTGTCAAAACCACAATACTAGAAACTTTTTAACAAAACTTAATACCTCCCTTCAGAGTCCAATGTACGAGAAGGTGCGATAAATGGCCACGCTAAGGAAACCTGAATCTTTACTAACTGTGATTGTTGATAGATGCTTGCCGCTTACATATTTTGAATCTACATATAAGGTATAACAATGAATTCTTACGAGTAAAAAATATGTAATGAATGTGATCTATTATCATTTTTGTGAAGCCTTACATAGTGGCCACTTTTCCCAACGTAACTGGGTAAACTGGCTGGTGCAAACATACGTACAAGTTGGACAGTAACCATCATTCAGCTGAAGTAGCGCCGCCTGCTTGGATTCTTCCGTCAGCTGCACCCACTTTGCTGTTCTTGGAATGTACTGTCAGCGGTTCCACCCACATTACAGATGTAGTGATACCGATGAGATTGTTTTTCTTGCACTGTTTTAAGGATATCAAAAACTTGTTTATGCTGACATTGTTCTCTAGCTATCGAGATAGGTTTCCTAAAACTAATATTAGATTGTTGTCTTTGCCTGCCATCTCCCACTCTTTGTTAAAGCCTTCCAGAATTTTGTTCCACTCTGCCAGCCGGCATTCTAATCTCCGTAAATCGTTCACGACAATCCATGAACTCACTTTTCCGTTTCAAAACCATAATGAAGGATTTCTATTTCTTTGTCGAACACACTCAACATTTTCTCATTCTCCTTTCTGCCACCTACTGTTTTTCTCTAGGACGCTTCTTCCTATTCTTCTTCGGCGTTTCTCCCTGAGAGATAGCCGTTTTCGACTTTCGCAGGTCTGTTTCGTTCCAATTATCCGTCTTCCATTGCTTACAGTTTGTATTTTTCCCTTCTTAGCTCTGAGCTTTCTTTCCTTCCTCTTCCTGGCGGCTGCCAATGTAAAATCTTCTTAGGCCACCTGTGGTTAGGCATTGTCCATACCTGTCTGTGCCAATGAAGCGCTCTATTCTCCCAATCTTTTCTTTTCTGTACCAGATTATCTCGCCTTTTTTCAATTAACTAATTTAAAATCGTATCAAAGGGGTAAAATTATGGATGATATCTTAATATATAAAGGGATTTAGAAGTAAATCGTTAGTATTATGTTTGATGTTGTGTTGTCCTTGTCTTCAGTCCTGTGCAAGCCTCTTTTTCTGTAATAACTACTGCAATCTACATCCTTCTGAATCTGCTTACTGTATTCACATCTTGACCTCCCTCTTTGTTTCCCCCACTCCCCCTACCCCCCATACATCAATCCAGAACTAAATTGGTGGTCCCTTGATGTCTCAGTGTATCCTGTCAACGAACCCCTATTTTTAGTCAAGTTGTGCCACAAATTTCTTGTCACCCCAATTTTATACAGTACCTCCTCATCAGTTATATGATCTATGCAACTAATCTTGAGCATCCTTCTGTAGGACCTCATTTCAAAAGCGTCTATTCACATCTTGTCTGAACTGTTTATCGTCCACGTTTCATTCCCATACGAGTTAACACTACAGACTAATACCTTCATCAAAGACTTCCTAACGTTTCTATCTACACTCCTGGAAATTGAAATAAGAGCACCGTGAATTCATTGTCCCAGGAAGGGGAAACTTTATAGACACATTCCTGGGGTCAGATACATCACATGATCACACTGACAGAACCACAGGCACATAGACACAGGCAACAGAGCATGCACAATGTCGGCACTAGTACAGTGTATATCCACCTTTCGCAGCAATGCAGGCTGCTATTCTCCCATGGAGACGATCGTAGAGATGCTGGATGTAGTCCTGTGGAACGGCTTGCCATGCCATTTCCACCTGGCGCCTCAGTTGGACCAGCGTTCGTGCTGGACGTGCAGACCGCGTGAGACGACGCTTCATCCAGTCCCAAACATGCTCAATGGGGGACAGATCCGGAGATCTTGCTGGCCAGGGTAGTTGACTTACACCTTCTAGAGCACGTTGGGTGGCACGGGATACATGCGGACGTGCATTGTCCTGTTGGAACAGCAAGTTCCCTTGCCGGTCTAGGAATGGTAGAACGATGGGTTCGATGACGGTTTGGATGTACCGTGCACTATTCAGTGTCCCCTCGACGATCACCAGTGGTGTACGGCCAGTGTAGGAGATCGCTCCCCACACCATGATGCCGGGTGTTGGCCCTGTGCGCCTCGGTCGTATGCAGTCCTGATTGTGGCGCTCACCTGCACGGCGGCAAACACGCATACGACCGTCATTGGCACCAAGGCAGAAGCGACTCTCATCGCTGAAGACGACACGTCTCCATTCGTCCCTCCATTCACGCCTGTCACGACACCACTGGAGGCGGGCTGCACGATGTTGGGGCGTGAGCGGAAGACGGCCTAACGGTGTGCGGGACCGTAGCCCAGCTTCATGGAGACGGTTGCGAATGGTCCTCGTCGATACCCCAGGAGCAACAGTGTCCTTAATTTGCTGGGAAGTGGCGGTGCGGTCCCCTACGGCACTGCGTAGGATCCTACGGTCTTGGCGTGCATCCGTGCGTCGCTGCGGTCCGGTCCCAGGTCGACGGGCACGTGCACCTTCCGCCGACCACTGGCGACAACATCGATGTACTGTGGAGACCTCACGCCCCACGTGTTGAGCAATTCGGCGGTACGTCCACCCGGCCTCCCGCATGCCCACTATACGCCCTCGCTCAAAGTCCGTCAACTGCACATACGGTTCACGTCCACGCTGTCGCGGCATGCTACCAGTGTTAAAGACTGCGATGGAGCTCCGTATGCCACGGCAAACTGGCTGACACTGACGGCGGCGGTGCACAAATGCTGCGCAGCTAGCGCCATTCGACGGCCAACACCGCGGTTCCTGGTGTGTCCGCTGTGCCGTGCGTGTGATCATTGCTTGTACAGCCCTCTCGCAGTGTCCGGAGCAAGTATGGTGGGTCTGACACACCGGTGTCAATGTGTTCTTTTTTCCATTTCCAGGAGTGTATATTCGATGTTAACAAATTACTCTTCTTCAGAAACTCTTTTCTTCCTGTTGCCAGTCTACATTTTATATCCTCTGTTCCTCGGCCAACATCAGTTATTTTACTGTGTGGTACATAGTAAGAACTACATCTTATTGGGCTGAACAATTTTGCCAATTTTCCCTACAAGTAGTATGGCCCCTTCTCCCGATCGGACGCCATGCCGACTTTAGTGGTTCATGGATGAAACTATCAAATACAAAGAAAGAGCAGGGAACAATATTTTACGCCCAAAGATGTTGTTCTAACATTGCTATTGAAAAAAAAGTATTACTTCACGTTCAACTGGGATAACAAGAACATCAAAACTTACCTCAATGAGACCCCTGAAAAACAAAAATTTTACTACACAACAGAACGGACTTCCTATATCAGATTCACTGACTATAATTATGGTGTATGTTAGAACTAGTTGGACCACTCCTTAGCAGGCAGCAGCACTGTTCATAGAAAAATATATGCAATGGTCATTTTCTCGCCCTGGTCACTTCACCCCACCTTTCCCTACTTACAACTTCACGGCTAAAAGGAAATAGTCAATATAAGGTTTTAATGTGTTATTTACAATTAAATAATTGACTGTGATCATGTACTTAAACAGCTTTCATCTATATGATAGTGCTAAAAATCAGGTATTTATTACGATTGTTAGAAATTTGCAGATATTTTTCACTTCACCTCCATACAGATTTCCTTGTGGAAGATGACTGAGTTGATTTTCTAACAACGTAGCAAACAATAAAGTTTTCTTCAAATTTCGATCTCTTATTGACCTGCATTGCAATGAACGACCGAGAATCATATAGACACTCATGCTACGTCACATTAAAGATCAAGTAAATTGTTTTCCTCTCTATCATTGGTTTGCTTCTAGTGTTATTTCGGTTAATAGCGTATTCTAAACTGAAGCGGTGTCTAGTAAGATTCAAAGTTATTAGTTTTTTCTGAAGCAATACAGACTGGCATACTCGAAGTACCTACACTAATGATTGGATTGATTCGACATAATTCATTAAAGTCGATGAAATTTTCAGAAATTTGGATTTGTATGCAACAGGGTAACAGTAATACTAGGAAAACCTTGGAAATTTGTGGTGAGTTCCTATAGGATCAAACTGCTGAGGGTATAGGTCCCTAGGCTTACGTACTACTTAATCTAACTTACGCTAAGGACAACACACACGACCACGCACGAGGGAGGACTCGAACCTCCGACGGAGGGAGCCGCGTAAACCGTGATAAGGCGCCCAAGACCGCGCGGGTATCCCGCGTGGCAAAATAAGTGGCTCGTGTGAGGTTTGAACACGACCTTTTTTTTAAAAAATTTAAAAAAAGGTTTAGTAGGTCAGGGGGCAGAGTGGGCAGGGGTCGTACTTGGAGGCCTGGCCACGGTGTCCCCGTCTCCTGACAGGATAAGGGAGAGGCAGGGGGAAGGAAATATTGTACATTTATCTAATTTTTTTATTAGTAACAATAATATTTTATTTAGTCATTTAATTTTAATGTCCCAAAAGAAAAATCATCTATGAAAAAGAAGGGAAAGTAATATAGGGACGAAGCGACATCCTCGACACTTCACTGGGAGTAAATCCTATCCCTCGAAACAACGTAAACCTGGGACTCCCCACCGCTTCGGGGGGTTATGAAACATGCTGCCTAGAAAGTTCGCAAAATGCGTTTTATATTTAGAGTGGCGTCGGATGATTTCGAGTTGCTCTAGTAGATAATGTCAATAGTTCATGCCCGATATCAAGGTCCGCGAGAGTACGTAGTGTGATGCGTGTCCTCCAATCCATCGGATTGCCGATGTTTTTTGTGAGGGGAAAAAGACAGCGTCAGGGAAAAATAAAGCGTCCGTCGTGATCGTAGATTCGCGGTGCGTCGGAGGAGGGCCATGATGCGTTGCGTCAGCTGCCAAACATCCTTTGCCTCACCGCACTGCAGAGAATGTTCGTCGGTGTCCTGCATGCCACATATAAGGCAGAGTGGGGAATCTACCATGCGAATGTCGTACAATCGTTGGCGGTTGACTGTCTTGCGGTTGATGAATGTATACCATTACGATCTCGCTGCCGTGGTAAGGAGAGGTGTATGGACAGCTCGCCAAATCTGTCGCCAGTCTCGCGTTGGGTATTTATGTTCGACAACATTGCTGCCATGATGACGCCGCAAGTATCGATATATCTCACGGGTAGTGGGGAGTCTTGTAGAAGGTATCTGTAACTGAACATAACTAAAATCAACAAAGAATCGCGCGACGTGAGAAAAAGAGGGAGAAATTGTGCCTACCGCCACCGGCGGTTCAAAGGACGTGGGAAGAAGAACATCCAGGATGGCCGATGTGATGGCGTGTTGCCGTTGGTTCCAAATTCGTAGCGTCGCTCGCAGGTATAGAGCTAGAGCCTTTTTCTGCACATCCGTGAGGTTATGTCCTCCAGAATGGTGTGGGAGAGTTAAAGTGTCGTATTTGATCTTAAACAACATTCCTTGGCTGACATAGTATCCAAAGGCCGCCATTAATCTGTCAGCAATACCATGTGGCATTGGCAGTACCTGTGCCAGGTGCGGCAGTCGCGAGGCCAGGTGAACATAAGTGTACTCCACCCTTTGGAGCAGGTCGTGCGTCCGGAGTGAATTGTTGCGTATGTGCAGTCGGACGTGCTGGAGGAGACGTCGATAGCTCGCCGCCGCTGATTGCCCTATCGATGGGGTGAATAATACTCCTAAGCATCGCAATTCAAAGATCCGAAAGACCCTCACACCCAATCCTGAAGGAGCTACTGTTACATCGCTGATATGGCCATCGGAGTGTCGAAATTTAAATCCTCTTTGAGCAGCGGAGAGAGTTCTTTCACACGCAGCTTCAGCGGTCATCTTTACGTACATTGTATTGCTTACAATGGAGAGGTGTATTCCAATTATGTCTGCAGCAGGTAAACGAACTTCTTCCCTCAAAAAACGCTCTATTTCGAAAGCTTTGGGTCTGGCATATTCGTTGTCGAACGTAAACTGGATCGTAGTCTTTCGAAAATTGTGTGCCATTGCGGTCGAGTCAGACAACAACACACGCGAGTACCGGCGGTGTAAACACTTCCTCGTCCACGCGCGCCCGCGGCCGGGACAACAGGTCTGTGCTGCGCCACCGCCGAAAGCAGACTGCGACTCGTCCGCTTCAACAGTCTAACATCGTGACCACTTCACCACGACACCGTGTGATACGTAGGACTGCGTAGAGATGGCATTCAGCATGCAGTCTTTACTATGTCACAGGGGTCGTCAGTGTTACGTAGGCTAAATTAATGAAGAGCCGTAAAACAATTTGGAAACGTGAAGGCAAATTCCAGTGAATTTCTTCAGTGTTAAACGACGGGGTATTAAAGAAGACCAGCAGATAACCACAATTTGATGGGAAAGGAATGGCAAGAAGGAGAGCGGGGATGGTGTTAATTCATTCAGTTGCAGAGACGAGAATAAATAGAATAAAATCACAATCACCTGCCCGATTAGAAATGACAATGAATTTTATAGTGTTGGTAAATACACGAGTAGAGATGTGAAATGGAGTACCAAAATTTAAATTCATCTCCCTCCAACACGATAGTGTTCACCCAATAGTGAATCTTCTTTCATACTCCCTACTAAAACCGTTTATCTTTGTTAGAGGGATTAACGGGTTATAAACGTGTAGAAATGAATCAGCAGTTACTCGCTCTTCTATTTCGATTATTCTGAGCCTCAAAGAAACTTTTAACTCTATGTATATACAAATACGTAAGAGCTGAGAACCGAAACTGAAGTGTCTAGGAATGCGTACGACGTGGCGATCCTCGAAGAAACTAAAATCTGTCATAAAATGAATGGGTGAGGCGTTATTTTTCGTAAGTTTGATTCTGAATCATTATATTTTTTCAGTGAACATCGTCTTCAGAAATAAAACTAACGACATAGATGTAAAGGAACTTTATTTCAAAGTAATGTGAAAAATTCATGGCATCTCATTCATTGGTGTCAAAGAAAATGCTGTAACAATTTCATACGCTGTCCATTCTTCACAGACCGAAGTCTGAGTATATTCTGTGACAGTTGGGAATCCACATCTTAGCAGTGTTAAAGTCCTTTGGTGTAGGGACGTGGGTTTTGATCAAAGTCTCAGAAGTTCCTGAATTGATTGAAACCAGGGAATCCTTGAGGGAAACCTGAAAAAGAGAAGCGAATAAATCTATATATCTTATATCTAGTGTTATTTCTACCGTAAGGCACTTAAACAGTGTTGATGGCAATTTTTAGGCTGTTAGGTACATGTCTAGAAGTACATTTAAAAATATCTGCTACTGTCAAATGCAATCTTCAGTTAGTTATGACGTTTCTTTGTATAGCATTCCAGAATTTTTTATACTCATAACCTATCGCTTAGCCGCATCATCCAGTTAACATGTGTCATGAATGAAAATTAGTTACCGAAGGGACCCAACTTTTGTGTGTAACGACAGCGACGTACGTTATGAATTATCAGAATTCAGAAATCTAAATTTACATGAAAACAGAATCAGTAATAATCTGTTCTCATTGTGCTTAAGTCACGATTTTTCTGCCCGGAAACCAGTTTTTAGCTTTTGGAAAACAATCTCACTGCGAACTAGAGAAGACATTGATTACTGAGGCTCTAAATTGTAGCGTATGTGCCGCCGAAGCGAGTATGTCACTAGACCACGAGCTGGGACTGTTACTAGAAGTAGTATAGAGAAAAATCTAAGGACAGGCAGCACGTTTAGTGAAAGGTTCATTTAATAAGCACGAAAGCTTCTCGGAGATTCCGAGTCAACTCCAGTGGCAAACGCTGCAAGAGAGGGGTTCTGTATCACATCCTGGCTTTCTGTTAAAGTTCCACATGCGTACATTCCTAGAATGATGAATCACTATATTACCTCGACCTACATATACCTCGCGAACAGACCAAAGTTAGAGATTCGAGCCCAAACGGAGGCTTACCAGAAATCGTTCTTCCCGCGAACCATACGCGATTGGAACAGTAAAACGGGAAAGCGATACTGGTACAGAAAATACCTTATGCAAAACATCATAAAGGTGCTTGGGGAGTGTAGATGTAGATGTGTACTGTTGCCTGTTCATTACTGTGCGATACAGAACAGTACCTTTTTCCTTACAGCGAGAGAACTGAATAAGAAAAAGGCAATCGCTGAGTCAATGAAAATGTGAATAGTGTGCTTCTGCATGTACCCTGAGTGGACTTCAGATGTACATAATGAGCTTTTCATAAACTCAAGACATAATAAACCTAGTATTAAATGGTTTAATTTCATGATCCCTTTTCATCATAGTATTTTCGTTGAATCTGTGGCATTGTAGAATGGCAATAGTGCACTGAGATGATCCATGTCACATAGGCACATGGATGTGGAAGTTATCACAATGATATGTGTACTTCGAGAATAAGTTGTCCGATGTCAGGTGGCAGTTGACGCTAAATAACGAAAAGTGTGAGGTGATCGACATGAGTTCCAAAACAAATCCGTTGGAATTCGATTACTCGATAAATAGTACAATTCTCGAGGCTGTCAATTCAACTAAGTACCTGGGTGTTGAAATTACGAACAACTTCAGTTGGAAAGACCACATAGAAAATATTGTGGGGAAGGCGAGCCAAAGGTTGCTTTTCATTGGAAGGACACTTAGAAGATGCAACAAGTCCACTAAAGAGACAGCTTACACTACACTCGTTCGTCCTCTGTTAGAATACTGCTGTGCGGTATGGGATCCTTACCAGGTGGGATTGACGGAGGACATCGAAAGGGTGCAAAAAGGGCAGCTCGTTTTGTATTATCACGTAATAGGGGAGTGAGTGTGGCAGATATGATACGCGAGTTGGGATGGAAGTCATTAAAGCAAAGACGTTTTTCGTCGCGGCGACATCTATTTACGAAATTTCAGTCACCAACTTTCTCTTCCGAATGCGAAAATATATTGTTGAGCCCAACCTACATAGGTAGGAATCATGTGTTCGTTTTTCCCGCGTGCTGTTCGGGAGTGGAATGGTAGAGAGATAGTATGATTGTGGCTCGATGAACCCTCTGCCAAGCACTTAAATGTGAATTGCAGAGTAATCATGTAGATGTAGATGTAGATGCAGATGCGGAGTCAATAGGAAAGCATACAACACCTCATAAGTGTTGAGGAGCCAATGAACATTCCATAAAATCGTCAAACTATCTGGAAATTTACAAACACGATAACGTGATGATGAAAACAATGAAGGATGTACGAGAGGCACAGAAGGCGTCAGTGCTCGTATCAGACTCCATAGGATCGCCAGTGAAGCGAGTTGTTTTAGGTGGCAGTTATAACTGTTCAACTGTTCAGCCGTGTGTGAAGGGACCAAACCGCTGAAGTCATCGGTCCCTAGACTTACATACTGCTTAATCTAACTTAAATTTATGGTAAGAACAACACACACACCCATGCCGCCGAGCGAGGTGGCGCAGTGGTTAGCACACTCGACTCGCATGAGGGAGGACGTCGGTTCAATCCCGCGTCCGGCCATCCTGATTTAGGTTTTCCGTGATTTCCCTAAATTGCTCCAGGCAAATGCCGGGATGATTCCTGTGAAAGGTCACGGCCGACTTCCTTCCTCATCCTTCCCTAATCCGGTGAGACCGATAACCTCGCAGTTTGGTCTCTTCCCCCCACAGAACCAGACACCCATGCTCGAGGGAGGACTCGAATCTCCGGCTGGAGGGGCCGCGCATTCCGTGACACGGTGCCTCAAACCGCGCGGCCACTCCGCGTGGCGCAGTTCCACCACAACGTGTTGCTTCAGAATTGGACTCACCTTGTCCGAAGGCGCCTCCCGGCCCTGCTGCCGCCCCCGGCCTGAAGCCGGCGAATCCCCCAGGAAAGCCCTGTCCCTGACCCTGTCCGAGGCCGAGGGCTCCGCCGGCCGCAGGTCCACCTCCAAAGCCGCCCAAGCCGGGCGCTCCGCCGAATGGAGAGCCGAACGGCGAGCCGGCACCGAAGCCGGCGGCCTGGCCGAACGGCGAGCCCACGCCGAAGCCCTGCTGGGCGGCGGGGAAGCGCGGCTGGAAGGCAGCCGGCGGCGCCTGCGAGAAGCCCCCAGGAGTCGGCAGCTGCCTCTGCTGCTGCTGCTGCTGCTGCTGCTGCTGCTGCAGCTGCGGGGGAGCCGAAGAGCCCTGCTGCGCCGTCACCATACCCAGCAGTGCCATCGCCACCACCACCACCACAACCTGCTGGCGACAAAAGTGAATGGACGCTGTGAAACGTTGAGTTACCCGGACGCTCCTGTGTATGCCATACCTACATGGTCCAGTCACACTAATGTGACCACCGCATGTGGTTGACATCAACGTGAAATAATCAATCACAGACATCAAGTGGCCGGACAACACTCGATGGTATAGAAAGCGTGCTGGTGAGACGCCAAAAACAGTGCAGTCGTTGTTCTAATGCGTAAACAGAGCGATTTACATTAAGTTCAAATGGTTCAAATGGCTCTGAGCACTATGGGACTTAACATCTGTGGTCATTAGTCCCCTAGAACTTAGAACTACTTAAACCTAACCAACCTAAGGACATCACACACATCCATGCCCGAGGCAGGATTCGAACATGCGACCGTAGCGGTCGCGCGGTTCCGGACTGAAGCTCCTAGAACCGCTCGGCCGCCGTGGCCGGCTTACCTGAAGTCCAGAAGGGCTAAGGACGGAAGCAGTTTGCAAACTGTTCACATGACACCGTGGTTACAGTACACCGATCACGGCGAAGTGGCGCTATATAACACCGTCGTCGATGCCAAGCTGTGGTGAAATGCGAGACATAGATGACAAAAGTTAACGACGGATGCGGAAGTGTGTACAGGTGAATAGACGTGCAACTGTTGAGCAACTGATCCCTCAGATGAACCAATGGGCTACCAGCATAGTCTCCTTCAAGACCATTCAGAGAATGTTGCTGCGGCATGAGCCTCCGCAGAATGCACCTGTTACGTGCACCCATACTGACTTCTGGTCATGGCGACGAAGGCAGGAATTTGCACGTCGGTACCACAACTGAACGTCCACGGAACAGCGATCGGTGGCCTTTTCTCATGAACCACGTTTTATGCTTCAGCGTACAGATTGCCGTTAGCGTGATCCACGTGAAACACCTGAAGGCAAATACCTTGCAACAATCCACGGAAGCGTCCAACCCGGAGGAGGGAGTGTTGTGGTCTACTTTGGGTCTTCGGGTCGATTCCACTATGCCTTGTAGGCGATGACATCTCGGTCGACGAAAGATTCTTATCCAGGTAGCGATGCGTTCTCACAGCGGATAATTGCGAGTGTAAACCACCCACTACCAGCTGCTCCACTTGCAACATCGAGTGAAAAATTAACTCGACATCCACGGAAAAAGATAGGTCCATTAAGAATAACAGATTGTGCAGTGCCATTTCCCCCAAGTTTATTTTCCTGGCTGATTATATGTTTGTAGACTGGCATGCGGTGGCGGCCTTTCCTGGATGATCTCGTCATTCTGAGAGCCACAATTCATCGACACAAGTATGTATCTATCCTTAGGAACTATATTCACTACTAAATGCAGTTTGCTTTTCCTCTGCACGATGGCATCTACCAGATCGACAATGCGACGTGTCACGCTCCTCGCAGAGTACGTGCCTGGTTCGAAGAGAACCAGGATGAATTTACCGTACTCCCATGTCCATCAGAGTCCTCGTATTTGAACCTAGTCGAGAATCTGCGGGACCATCTCGGCAGGGCTTTTCGCACCATGGATCATCAACAGAGAAATCTAGTGCGACTGGCGACAGGAGTGGAGTTGGCATGGCCCCACATCCCTGTCGGTATCGTCCGGAACCTCATCTACTCTCTTTTTGCACACCTTATAATGGTCTGTGCTGCAAAAGTTGGTTATTCAGGGTTTCCACAGGAGGGTACATTGTGACTGGAGAGTGTAGTCTCCTATATTCAGACCAAGCCGGCTTTCACGGCCTGCAGATTACGAACCAGTGTTGTATCTTAACTAATCAAACATTATTTAAGATACGACGCCTTCCGGAACCGTAAATTGTGTCTCTGATCTAGCAATGAATGCTTTCTACACCAGAGACTTAGCACGAGCAGTTTAAATCTCTGACACTTTTGCTCGCCGACTTCCGTCTCATAAAAGACGAAACACGCTTATCGCAGACTTCTGTTTGTTCCTTGGGTTAAAATTCTGTCTTGCACTTACGGTTTGAGCGAAGTTAAGTGAAACATTTCAGCTGCCATATAACAACAGGAGTCGCATTCTTCGTTTTTTTTTTTTTTTTTTTTTTTTGTGACGATGCCAACACGCAGAGTAAGTGCATTGCAGGTGCTGTAATGTAAAAGGCAAAACACGTCTCGAATATAAGTAAGGCGGTTCAGTTCATAAAAACATTATAGAGGAGACGCGAATATCTGCTATGTGTGATTAAGTTGCATCCGCCTCCGTTGCTGAGATCGCTAACGCACGCCTGTGGTTTGGCGCTCGACTCGGAGGAATGCCGGTTCTGACCATGTGCTGCAAAATTATCGCAGTCAATAGTTGGTGGGCGGTGGGAGCAGAGGTGCTCGCGTAAAGTTCCTGATTATCAGTCTCTGCACTAATCTCGTTGGTTGAAATTCAGACTTCTCAGCAGTGTCTCACGCGGTGACAGCATGTCACTCTCTTGATGGTAACCCGTAAGTCGGCTCGCAACGTTAAACTCGGTGGCCCCCTTGGTGGTCATCGAGAGCAGTAAGCTGTTTGCGCGCCTGATTTGACCCCCTCTCTTCCCTTCATCCATAACAACGCAAACCCAATACTGCCCTGTACAATCACTCAAAACACTTATCCCTATGACACAGAACATCTTGACACTTCATGACTGGTCGGTGGAAGGCAACGGTAAACCTCTTCCCCTTGCGCCTTACTATGTGCAGCGGTGCGGGGTTCCTGTATTTCCTCCCCTGCGCTCGTTTTCTATGTATAGGGCCACTTTGACATGGTTAAGTCCCCATTTTGTGCACGGAAAGTAAAGTACAATAACCATCTTATATCCCTGTAAGCATGAGAAAAACACTGACATCAGTTTATTATCTTTGATACTACTACTAATGAATGTTTGTTTCAGAGTAGATTTTTCATTGCTTTCAATGAAACGCGTAGTAGACTCACAAGCAAATAATCACATTCAAACACGCGGTCTCTTTCTAAATAAATCGTAGTAATTACTAAAAGCTGCAAATAACTTTAGTTTCCGTAAGTATTACGATTTATTTTGCCTTTTACTTTGTCAAAGATGAAATTTTACGATTACTTGGCATTACATATTCAGACAATAATTTTTCCTCTACAACAGTCTTTCTCAAGTCCACGTCTACGAGGCTGGCTCAAGGGCGAGCGACTTTTGTAGGGCCAAGGATGTTTCTAGAAATTTCGATATTACCTGCAAGAGGTATCATTTTACAGAGAAGCGTCATTTGTCTGCTGTTCACTGCATGAGGTCGTGGATGTGAAGACAATTTCGTAGAGCAGTTTTGGAGCTCTGGAAAAGAAAGAAGCGTCTGGTAGGGAGTACAAGGGAAGCAGTAAGCGATGTGTGGCAGTAGTAACGTGTAAGTTATGAACATATATCTTGAATATACCCACAATGGATTGTCCGATCCTCTGTTACTAGAAAACGTTGTCCTTTCCTCACGAACTGCTGTCACAAACCATCTAGGTGAAAAGAGATCACAAGTAACTACGACAAATCAAAAGTTATTGAGGTGAAAGAGTTTAACCCTTCGTCCTGTATGTAACTACTGAATGGCAATTGACAATATTTCATAGAATTTTATATACGGACACTTCCAGTTCCTTGAGAATTGCCAGAAATGCGTCGGGAGCAGTTAATAGCTTTCCCGATAAAAGTCACAATTGTTGAAAAACATTAAAATCCAATAATTTTGGAGTATTGGAAAGACGTGTTATTTCCTGTGTTCGTCGTACCATTCCAGACGTGATTTAGGGGAGAGGGGGGGGGGGTTCTATTACTTAGTAAAGAACACAGTCGACCATATCACTTTCATTCGTAACCATTTACTTACACTGCATTTCAGTACGACCTTTCAACATATTAACAAGCATGATGTAAACTACTCAGTACAGAACTCCACTATCTTAATCAGATTCAAAAAGGAAACATCGTTTTATGTGTCTAATAAAAGACAAACTTAATTGATGATCCGAATTGCTCACAATGAAAGTGAATATGAAAGATAAAAAGAATAGATAAGATAAGAAGTCAATCTCTTTAGATGTGGTCTTACAGAATAATGCTGAAAATTAGATGGGCTGATCGAGTAACTAAAGATGAGGTAGCGCACAGAGTTAGTCAAAAGAGCTCTATCGCACAACTTGACTTAAAGGATAGGTCCATAGGACACATGCTGAGGAATAAAGGACTAGTTTGCTTCGTAATGCAGGGAAGGGTGAGGAGTGAAGAAAAGTATAGTGGTAAACCAATGCTTAACTGCGGTAAGCAGCTTGAAGTGGATGTAGGTTGCAGAAGTCTTGCAGGGACGAAAATCTTACGTAGGATAGACTAGCGGGGGGAGCTGCAGAGCACAACAATAACAATGCGTAAAAGCATCCCGCAGTGGACAACAGTATAAGAACAAATCAGATGGGCCGTATAATAAGTTTCCATTTGTGCATTCTCTAGACTCTGCACTCCTCGCGCTAGTGAGTACTCCCTACAAGGTGTTTGACAGTAACAGCTTTACCAACAAAGTTCACCGTTGGCATAAAAAATAGAAATATCGCACGTGAAGAACGATTATACCACTTTTACTTCTCGTGAAATGTGATCAAGATCCCAGAGGAATGTTGCTACTTCTTGTACGATATGTCTTTAAGTGGGCGCAGAATTGTTAATGTTTTGCGTAGATCCTCTGTAGCCTGAGACCAACTATATTATGTTGTTTGAACATGAAGCTGTGTAGAGATTAAGTGAACTGGTGCAGTGCTTTTGAATAATGAAATATTTATTGATGAAATACCTGTGATAATAATAGAATAGGCTGCGTGATGGCATTATTCTTCCACTAAGTCTGGTACATTCACGCAATTTTATATGGTACTCTTACGCTGGATTATTGTTGTACTAGAATTTCCTGTTATCATAACGATTTTTCTTATCTTTTACATTAGCCAGCCTTCGGGACTCAAAATGATCGAGATTATTTGTTTCCATTATGAAAATCTTATTTCTTTTTATCAACCTTCTGGCTGTGGCTGTCAGTCTCCAACTATATGCTGTTAAATGTCTGAATTGCAGTCCTTGGGCTCGGTATCATGTGTGGATATTCTAGTGGACAGCAGCAATGCATGCATCTGAAGATAGCTTCACAGTTGAAAGTGTACGTTAATGTCAAAAACATGGACCATTTCGCTTTATCTAGCGACAGACAGTGTGGTAAAATGTTATCACCCGGACTGAACGACATTTGCGGGTCCTGTTGCATCAAAACTAACAGAGAAACGTTACTCGTGTAGCAACTCGGTTATTTTCGAAATGTAATGGGACGAAACGATTCGTTAGTGGTGAGAGCAGTCGGGCTCACTAGAACCCCCCCCCCCCCCCGTCCTCCCCCTGCAGCTGCTTACGTTGCTACCGGATGACGTCTAGAAAAACAGAACACGGTTTCACTGCGTAGCAGGGTTCCGACAGCGTTCCGAGCGGAAATAAAAAGATCTCGGGAAGCTGTCCCGTCCAGAAGGCGTAATTAATTCAGCGGGGCCACAGGTGCGCTAGTGGGTGTGCACCGCCGGGGCTGGTGGAAAATAACGCCTGAATTACGGAATTCATGGAGGAGAAGTAAACGGGTAGCAGATGTCTGGAAAAGAGAGCGACACCTGCAGAGAAGGTGGAAAGGCTGGCTGGAGTGGGGGGTCGTCCGCTGTTCGGCTATCTGTGAAAGCTGTGGCACCGCTACTGCCTCTCTGTGGAAAAATATGAAGAATTAGAAAGA